>NC_083728.1:42550525-42853556 GCF_028564815.1 Eubalaena glacialis | reverse complement strand
ATCGGTCCCTAGGGATCTGGACCTGGTTGGCAGTCATTTTGTGGTGGAGATGGTAAATCACCAGTGTTACCACAATGACGAGGCCCAAGATGAGCCCCAAAATCAGAGGCAAGGTTTCCTCCAACTGCTCCCGCTCATCCACTGGGCATTTATGCTCTGAAATGGGAAAGAAGAAGAAAAGCAATGAGCTCCTGCCAAAATATTCTGAATCATAAGTCTGCTCAAGAAAACTAAAAGGCAGATAGAGATGAGAAGATTTCTCAAGGAAACTTCAGAGATATTTTCTTTTTCAGAAACAGTATTTCCCAACCAAACTTAAGGCCTAATCTCTTAAAATTTCTGCATAGTGTAAAATAAAAATACATCAGTTAAATAGGGCAACATTCAGGTTATTGGATTCCTGGCTGATGTCAATAAAACTTCCAAATGATTTATGCAAATTTTCAGAGTTTGGGCATCAGGCACAACCACCATCATTTTTATTGTTTATTTAATTTTTTAAACTTTTTATTGGTGTATAATGTACATAGAATCGCAGACAAAATACACCTTTTAGAAAGTCTGAAATTACCAAGTGTTATCAATGATACAGAGCAATTGGAGCTCTCGTCCACCGTTGGTGGGAAATGGTACAATCACTTTGTAATAAGGTAAGGGTAAATATACACCTACCTTATAACCCAGCATTCCACTCCTAGGAATTTACCCAAGAACAATGAAAACATATGGACACAAAAGGACTTGAACATAAATGTTCATAGAAGCTTTATTCATAATAGCTTAAAATCAGAAACAACCAAAATGTCCATCAGAGTAGAATGGATAAATAAACTGTGGTATATTCATACAATGGAATATTAATCAACAATACAAAGGAATGAACTATGGCTACACATAACAAAATGGATGCATCTCAAAAATATTATGTTGAGTGAAAACTGTCGACACAAAAGAGTACATGTTGTATGACTCCATTTATATGAAGTTTAAGAGCAGGCAAAACTAAGTCTATGGTGATTGAAGTCAGAGAAGTGGGGAACAGTGTGTCTTGGAGAACAGGACCCAAGAGAACTTCAGGTGTGATGGAAATGTTCTGCATGTTGATTTAGGTGAGGTTTATGTGGCTGCAAGTATAGGTAAAAACATATTGAGTTAACACTTCAGATTTGTGCATTTTGATGTATGTAAATTATACCACCATTTAAAAAAGAAAGTGTAGAGTTTGATGGATTTACACCACACACATCAGAACTGGTATCAGAATTGTGGTGCCAAAAGTATTAGCTTTAAATGGATAATAACTTTGGTATAGTTATGGGGAATAACATCTAATACACCATCCTTTAAAGAAGATAGAGGAGAAAAGCATGGTGTATTTTGGCAAAAAAATTATGGTTAAAATATTATTATAGTTTATTTCTTTAAAAATTGTTGGGGCTTCCCTGGTGGTGCAGTGGTTAGGAATCCACCTGCCAATGCAGGGGACACGGGTTCGTGCCCCGGTCGGGGAAGATCCCACATGCCGCGGAGCGGCTAGGCCCGTGAGCCACAACTACTGAGCCTGCGCGTCTGGAGCCTGTGCTCCACAACAAGAGAGGCCGCGACAGTGAAAGGCCTGCGCACCGCGATGAAGAGTGGCCCCCGCTCGCCACAACTAGAGAAAGCCCTCGCACAGAATCGAAGACCCAACACAGCCAAAAATAAATAAATAAATTAATTAATTAAAAAAAAAAGTTGTTTTGTTGCCTTAGGAGAAAACCTGAACTAAACACACCACCGGAAGAAGAATATAAAGGGAGTATTAAACTATGGACAAGTCAAAAGTAATTATGGGAAAATAAGGGGATGTCAAAAATTATCATGAAAAATACTGAATCCCCTTCCCCACCCATCCCCATTCATTAAGTGGTCAAAGAAAGGGGAATTCCTGAGTTCTCTTTCCCTTACCCACCATTCCAAAATCCACAAAGCTCTAGAAACCACAAGTACTTTGTATCATTCATTTGGCAGCAAAAGCTGGCTGCTCTGATTCTCATTTCTCCTCCTTAGCATGAAGATTCATGTGTTTCACTGCAGGAAACAGATTCATTAATCTGTTTGATTACAGGAGCTTCCCTGAGTCTTCTGGGTCTTGTATAATATATGGACAATGTACTGTATTATCGTCCTAAAGTCCAAAATTATTCTGAATTCTGAAAAACATCTAGCCCCAAGGGTTTTAGGTGAGAGATTGTGAACCCATAAAAAAAAGACACGCATTCCCCTCTCAGGCTTAAGCCACTGTCTTCAAACTCTGCCTTTGACCCCCAGGAAAAACAATATTTTACATTACAACCCAGAACATACGTATACATACATAACTAAAACCAAAGTTTTATAAAACAATGGTTTTCCTTACTTTGTGCCTCTAATAATTTATCCTCTATTCTATTCTCTTTCATTTAAAATAGTGCTGGTCATGACCCACTAAAGCAGAGGTTATAATCTTTTTAGTGTCAGTGTGATGAAACTATCCCCCCTTCTCAGAATACTTATAATTGCATAAAAATAAAATACATAAGATTACAAAGAAAACAAACTACACTGAAGTTCAGCTATTAAAATATTTTAAAATAATTTGAGGGACAGTTATATATATATTTATTAGTACACAGGTATACTGGCTGTGATTGCAAAGTAGGGAGAAGCATAATTGTTACTTTGCAAGATCTGCACAAACATGTGGGAAGAAAAAGACTATAATTTATATTGGTGACAAAGTCATAGGTATGACTAATACTACTGTGGGTTGTCACCTTTATTTATAATCAAAGGAAATGTTAAACATTAATTAGAAATTAATGAAAATAAAGACGTAGATGTTTCCCATTGAAATTTACAGACCCCCTGAATTCTATACACAAACCCTATGGACTCAGTGTTAAGATCCTGTGCAATAAACTGATTACACAACCGACAGATTATAGAGCAAGGATGGCTGGCCTCGATCTCTGCCTGGGAGAAGAGCATCCCTTGGCTTAGCCCAGCTCAGCATCTGGCTTTGGGTGCTCGGAGACCCCTGACTCCCTGTTCATCTCCACAGGTCTTGGGGTCCCTCACACCTCTGCCCTGGCTGGACTTACAGTTCTAGAGAACACAAAACAGAGGCCCAGGGTGGATGGCCCATGATGGGAAAAAGCAACAACCAGCCCAGTCATTGCAAAGAACCAGATGAAGACAGATCAGACAAATTGTGTAACTGCCAGCTGCCAGCTCAAGTCCCCTCAACCATAAACCTCGTGTGCCCATTGCAATCCTGAATCATCTTAGGTTCTGTTTTCTAGACGTGTTTTATTTTGTTTTGTTTGATGACCACAGCATTTTAAAGTTGTATTTACTCCCTGAGGCAAACAAACTGTAAAAGCTCTTAATGAAAAGCAGCTCCAAATGAACAGCATTGAGATGGGCCATGGACCAGGAGGCAAGCTGATTGCTTTCTCCAGCTCTGCTAGTGCCACAGACTTTTCTTGTTGGAGCAGGTGGGCAAGCCTTTTGCTGGCCGTGCTTCCCTCTGCTGTCTGATAGGGCAACTGGAGGGAGGGGTTTGCCCCTCTTTCCATAGCTTCTCTGGACTGGCTCGGGACTCCTGTAACCTCAGCAAAATGTATTTTGTGTACTGAGAAGCTGTTAAGATGAGTGGGCTTTGGAGATCTTTGGCTGGAGACAAGCAGATACTCTCACCAAGATGTAAGCACAACAGTAAATAAGAAAACAATTACTGATTGATGCCACTGTGTGCCAGGAACATCCCTGCGCACAAGGAAGAGCTGTATAAACTCTTTCCCACTAGCCTGTAAGCTCCACCAGGGCAGGGAAAGTTCCTATATCCTAGTACTGGGTGTACTGGTGTACAGACACCGACAGGGTCCTATGACCTTGGTATTCACCATTCCCACCCATTCCAATGGGCTTTGACTACAAGGCAAGTTAGACATCCTGGAGAGTCAACGCCCCCCTTCCCCACCTCAGCAGCCATCAGTGGTGGATGGGAGTTGGAGGGTAACTCAGGTGGGTACCACACTCTTTCCCAGAATTTCCAGCAGCATCGTGAGCCCCAGTGCCCACAGTGGTAACCTGCTCACTTACGCACCTGTACTAGCTTCCTTGCCTTCCCACCTCACTTCCCCACTCCCCTAGCAGTGCCTTCTAGAACCACCTAAATAAACTGCTTGCCCTTACATACTTATAGAGGATGTGCTTCTTGGGGAACCCAACCTAAAACACTAGGCTCCAGGGCAGTAGCAAGAACACAGAATTCTACGACTGGCTGGCTACGTGGCCTTGCGCTGGGCCTCTGTATTCCAGCCCTCGACACAGTTCTCTGTGGTGTTAATAACAGGATTGTCTCCCTCTGGATGCTTCCCCAGGAGGGTCTGAGAAGCAGCAACTACTCAGGTGGCATGTTTCTTGGCTAGGAGGTGCCATGCAAACCACAGGTGTACACAGCACTCTGGATCAGCATCGGCACACCACGCCCTGGTTTGCAGCACGGCAGCCAGTCTTGGGGCGCTCAACTGGGGGTGATGTACATTCATTTCCACTAAAACACAGATCATTTGTCCTATAGATCTGGGTAAAATACAGATCAGGTGGTATCTCCCAAACACACTGTTAGAAACAATGATAAGCTCATGAATTCAGAGCACCTGACAACCTTTCTGACGATGGCCCCCTGCAGTCACATGTTTGGTACAGTTGCTCAGTTGCAGCAGCTGAGGTTCGGAGAGGCTAAGAGCACAGGATCTGATACCCAAAGACAGGTTCCTGTCCCAGCCCTGGCAGCCACAAGGAGCGCAGTCTTGGCCAGTAACTTCACCCCTAAACCTCAGCTTCTCCACTGTAAACAGGGATCTCAGTACCTTCTTCACAGGTCTCTTTATTTGTTTGTTTCCCCCCCTGAGAATTAAGATGGGCCCAGTCTATATGTGGCGACTTAAATGCCCATTAAACCTGTTTAAAAAAGGGGCACAGAGGCACCTTTGTATTCTATTACATTTCTTCTGTCTTTATGCGTGAGAGTCGCCTTTAATTCAAGCCATTAAAATACTCAGGCTGCTCTGTTCCCTCCCAGTGATGCATCCTCCATGCTATCACAGAATTCTCCTGGGGCCTCAAAGGGACTCGCTACCAGGAATGAATTGTGGAAGGACAAGTTACCCAACACCAGCTGAGACACATGGGCTGCCTTGAACTGCAGGCTGAGAGTTGCCACACCAAGTGTACCTGTTATAGAAATAAGCTGGCCTCCATGGATTGGCCCCTCGGTGGTTTATATTTTCACTGCAGGCTGAGACCCACATCCAATTATTTTAAAAAAAACAGCCCAAACAGACACGTTTAGCCATTTAGGGCCTGTCTGCTTTGCATAGAGATCTCACCCAACAGCTGTTACCCACTGATAGGATAGATAAGGCCCTAAGCTTCTGCTGCCCCCCGAGCTCTCTGACCCAAAGACTCCTCCCCGTGCTGCTGAGTGACATCACCTAGACCCATAAGCCCTTTCCTGACACCCTTCTCCCTGCCAGGAGATCCCTTATCCTCCTTTCCTTTGGGATAGTGGTCCCCAGGGTGCTGTAAACCTTCTTCTGGACAGTCCCATGCTGTGAGGGGCTTTCCTTACACAACCTGCCCAAGTGCCACCCAATGAAGCTTGTGTGTTTCTGCCTCTCATGGTCATATCATATTCCTTGATCAGCTCAAAATCCCTCAAATCCCCCTTCTGACAGTTTGCCATGGACCAGCGGTATCATCAAGGAGCTTGCTAGAAATGGAGCCTCTTGGGCCCCGCCCCCAGACCTACGGAACCAGACTTGACTTGGCATGTTAACAAGATCACCAGAGCTGTGCACAGTGATCTGGGGCCTCTGGGCTACTTTCACTGGGGGTCAGCATAGCAGCCAAGCTCAACGGTCTAAAGGGATTTGTGCGATAAAGATGTCATCCCCATTTGGGCTGCTCTCAGCCTCTATGGGTGTCCACTAACCCATTTCACTGACCCTTCCTTGCTTTTCTCAGAATCTATGAAGGAAGCAGGTGGGAGACTGCAGACTGCCAGGCATGACCCCCTTACACAGGGAATAGGCTCTTCATTGGAAGCCCTTATGCTGCAGGTCCTGCTTGAACATGACAGAACGCATGTACACAGCCCTGCAGTGGGCGTCAGACATATGACCAGATGCCCTCCCTACCACCACGCAGGCAGGCTTCACTCACCCACACGGGCATTAGCAACACATCAGAGCCTCTTTCTATTCTGGGGAGTGGGGTCCAAGTGCCAGGTCCCGAAAAGGCACTCCAAAAGGAATCTTTCAGATTCCACCAAATCAAATAAAATGATCTCTTACAAAACACACTGGGGGCAGGTGCTGAGAGGCACAGACAGGAGGAACCAGGAACAAAAGGAGCCCTGCCACACACACAAAGGCACATTGATTCAGTGCGTGATCCTGAATGAGGCTTGCCTCCTTCCAGGAGTGTCAAGGCTTGAGCCCCAGGGCACCATACAGGAAGCGACACCCTAATTATTCCCTAGAAAAGCCTGGGTGAGACAAGTGCAATTTGCTTGTGCTTAATATATCTGCATTTAGGAAGTTATACATGCTTACAAACTGTCTAAATCTATCCATTTAAGCCCTGGAAGTGGATAAAAACTGCTTTTTATGCAAAAACATCATTAAATCTATGCCAAGAATATCACTGATTTTTAGGAAAATAGCTCTGGTCCTTATTCAGTACTCATTTACTCTTATTTTGTACACAATTCTAACATCTATGAGATCTGATTTCTCCATTCATAAATGACTATAAGCAACAACTTAGCAATAACCCGGAGAGGGTAAGGGTGAGATTGTGATAAGGAACTAGTAAAAGCAGCAATTATAGCACCAGCGGTACCAAGAAGTGAAGAAGTGTCTAAAAACAGTTGACCAGAGAAACACAAAGAGTAACTAGAGACTACTGAAAGTACCTATACAAACTCAAAAGTATCTATGGTAGGGACCCTGGGGACTACGTGATCCAATATTTTCAAAATGAATTCTGGGCCATCCATAATCATAAGTCCAATTACTTTTAATTACATTTAATATTTTCAGTTTAAGAAAGGCACTGTTACATTTTATAAATACTTTCATAATCAGCAGTATTTTTTAGTGTTAAGATCTTGGCATTTAGCTTAGTTTCAATTTTGTAGAAAACACATTAAGATGGAATAGCCCATACAGGTAAGAGCCATAACAGGTAGGTATAGCACTGCTGTACTAAATCTATTAAATTCTGATTTGCTTGGCTTTGAAGCATTTGCAAGTCTCTATTAATTGAGCCCACAGCTTCGGAATATCAATTCAGCCAAAGTTAACAGGGCATCTGCAATGTGCCAAGTACTGTATTTGGTGCTAAAAATACAAAGATGAATAAGAAGGAGGCCTTTCTCTTAAGGACAGTTTAACTTAGGAATTCCCAAATGCCTTTGAATAAATCATGGGGGGAGGAATTCTATTCCGTATACTTTGAATGGGAGGGGCATTTAATGAAAGCTGGACTCCTTGGGACTGATTTAATGATTTGTGTGTGACCCAAGTGGGGATTCCCTAATATCCTACTCATTCGAATGGTTGTATTCACCTGGGGATCGCCAGACCAAAGGCAGGTATCCATAAAGCAGTCAGAATCTCTCCCCATTTCTTAACCACAAGGAATAAATAAGAATATCAAACTGCCTTTAACAACCTCCTCCAGACAATAGAGAGAGAGAGAGAGAAAAAAAAAAAAAATGAATGGAAGAATTCACTTACTCCACTTGCCCAGAGTAAACTGTTGCTAGATTTGGGCAAACTGCAGAATATGAGCTCCTCTCCTGCCCTTCTTCTGGGATGCAGAGAACCAGGAGGATATGGATGCCCTGAACCTGCCCCAGCTGGATCCTGCCTGATCCCCTTCCAGGGCTCGCACAGACTGAGAAAAAGCCTTCTTGCATGCTCCAGAGGGAGCAGATCAGGGACCTTGCCTCCTTGGAACCTCATGGGTGTCTCTCCACACAAAGGTGAGAGCTGGACAGAGGCAGGTCTTCATGAGTCTCTCTCTGTAACCTGTACACACACACACACACACACACACACATACACACACACACCTCTATTACATTCTGGTCACACAAAAACTTAGACTCACAGTGGTAGAACCTAGGGCTGGAAGTGTCTAGAGACCATGGAGAAACTGAGGCCCACACAAGCAAAGGCCCTTCTCCAATCCATGGCTCTCTCGATAGCTGCTTGGGATTTTTAGCTGCCTTTTCCTTGGGAAACTTGCATCAAAATTATATATATATATTTAGCTGACTTTCTTATCTTTCTCCCTATCCAGTTTCCTTTTTTTGGCAAAGGAGGGGAGGAAGGGAAAGGTGAAAAAATAAGGGAAAAAAGGAAGGGAGGGAGGAAGGAAGAAAACAGAGAAAAAGAAGGGAGGGAGAGAAAGAGAGAGGAAAAGAAGGAAGTGAAGGAGGAAGAGAGAGGGGGAAGATGAAAGAGAAAGCCATTGAAGTTGATACAATTCAGTTTGTTGCCTTTAGTCTTTGAAAAATATTATAGAGGGAGGCAACGTCATGATATCCTAGAGAAAGTCCAAGTGGTAACAGCCTGGTACCCTGGCAGGTTGCCTTCCACATCCATCTTGAGGTCAGCCTTTGCTTCCTTCCTCTCCCTCTCCTCCTGCCTCCCCACCGACCTACCTTCACTGAAGACAAAATCAGAGATGATGTCAAAGGGCTGGATGTGGACTGCAGACAGGATCATGGTGACTGTCTTCTGCGGATCACTGGAGGCTAGTGAAATGGTCTGCTGAGCTTGACATTCATAGGACTTTCCAGCTGGGGTGACCAAGGCAGAGAGATGATGCGAGTTGGCTGTGTGCTTCCCAGCTGCAGGGAAGTCCCAAAGCAATGGTTAGGCCCCTAGGGCTGGCAGAACCCTCCTTATGGTGATCCAGATAGTTGACCTTTGCCTCTTAGCCCAGAACCCCCCCTCTGATCCTCTGCTGACATGCCCTGTTGCCTTGCCCGGCTGGGGCTATGCAAATGTGAATGCACCCATTCTTTCATGAGCACGGATTTCTTAAATATTAATTTGGAATTTCCTTTTGGAAGAATAAAGTGATACCTAAAACCCCAACCCTTTTTACTATATAAGACCTAACAACAGAGATTCCAAAGATCCACAAAGAACAGTGACTTGGTATCCTACACCTCACACTGGCCTGCAAAATATAAAATATCTTCCTCAGCAAAGCATGTCTGCTGTTAGTGCTCTGAGCAGATGCCCTTGTATGCATACATACTCTTTGGAAGCCTACCTCACCCCTTTTCCTCCTTTTCTGGATTAAGGTTTTTTTTGTTTTTTGTTTTTCCTTCTTTTGGTCTAATTTAACTGTGGGAAATGTTTGAATATGAATTTTGATGAGGAGACAAAATTGCCCTTTTTACTGCGATGATAAGGGGTGAAACGGAAAAGATGACATATGTTTTCTTGTACATGTTCAATAAAAATCTTTTCCCAACTCAGGTGCCCAGGTGATGGAAGGCTTCATTATGAGTAGATCAGGCAATTTACAAAATAAATACATAAACTTAAATGTGGTCTTTGATGGTGCCTGCAGATCCCAGCATTGTTATTTGGAGCCTGGATATCCCTTGCCACAATATTTTTGGAGGATCTGGGTAGTTGTTGGAGTGATGGGTATGAAAAGCTAATAAATAAGGGCATGGTTCAGAATCCACTCTGGGGCTGCGGTGGATGACTGAAGATTGCGGTGAGGCCTGAGCAATGCGCCAAAAGATCTGAAGGCCATCAGATTCTGACCCAAAATGAAAGTCATACTGTCCCCCTTGAAGTGTTAGCGCATAAGAATAAAAACCGGGGTGCAGAAGAAAATAAAAATACAGCTTTGTCCGTCTCCGTGCTTCTTTAAAGGACAAATCATAAGAAAGCCATCCTGAAGCAGCCACAGGAAGACAGTCCCTCAAGAGATATCTCATCCAGGATCAGGCGATGGGTGACAGGCTGGTCCTCAGGCCCTGGGTTTCTTGCGCATCTACAAGGCCTGAAGGCCAGAGGACCCACCGCACTCCCGCTTGCTTCCTCCACCTTGCAGAGCAAGCCCAGGGCTAACTTGGCCTGGGAGCGCAAGGCCCTGACCCTGGGGAATTCGGCCTCCAAGCCTGAGATCCCTGCAGTGTCTGCGCTTCCCCGAGCTCCTTCCCCAGCCCTGCTGGTCTCTACTCACCACTGACCGCGTCTTTAAAATGGGTCTTCTCCGAGGAGTCATAGACAAACTGGACCTTGCTCAGCCTCCACGTCGCCTCGGGTCCCTTGGACGTGTTGTGACTTTCCTGCCGAGCAGGGGAGGCGCGCGTTAACCGCCCGAGCAGATCTGGGTGGGGAAACGGAGGGGCGGCCCCTACCCACACCCACCCGGAGTCTGCAACCCCTCTGAGCGCCCCACTAGCAGTTACCTTTACAAACAGCATTTTGAGCGCGTACGCGCGATCCACCCAGAACACCTGCAGCTCCGACTCGTTGTGGCCACAGCGGCCCTTCACCTCAGCTCCCCGGGTCAGTGAGATATCAGCCTGTTCCGTGATTAGCTGGGAACACAGACGCCCCGCACCCCCTCAGCGCGCGAGCCCCAGTGGAGGCTGTAAAGGGCAGCGCGTCCAAACTCCGGGTCGCACGCCTGGGCACTCCTTTGCGCGCGCGCTCCCAGGTCCAGGAACATGCGGTTAGATGCTCTGCGTGCAGACCCGGCCGTTAGGGAAGCAGAGAGAGGGATTTACTTTCAAAGCAGGCGGGGTGAACAGAAGGCATTACAAGCCGGAACCCCCATGCAGCATTTGGGAGCAGCCTGCAGGGTGCAGGGGGGAAGGCGGGTGACCCAGGTCTTCACAGGGTCTTGAGGGAAGGTGCCCTTTGTCCCTGGAGCCCTAGGAGTAAGCTGGGAGGGAAAAAGCGCCTTACATCTACATAATTGCTGGCCCACACATCATAAGGGACAATAAATTTGGCTGCAAACTCTGCCATGAGACACGTCGTCCCATTTTCCCGCACCACAAATATATCTTTTTCAGGGTTAGTGGAAAGGCCTGAGAGATTCTCCACTTCTTGTTCTGCCATGATTCGAGCCATTGTATCTGCAGAAAACAAACAAAAAATCCTATCGGTTAGGGGCTCAGCGAGCCCACGCGTCTCGGGCACAAGGGTGGAGAGACATCGTGGTCTGCGGACTTTGGGCTGACAAAGTTCCTTGCCGGCTGCAGGGCGCTCTGCGAGCCATTTCGCTGACCTAGCGCCAACAAATTCGCCTTCGTTGCTGTTAATTTATAATAAAAATAAAATTAAAAAAACATTTAAAGCCTTACTAATTTGTAATCCGACTGGCCTTTTTCTTCATCTTAGGCTTTTAAACCAAAGCTTTCTCGCCAGTGCTCTGAGCCCACGAAGCAGGCCTGTGCAGCATCGTGTCTGGGATTGGCATACAGGTGTGTGGCTCTCTGGGGAATTCCCTGCCACTGAAGGGAAGGTCCTCCCCTCCTCCGCCCAAAAAAGAACAAACCCGCCAAACATTAGGGCCACGTTTTGACCTTAAGCTAATGGCTTTACTGTACCAGTTCTATTCTCTGCAAAGAGTGCACCCTGCTCTGGCGGTTGCCGAAACGCTACTCACGGAAAAGCATCAGAAGAACTCGAAGTCTATTCACGCCGAGAAAGGCTCTTCCTCGGAGATCCATCCTCGCGGAGCAGCGAATAAGGCCAGTGGTGCTGCTGCAGAGGCCGCCCGAGAGGGAATCCCTCAAAGTCGCCGCTGGAGTGAGCCGGAGTGAGAGAGGGGCGGGGGCACCGAGAGGGAGGAGGGAGGGAGCGCGTTTCCGTACGCGCTGGCGGACTTGGTGTGGATGGAGTACCACACCGACCCGGGCAGGGTGAACGCGCGTGTGCTCACTGCAGAGGAAAGGACCGCGTGGCGAGGGAGCTGTCCACGGCTGCGAGTGCTGAAAGGATTCGGTTGTATTGCTGGAGTGATTGTGGCTGGGCTTGTGCAGAGCTCCAATGAGATTCGGGAAGGCTAAAATTCTCCCTGAGTCTGTTTCCTGCGCTGCAATTGCATCCGCAAAGATGATTCTATCCTGAGAAACTTAATAGCACCCTCTGACTTATTCAATATCCCTACCAGTACAGTGATTAGGTGGTGAAGACATCACACCACTGGAGTCCTGGCTTCTGAAAATGCATCCAGCTCCTGAAGGAAAACGGTGGAGCACAAATTGTTGCTGCTTTGAGGGAGGAGGCGTAGGCAGGAATAGAGAAGGAGAATGCTATGGCAACAGCTTCCTGCATTTGGAGACATCCCCTTCTCTCCCCTGCTCTCACGAGCTCAGGGTTTAAAGTTAAACTGATGCCTCCTCAAACGAGGCCCTTAGTCAATGCAGTATATCTATTTGGGCTTGTTTCTTGTGAGTTCTGTTCTCTAACTGCATGAGGACTTTGAACTCTGGGGTCACCTACCCTCGCTCATTATGTTGTGACTACTCTGCTAAGAGGAATGTAAGTGAACCCGAAGTTCGTGAGGGTTATGTAGCATCTTTTAGGACATTCATAGTTATACACACACACACACACACACACACACACACACACACACACACACATATATTACTCTACAGCCTCTAGTGGGACAGAAAAAACAAATACTACTGGGCTAATTCCTATATTTACACTTTTAGTAGCTTGCTTGATTTTTAAATTTTTGGCTCCATAAATCAGAATACAGCACTTTCAGCAATAGGCATACTGTCCTAATCAATTGTAGGTGATGCCCAAATATTTTATTTCTTAGCGGCTATTTCATTTTATGAAAAATCAACAATATAATGTCATAAAACAAACAATGCCATAATAAGGGGCAAATTGCAAAGTATTTTCATGTGCACTGTCAAATTTGATCCTCCCTAAAACCTTAGAAGGTAGGCAAGGGAAGATATACCCTATTGTGGTTGTACATACCCCAAAATTGAGGCTCAGAGAAATTAAATGACCTTCCTCAATGTCACATGGTCAGTAAAATTAAAATAGAAAAATCACATGATTTAACTTCATAGGGATCATTTTCATTTTTCCTTATATAATACTTTGACTCTAAAATAGACCATATGTTGATTGCCATTGAAAAATCTTTATTCAGTGACCAAATAACAAGCTAACACCTAAGATCTCTAGCTCACATTCCTGAAATGTATAGAGTGCTGTTTTAAGTATAATAATATTCTGACATTATGCTTGCCACAAAGTGTTTATACAATTATTTTTTCAAACCTATTCTTATATCAATAATTAGATCAATAGCAGTTGAAATTATGAAGTAATGTTTAAATCAATACTATATTTTTACATCTTTATTTTTATCTCTGTATTTTAATATTTCATCCAAACATTTCTCAATAACTTTACATAACTGAATATATATAGAAGCACTGAGGCAAAATTGTGATTGATACAAAGGCAATTATTATCAGTTGAGAGTGGAATTTGTAAAATTTATATATGCCTAATGATTTGTCATGTTAGCAATTGTTAATAAACACTTATTTTCCTGTAGCACTGTAAAAATTAGAAAGCAATGAGATATAGGTAATGGAACATTTATATATTCTCTTTCCCTCTCTCCCTTTAGTAGTTAAATGAGGAAAGAAATGAATGGATTTCAGTCCAGGATTCACTATTTATTTTTTATGACCTTGTACAGACTTTAGTGTTCCTCACCTAAGAAATTGGGATAATAGCTCAGGGGATGTCTGGTTAGGCCAAGTGAGCCAATGATTATAAAATCATTCAAAAAAAAAGACAAATTAATTTAGACCATAAGCATTAACTGAGTACCCACTACTTGCACTATGTTTGGTAATTTGGAAACCCAAAGATAAACAAATACCATTATAAAGTAGAAGAGATATCTGTAAAAGTTAGGACACTTTCTCTTGTGACACATTATTGCAGATATCTTAAATTATAAGTTGTTAGAAAAGCAACTGAATTAATTGATGATTAGCTGCTTTAATAATAAAATATTAGATGGGACATAGCATTGGTCATGAATCTTAAGTTGTTGTAGTTGATTTACAAATCAAATGGTGGTTCCTTTGGAAAACGGTTTCTTTCCATACCTGACATAAATGATCTCTTTGTTGACCAGCACTTGAATGAGTCAAAAGAAAAAAAAGGAAGCAATTTTAACTCCTCTTCTTGGGAAAATCATCTTCAAAGCATAATTAATTTAAAATCCCTTTGGGTATTTAATCTTAAACATAGCTTTACAAACACCCATTAACTTATTTGTGTATCATCTGTAGTGATTCTTACGTTGCAATAGGAGTTGGGTCATTATACCTACAACTTTCACCAACACTAATTAAATACTTTCTAATCATCCTTAAAAAGACTTCAGTTCTTTAAAATTACTAAAGAGATAATAAAGGAGAAAAACTTACCATTAAATCATAGTAACAAAGTTTTCCAGGATCCATTCCATTCTTCATTTCTTGAGTGGGAGAGAAAGTAGGAGAAAAAATGACATAAACATGTACACTCATGTGGATGATAGCTGGGTCAATTTTCATCAATGCTGCTGGCAGTCAATACAAATGTCACCCAAGTGCACTGGCTTTTGAATCTCTTCTAGATCCTCTAAGTCCTTCAAAGGATTCTCTTCAATTCTTGTATTTACATATTGAATTAGTCTTTATGAATCTCATGCATGTCATTGAGTCGTTACTGTTTCATGGATGTGGAAGAAAAGACCCACTGCATGTACAGAACTTTTAGTTTGGATGAAAGAAAATGAGAAGAAACATGAAGATGTATGGTTGCCTGGCACAATGTGTGCACAGATGTTTAAGGAAAGAAAAAGTAAGGTAGCCATCCCATGGTGGGGTGGAATTGACCAAGGAGGCCTCTTGGAGAAGGAGGTCTTAAAGAAGTGAACAAATTGATCTAAGGTAAAAGATAAAGAAGGGCAATGCAGATGGAAGAAAAATATATTAAGTAGGAGAATCAGTGCAAAGATGTAACTCTTCATTCCTCCATATTTAACAATTTGCAATAAAGAAGAAATTAGACCCCCAAATCCACAGTGTCTTATAGCATTGATACATAACCTTTATTTAACTTCTTTATTTGGTAATTTACCGATATATGGTATATGCAAAACATTCTAAATAAAATTAAATATTCAAATTATTAGGTGTATCTCTTTATACTTGGTTGCACAAGCAATTGACTTGTATCTGTAGAATCAAAAGTGGAAAGCTAAGCTTTGCTGCAGCTGAAATTTGTCTTGTTGATGTTTCAATCCACTTTACAGTGAAATGTAAAAATGTACTCTGGTGCTGCTGTTCCCACCACCACTAATGCTCTCCCTTGACCCAGCACACACACACATACACACATACACACACACACACACACACACACACACACAGATAAGGAAGCAAACATGGATAAAAGAAGCAGGGATAACTGAACTGGACAAGATGCACACAGCCCTTAAGCCCAAATTACTAGTTACCAAAACCTTTTCTGTGTTCAACTTAATCACTGAACAATTATTTCATTTAATTTAATCACTGCCTTTGAAAACCCTTGAAATCCTTTTGGGATAGGAACTGAAAAATAAGTATACATAAGAATATTTTGTGCATATATTGGCGAACCCTAGAATATGTGGAAAGAATCAGAAAATTAAGTTTGGCCCTCTGATGCACTCAGCTTGCATGACCTTGAGGAAATTTCCCTCATCCTTTCTGTCATTGGTCTCTCCTGCAGCTACTTTAAAGAAACCAAGCTATTTCTGCAATGAGGGTAACCAGTGGAGAAGACAAGGCACTAGAATAATAGCCCTTTCATTGGCAATGTATCTTCATGCTAAGTTCTTAGAAAATGTCCTTTTATGAGCTCATTTAGGATAAATGCCTTCACATAGGAGGGAATGCAGGGGACAAAGTCTCTCTTAAAAAAAAAATACCTGAATAAGCAGATGGTGAGGCCAGGCAATCATTCCTGAAAGGTTCAAGAGCAAAGGAATTATTGTTATCTCTTGAGCCAGTAATTAGTTAACTGTTTTTAAAACAGTTTATGATAGCTACCGCTAGCTTCAATGTGTAAAATTTTAGGCTACTGAGTACAATCAGTCCTCTTGGCTTTCCTGGCAGTGAGGAAAATTTTAACACAGGGGGGACCCGGGACTTTTCTGTAAAAGACAAGAGTCAATTGAGAATTTTAAAAAGTCCTTTAAGAAGTTTTTTTCTCCAAGAAATACTAACAGCTATCCCAGTGGGCTTAAGGTTAGGCAAGCTGTGGCTCATTTACAACAGTTTGCTATGTGAGTTCTGAGATAATGCACTTCTTTAAAATTTCTTTTATTGTGTATCACAAGGGTTCCTTATTCCCAGTTAACTACTCTTTAAGTTCTCTATTTGCAGTTTTCTGCATATTCACCTGAAGATGTGTTGGAACTAAGGGAAATTTATATTAATTGCCATTGGGGGGGAGGGTGAGAGTGGGGCAGCCAGTCAGCTGAGCTTGGAAGGAAGCTTTGCTGGTGCAGACCTGGAGCCCCGGAGTTGCCCTGGGGTGTTCTGATGTTGTAAGTTTGGGATGTTTCTATGGCTGTTTATTTGAAACCATTGCAAGACGCTCACTCTGGTAACAAAGAAAGGGAAAGAGGAAAGTCTTCAGTGTATTGGAAAGACGACTGGTGTGGGAATCTAGGAAGCAATATGTTAGCTTTATTACTCCACTAGCAAAAACTTCTGGGAGGACTGGCTTCACCTCTCTGGTCTTCAACATGCCTTTCCTACAGGATCCTTCCAGGACTGCATGCCCCGCTCCTATGGGTAACCTTAGTTAGGAAGTGATCTGAGCAATTCTTTCTAGGAAAAACAAAAAAACAAAAGCAAAACCAAAAAACCAAAACAAACAAACAACAAAAAAACCGCTGAGGATTTCCATTACTAAAGCTTTCTATCCCAACGTGCAAGAAGCCTGCACAGATCTAGACTCACGGATTGCGGCCCTCAGCGTTACCTTTGGGTGACACCGAGGCACATGGGCCCGGTTGCTCGCGGTCTGGAGCTTGGCGGGGCTGGGGCTGCGGACTCCAGACCTGTCTGCTTCTGCCCGAGAAAGAGACGCGCGCTGCGGCGCTGCGCCCAGCGGCCCGCACGCCGAGTTCGCGGCGACCTCAGCAGGGGAAAGACGTCGGTGCCAGGCACCCGGGTTGGACTTCACCGCACGTTCGCGAAGCTGCTCCCGGTGTGGAGGTGAGAGAGGAACCTTGCAGAGGTGTGGTCCAAGCCGGCTCCAAAGCCGGGTAAGAAGGATCAATTCCGAGGGTGCTGGAGTTGGGCGAGTTCGGGCCTCGGCTGCTGGACAGAAGCTCCGGGCTCTTTTGTGTTCTGGTGTCGAGGGGAATTAGGACTAGAAAGGGAGGAAGTAAGTTCCTGGCAGAGAGTGTTCTCTGGCTCCCCGCGACTTTCTTTGGAGCTTCCAAGGCCGGGAAGCGTTGGCAAACCCCACGCTGGGGCGGGGAGGGTGGGCGCTGAGACCCCGGCGCTCTGCCGGCCTCGCGCCTCCCGGGTCCCTCCCTGCCCGGAGGAAAGCCGGGGGTCTTGAGCGGGGTGGGGTGTTACACAGAGGAGGGGGAAGAGGCCAGGTTGCAGAGGCTTCGCGTCTCTTCTTTTCTCTTCTTTTTTCTTTTCCTTTCTAACCCGCCAGGGTGGCATCCGCACCGAGGGAAATGCCCCCGATGGGCCCCAGAGGTCCAGCTTCCAGGGCAGAAGTCGGGAGGACGCTGCGCCGCAGGGCCAGGGGCGCTCGGGCATCCTCGCGGCGTGCGGTCCTTGGACCACTCTGAGACGTGGGCAAGGTTTTGAGACTCTGCCGAGAGGAGATTGAGGCTGAGGTGGCCGAAGAGGCTCAGAGGGCGCGCACTCAGGGGGAAACGGCTCTGCCTGCGGGGCTGGCGGCCTGGGAACAGGGCGGGTCCGGGCCCGGGGACAGGACGGTGGGAGGGTGGACTGACCCACAGGGGCCTTCTGCTAGGGTCCCTGGTCGCTAAGTGAGGCCCCTGACCTGGTGGAGAAGTGGGACCGAAACGCTCTCCTCCTCCCACGCACGCGTCTTCTGCCCCCTCGGGGCGCCCCGGGCTGCTGGAGGCCCAGGCCTGTGAGGTTAGGGTGAGAGTTTTGTTTGTTTGTTTGTTTGTTTTTGTTTTCCAATCTGGGGCTGGGGGCGGGAGCGGAGGTTATTCTGTACTCTAGGTCGCAAATGAGAGAAAAAGTCCAGGGACAAACCAGGGGCCGCCTCTCTTCGGAAAGCCCCAGTTCCCAAGACTGATCCCGCGCCCCCGGGGGTGCGGTGCCACGCAGCTGGCAGGACGCGGAGCCGGGGACCTGCGGCTCTCCTCTTCTCCGGTGACAAGACCAGATAAGGACTCTGGGAGGCCCCACCCCTGAGAAACACTGTGGGGACCCTCCCGATATTCCCTTTGAAATAAAAATAACATTAAATCCAAGATTCAAATAACACTAAATCTCGCATTCTAACACTAAAAAAAACCCCACTAACGCTCGGATTTTTCTCCATGGCGGCTCCATGGTTACTTTTTAACTCAAAAGCAAATTTGTGGGTGCAGGCCTCTGCTGTCCCAGGTCTGTCTGCCAGAGGTGTCCCCGGCCCAGCAGCCCCGGTGGCACCTGCACGTGCAGTCTAGGCCCAAATCTATCTCACTGCCGCGCCCCCATCCCCGCCCCCGGATGTTCTTTGTGTTTCTAATTCTCCCCCCACACCTCCTTTTTTTTTTTGCTTGTCAGCAAAACAGCAGGGTCTGTAGAGGTGGTAGCCCCCGCCTCGCCCAGTCTCTGGAGTCACAACCCAAGTCAAACGGGCGTTCGAGCTTAGGGCGCTGAAGCCACCGCGAGCAACGCACCCCAACCCCTGTCACCCGGAGGTCAGGAGCCTGGGTACCGCCGCCGCTACGCGCTTCATCGCCGGTGACTTTGTGTGGAGGCGCACAGATGGGGAACGCCTCGGGCCGGCACTCAGGGCCAGCTGATGGATCGTCTCATTTCCTGACTTGATGGGCCAGAACCTGGGCTGGCCGGGCTGGCCGGGGGGAGCGGGGTGGCGTAGGGACCCAGCCAGCCGCACGGGCGCATAGGCGTGTGTGTGTGTGTGTGTGTGTGTGTGTGTGTGTGTGTGTGTGTGTGTGTGATACGTATCTTAGAGAAAGACCCCCAATACCCTCCCTCCCCCAACGCGAAGTTATCCCTCCTCCGGTTTTCTGTTCTGGACACAAGCGCCTTGGCCCCGGCCTCCGAGGACCGCGGGGCTGTGAGTGCAGTGGCGGTTGTCAGAGCTCGCACCGTGCTGGCAGCATCCTTTTCCGCGGGAGGCTGAGGAGAGCAGGACTTGGCCTCCAATCCAGTCCCCGGAAAGGGCTGTGGGTGGGGGAACAGGTCATGAAACCCGCAGTGTGGAGGGGGTGGGGAAGCCTCCATTCTGGGCCCATCTAAGGTCCGCCTCTCTGGGAAACTTGGAGGGAGACAGGGGACTGGCCTTGAGAGTCAGGCAGCGGTGAGGAATGCTGTAGAAAGGTGGGTGGGAAAATGCACGTTGGAACGCTCGCTTCCGGGGCGGTTGGACACTCCAGCGAGTACAACAAAGACGTGTGTGCCGCTGGGGAGGGCAAGGTTGCTGGTGCCTGTCCCAGCACCTCGCCCTCAGCTCAGGAAGGAGCTGGAAGGAGGAGGAGAGAAACCCAGGAGGGAGCCGGAGGCTGAGCTCAGATGAGAGGACAGCTGAACAAAGAAAGGTCAGACACTGGGGTTCCTGTTTCTAGGCCATAAGTGTGGGGTTTTCTTTTTCAGCTTCCAGGAATCCAGAATCTTCCTCCAGGTCTCTGGGAAC
This sequence comes from Eubalaena glacialis, assembly GCF_028564815.1. NCBI lineage: Eukaryota > Metazoa > Chordata > Mammalia > Artiodactyla > Balaenidae > Eubalaena > Eubalaena glacialis. The sequence goes on along the minus strand of NC_083728.1, from coordinate 42,833,511 downwards.
TTGAACTCTGACTCTACTTGGAAGCATTCATCCTAGGCTGGGCCTTGGAGAGGCCTAAGAGGAACAGGCCTGGGATCTCAAGGAGTCCCCAGCCGGGTGTGCACCTGGGCAAAGTAGCCCACCCACTCCCCAACTGCCTTCTGGGAAAGTGGCCACTCTCTAGGGAGCCAGGCAAGCATCACAAGGGTCAGGGCATCTAGACAGTGCACTGCCCAGAGACTGAAGTGTGGTCCATGGACCAGTAACGTCACCCTCACCTGGCTACTGCAGAATCTCAGACCCCACCCAGGCCTCCTGCATCAGAAGCTCTATTGAAAAAGGGGGTCTAGGGGGCTTATGAACATCTAAGCTGGAGAAGCCTAATTTATAGAACCTCAGTTTAGCCACTGCCCAGTTCTTCCACCTTTTGTCTCCCAGCCTCATCTCCATCATCTGTCAAATGGGAGTTGTTTCTGAGGTCCTGGGGTACTCTTAAGCACCCCTGGAGCCACTTCAGACCAGTGAAATTAGAATCTCTAGTTGGGGGAGTCCAGGCAGGAATATGGTTTTAAGTGTCCTCAGATGATTTTAACAGCAGCCAGAAATAACTAGCATAGAAGTACCCACTTTACAGATTAGCTGAGATAGGTCTGGGCTCTATGCAAGACAGTTAAGGCCCCTGGGCTCTGTAGCCGGATTCATTCTGGCTTCAGCAAGTGTGGCCTTGAGGCAGCTAATTAATCTCTCTGTGCCTCAATTTCCTTACCTGTAAAATGGAGTTAATAATGCCTTCCACAAAGGGTGTGGTGCAGATTTAGAATCAAATGTTTAGAATCAAAGTCAATAAATGTTCACTTATAAGCCAAGTCCCTCAATCTTGTTTTAACCCAGAATGGCAGAAAACTTATCTCACTCCTTTTCCTGCCTGCCACAAGCAGTCCTCTTGTAGACCTTGTTTTTGCTTAAATATTCATGTTTATTTTTCAACATTTTCAACGTGAAAACCAATACTTTTAATTGCTTAGCCATTTAGTAAACTTGACCCTATGCAAAGATGGGTCCATTCCTAAGCCATTAGTTCTAGAAACACTAGTGAAGTGTGCTTCTAGTTCCGTGTCTCGGGAAGGCAGCAACAGAATTAAGATACCTGGAGGGCTTGTTAAGACGCAGAGGAAGGGCCCTGCCCAGAGATGCTGCTTCTGTAGGTTTGGGAAGGGGCAGAGTAATTGCATATATGACAAGCCCCCCAGTAGTGTGGATGCTTCTGGTCAAAGGGAACTTCTTTGAGAACCACAGTAATGGTCTGCTCAGAGCATCATAGAAATCTCAACAGCAGCACTGTCCAATAGAGATGAAAGGCAAATCACAATTGTAATTTTAAATATTCTGGTAGCCACATTTTATTTATTTATTTTTATGTATTTATTTTTATTGAAATATATTTGACATATAACATGGTGCACATTTAAGGAGTAGAGCATGTTGATTTGATAATTTATTTATTGCAATGTGATTGCTATTGTAGTGATAGTTCGCACCTCTAACACATCACACAATTATTATTTCTTTCTTTTTTTTTTTTTTTTTTTGGTGGGGATAGTTAAGATCTAGTCTCTTCGCAAGTTTGATGATTATAATACAATATTGTTGTCTATATTCACTACATATTCCATTACATCAATGAGACATTTACCTAACAGTTGCAAGTTTGTACCCTTAAACGATATCTTTCCTATTCCTCCAGCCTCTGGTAACACCATTTTACTCTCTGTTTTAATGAGTTTGGTAGCACATTTTTAAAAAGTAAGAAGAAATGGGTAAAATTAATTTTAATAATAGATTTTATTTAACCTAATATATTCAGCATATTAATATTTCAACATTTAATCAGTAAAAAATAGTGATTAGCTATTGAACATTTTGTATTAAATCTTTGAAATCTGGTCATTTTAACCTGCAATAGCCACATTTCAACTGCTTAAGAGCCACAAATGTCTGGTGGCTTCTGTAGTACATGATGCAGGTCTAGATAATTCTTTCAACTGGAAAGTAGAAGACATGAATTTCATTGTTCCCTTGGAAATGGCCCAGAGATGCACAAAAGCCAGAATGTCCAAATAGTTTTGTCTTTGTATGGTGTTTCTTTGTGTGTAGATGGGACACAGGGGTTTTAAGGAGAAGGAAGAAGGGATACTAGGGTAGGAGTCATTTGGGAGCTGTGAGGTATGGGGCCATCACCCTAACTGGTGTGATTATCAATCCGGTTCATGCTTTGAAAGAAAGTTTAGTGGACATGTCTTGCTTTGCTCCACCCACCCCCAGCATCCACTTCTACTTCCTGTAACTATACCCTGTTTCCCTTGGAGGAAACCCTATGTCCAGTTCTCTGACCATAGAACTCTTGCAATATTGAATCTGCTGTTGATCCTTGATTTAGGGATCAATATCTGACCTTATGGGACAGGATGAGGTGTTTCCCAGGGCTTGCAAGAAAGGTATTCTTGGACTGGACTTGGCTAAGAGGATGTAAGGTCTGGCGCTACTAGAAAGTGAAAACTTCAACTTCCACCATGAGGAAACAGACTTTCTGGTAACATGGAGAAGATCAGAACTGAGAGAGAGAGAAGCCAGCACCACAGGGCTTGGGTCCCTGACTCAGGTGTACTTAAAGGCAGCTGTGAATCAGCCCAAATCCCTTACCTCTTAAAAGATGGAAGAGGAGGAGATCCATTTCATGGGTTAGTAGGTATCACAAGTCGGACCAGAGTGGCAATTTGCATTTGTTGGACAGCTTGTTCTAGCATTCAAGCTTTTTGATGCATTATTATTTTTAAACAACATTGGTAGCAGGACACATAACTTTTACAGTAGCAGCCCATTTTTTGGATCTCGTTTTTTAAGATTGTCCTGCAACCTATAGTACTTTGACATTGGAGACTTGATAAAAGGTCAGGATCTACAAGCAGTATGGTAGATGTACTTCTCACAGCAAATAGTTCAACCCAAGTGCTGCTAAAAGGCTGGTCTTAACTTCCCTCCAAGAGCATGAAATATGAAATAGACCTTGACGGGAGTATGAATGAACACAGATATTGCTCCTTCTTAAGTGGCTATAACAGCACATTTCACACTCCTCTGACTATACCTTAATAGCATTATTTTGTGGTTATTTTTCTGTTTTCTCTGCTAGTGGAGGACTCCTTGAGGGCAAGGGTCACATTTTTTAAGGTTAATTAATTATTTTATTATTATTTTTTTGGCTGTGTTGCATCTTCGTTGCTGCTCCCGGGCTTTCTCTAGTTGCGGTGAGCCAGGGCTACTCTTCGTTCTGGTGTGCAGGCTTCTCATTGTGGTGGCTTCTCTTGTTGCGGAGCACAGGCTCTAGGCGCGTGGGCTTCAGTAGTTGTGGCATGTGGGCCTCAGTACTTGTGGCTTGCGGGCTCTAGAGCGCAGGCTCAGTAGTTGTGGCACATGGGCTTAGTTGCTCCGCGGCATGTGGAATCTTTCCGGACCAGGGCTCAAACCCACGTCCTCTGCATTGGCAGGAGGATTCTTAACCACTGTGCTACACAGGGAAGCCCAAGGGTCACATTTAATATGTCTGTATTTTTTTTTTTTTGGCTGTATTGGGTCTTCGTTTCTGTGCGAGGGCTTTCTCTAGTTGCGGTGAGCGGGGGCCACTCTTCATCGTGGTGCGCGGGCCTCTCACTATCGCGGCCTCTCTTGTTGCGGAGCACAGGCTCCAGACGCGCAGGCTCAGTAGTTGTGGCTCACGGGCCTAGTTGCTCCGTGGCATGTGGGATCTTCCCAGACCAGGGCTCGAACCCGTGTCTCCTGCATTGACAGGCAGATTCTCAACCACTGTGCCACCAGAGAAGCCCTATGTCTGTATTTTTATATGTCTCCCAAACACCTATCACAAGGTTTGGAACACCACCAATGCAAAGTAAGGTTTCCTTTCCCGAATTTACACCTACTTGTTAAGGCTTTGTTATTTCCAGGAGTCACTATTGCCCACATGTGCATGAAGTTAAAATATTTTGTAATCATCATGTCTACAGGTATCCATACATTACCAATGGTTGAGGTTCGTTATATCAATATAAACAAATGTTTATGGGTATTTATCAGACACTGTTCTAAGCTCTGTTCTAAATAGATTGAGACACCAGGCATTTTCCTGTCCTTAGAACTTTGCCTCTGCTGTTCCTTCTGCCTGGAAGCCTTTTCCTACCCCCTCCATATCCCCACCTCCCTCAAGTCTGTCTTCACATGTCACCTTCTCAATGAGATCTTCCCTGGGCCTCCTATTTCTAAAGATACCCTCTCTGCCCTCATAGTTACATTCCCCATCCTTTCTCCTGGTTTGATTTTTTTCCCCCTTTATAACATATCATGTTTTTAACCTTTCTGTATTTCATCAAATCTAAGGTGCCACCTTATTGTAAGACACACCATTATTTTATGTACTACTAAGGAAGGAAAAAATGCTGCCCATTAAGCCATGATATGGCATCAATTAAGACTCATTTTAACTTCAGAATACTAAAAGTGGGAGAAAAAAAAGCCATACCTGGCTTAGAATGAACACTATAATACTATAAAATGCATTCATTTACGTTATTTATTGTCTGGCCCCTTTCAGTAGAGAAAAAGATTTCAATCTTTTTTTTAAACTTCTAATTCCTCAGGGTCTTGAATACTCCATGAAATATAACAGACATTTAAAATTTTGTTGAATGTGGAGGATAAAATTCATGTCTTCTGGAATGAGACCAGAGGTCCAGTAAATAGTTATTAAACAATATAATAAATGCTTAAATAGAAGGTGGCAGGAAATTTTCTTTGCAAGCTGAGAGGGGCGTATGTCCCTTCTCCTGGTGGGAGGCCTCCCGGGGAGGTGATGGCCAAGATGGTCCAGAAGAGAGTGAGAGGCAGGCACTGTAAGGGGCAACTTTCCAAGCAGAAGGAACAGCATCGAGGCCCAGGGGTATGAGTATGAAAAGTTAGGAGAACCAGATGTTATGTCTGAAGCTGCGATTCTCAAACTTGAGCATGCATTAGGATCACCTTGGGGAAGGGACAGAGATTCTGATTCAGTAGGTCTGGGCAGCAGCAAGAGAATTGTGTTTCTACTGGGTTCCTAGGTGATCCTGATGCTTGCAGGTCCAGGGACCACACTTTAAGAACTGCTGGTCTAGGGAGATGAGGTTGGATGGTTAGAGAGGGGATCAGTGTTTCAGCTCGTGTATATTGTGGGCTCAGCCTTGGAGGGATGACGTAAGCTGACACAAGGCTTAGAGGTGATTGGGGGTGAGGAGAGGACAGCAAGGGGCTTTTAATTTCCTGAATATAGCTTTCTAAGATGTGAATGAAATAGAATACAGAAACTTTTATATAGCTACATAAGCCCACGGGAAAGTAAACACCTTTTCTATCTAAGGCTGCTCTCTCTTTCCTTAGAGGAGCCTGGGGTAGACAAAATGTACTAGGTTTGTTCTTTCAGTCTTGTCATGGGAAGAGGCCAAGATGGGGTTAAATGTGACTTTGACAAAGGCCAAGGAGTTTAAAAAAGTAAATGTTCTAAGAACCAAATGTTTATGCCAAACAAAAGTTATGGAACTGTTTTAAAGGCTGATTTAGAATCATGGGGTCACATAGCTGGAAGGAAGAATTTCTCTAACCAAATTGTCATTCCCATGAGGAAACCGAGGTCTGTAAGAATTAAATGCTGGGGCAAACTCCCATGCTTCCAGCTTTTACATCCCCATCAGTAAAGGTGAGACCAAGGCACTGGAACTGTTACCAAGTCCAAGCTCGTACTGCTCACTGCACGACAAGCCAGTAAATCTGAGAGATGAATTGTTGGGGCAAGGAATAGTGACTTTATTCAGAAAGCCAGCAGACCAGGAAGATGGTGGACTAGTGTCCCAAAGAACCACCTTGCCCGGGTTTGGATGTTAGTTTCTTTTATAGCACAAAGGGTGGGGGAGGTGAGGAGGTAAAGTAAAAAAGCAAGAAGTTGTTGCAAATATTTCCTGGTTCTGGCCAGCCTCCAGAGGGGATGTGTTAATTTCTTCTCTCCTGCAGCCTCCGCCCATGGCTGAGGGTTCCAGCTTGTCCTGCCTGGTGGCCTACCTAGCCAAGCTCCACAATTGCATTAGCTAGTTCTTTGCTATACATCTCTTAATATATATCTCCTACCAGTTCTTCTTCTCTGGTTGAACCTTAACTCATACATGAGGTTATTCATGATTTCCAAGTTGCCAAATCCAAAGATGAATTCTTAGATTCTTTGACACAGTGATCTTTTCCTCATCTTGGAAGCACTTTGTTCATTGGCTCTCCTGGTGACTCTAATGGATCACTGGCTACTTCTCAGTTCTCTTTTGTGGTTCCTCCTCGCCTGTCCTTACTCCTTTTTTTTTTTTTTTAAATCTAGGTAACATTGGTTTATAACATTATATGTTTCATGTGTACAACATTGTATTTCTACAACATCATATTTCTGAATACACTACAGCAGGCTCACCACTAAAAATTTGGTTTCAATCTATCACCATACAGTTGATCCCCTTTACCCATTTTTCCCCCTCCCCCTTTCTGGTAACCACTACTCTGTTCTCTGTATCTGTGTTTGTTTTTGTGTCAATGGTGTCATATGGTATTTGTCTTTCTCTGTCTGACTTATTTCACTTAGCACAATACCCTCAAGGTCCATCCATGTTGTTACGAATGGCAAGATATTATCGTTTTTTAATGGCTGAGTAGTATTGTCTTAACTCTTAAAGTTAGAATGCCCAGTTCTCAAACCTCATCCCTTCTCTTCCTGCACTTATTAAATCATTCAGTCTTGTTTCTTTAAATGAACTGCATATGTTGATTATCCCAAATTCTCACCTCAAATAAATCAACTGCTTAGTATCTCCACTGGGATATATGAAGATATTTCCAACTTAACAAGTCCATGATTCTTAATTTTATGCATCAACTTGGCTAGGCTATGGCGCCCAGATGTTTGGTCAAAACCAAGTTAGATGTCGCTGTGGAGGTATCTTTAAAATGTGATCAACTTTTAAATCAGTAGACTTTGAGTAAATAGGTTACTCTTCATAATGTGGGTGATCCTCATCCAATCAGTTGAGTCCCTTAAGAGAAAAGACTGAGGTTCTCCAAGGAAGGAAGGAGTCTGCCTTCAGACTGCCTTCAGACTTGAGCAGCAAAATCAACTCTTTCTTGGATGTCCTACCTGCCAGCCTGCTCTGCAGAATGCAGACTTGCCAGCGTCCATAATCACATGAGCCAGTTCCTTAAAATAAATCTCTCTCTACACACATTCTATTGGTTCTGTTTCTCTGGATAACCTTGATTAATACAATGTCCAAAACCAAACTTCTCATTTATCCCCTGCCTCCACCTCCCAAAACCCTGCTTCTTTTCAGCTGTTACAGTTAGCAGAAATTCCAGTTGTTCAGACCAAGAGCTTCTAAACCACCACTGACTTCTCCCATTCCCTCATGCCCCACATCTAACTCATCAGAAAATCCTGCCATCTTTCCCTTTAAACCAGATCCATGATCTGACAACTTCTCATCATCCTTATTGCTCTCACCCTGGTTTTTGCTCCTCTTATCTAGTTAAAAAACTTCCCAGTTAGTCTTCTGTTTCTTCCTTGGCCCTCTTGTGGCCTTTTCTTCACATTCAGTCAAGAGTGATTCCACAGTGTAGATAAGACCATGTCAGTCACTCCTTCCTCCAAACTCTGCAGTGGTTTCCTCTTTCATTCAGATGAAAAAGCCTGTAAGGCTGTCTATGTTGTGGCAACTGTTACATCTTCTACAATCCCTTACCCCCTTCACTCTTCCCACATTCTGGACATGCTGCTGCCTCAGGCCCTTTGCTCTAGCTGATCCCTCTGTTGGGAGCTAATTAAGGATTACATTTGGCTGTGAAGAATGGAAAACCCAAAATAACAGTGACTTAAACAAGATAGCAGTATATTTTTCTCAAAGAAAAGTCCAGGAGCCATTGCTCCAGGGTTGGTAGGCTGTTCCATGGTCTCAGAGATTCAGACTTCTCCAACCTGGAAAGGCCTTCATTCTCAATGACCCCTCATAGTCCAACCAGTAAGGAGCAAAAGACACAGGAAGAAAATGGGTCAAGGTCAAAGGAGAGACAACTGTTGTCTTTTAAGAAGATGCACTAAAGCTTCCCCTGGGCTCCTGACATTCCGTTGCCCAGGATGTAATCACGTTCCTTTGCTTCAAAGGAACCTGGGAAATGCAATATTTATTCTGGGAAGTCGTGCACCTTGCTCAAATTCATAAGTTCTATTTCTGAAGAAGATGGGCAGAAGGATATTAGAAAGAATGCCAGCAGTCTCTATCTCAGCATCTATTACAAAGACAAAGATGTGCAGTGTGGCTTGGGCAGACTGAAAAAAGTGCAGAGTGGTAGTCTGGAGAGATAGGAAGGTGTGGAAGATTATTTCTAAAGATGGTTGACCCAAATTCTTCCCATTGTTGAACATCTATATCCCTCTGATCAAGAGACAGGTCTATCTTCTTCTCCCTTGAGTCTGGGCTACCCTTTGACTTGCTTTGATCAATAGAATGTGATGAAAGTGATGTTGTGTGTTTTGGCTTAGGCTTTAAGAATACTGGCAACTTCTTCTGATGTCCTCTGGAGATTCAGCTTCCAGGAAAAGAAGCTTGAACTTGACCACTAAATGCTGAGAAACCATGGGGAGAGGGAGAGGCCCAGGTAGCCATCCTGGCTGAGGCACCAGACATGTGAGTAAAGCATATTAGACATTTCAGCCTCAGTTGGGTTCCCAACCAAACGCAGCTATACAAGTGACCCCAGCCAATACCAAATGGAGCAGAACTGGCCAGCTGTTCTGCTGAACATCATGAGGAATAATACACTGTTGTTGCTTCAAGCATTGTTTTGGGATGGTTTGTTATGCAACCATAGATAAATGAACTAGCAGGGGCCAGATCATGGGAAGGTATATAGGCTCAGGAAAGAAATATGGCTTTTATTTTTAATGCAGAGGGAAGAATTAGAGGATTTTAAGCAGATGAGTTACACCATCTGATTTACACTTCAAGAGGCTCACTCTGCTGTGTGGAGAAAGGGCTGTAGGGGCTCAAGAGTGAATGGAAATGAAACCAGGAGGCTGTGACAGTTGTCAAAGTGAGGGGTGACGGAGGCTACAATCAGGGTGGTTTTCCCAGTAGTGTTGAGAAGCAGTTCCATTCCAGAAATAGCTTGGAGAAAGAGCCAATAATACTTATTGATTAGACCAAGGGGATGAGAAAAAGAGATAATCAAAAAATATTCTTAGAATTTTAACCTGAGCCCGGGAAGGTGGAAATATCATTAGTAACTGAAAAGTGGGTTAAAAAAAACAACAACAACAGGAATTCTGTTTTGAATGAGCTAACTTTGAAATGCCTATTATATACCCAATGGCAGGTTTATGTGAGGATCAATGAGGAGGAACTGCCGGACATACAAACTTGTGAGTCTGATTACTAGGGATCATTTTTGCTACTTCAAGGGAGGGCTGTGTTGCTTTGCCCCGCCCTTTTGTGCAGGGTCCACCTTCTCATACAAATGCAAAATATTAGTGAACCCAAATAGTAGTCTTTCACACTGAAAAGTAAATTTAGAAAAGCACACTGTCTTTGAGACAGTCTCGTGGCTTCCTTGGCACCTGGCATGCACATGCCGTGGACCTGGGATGATTAATAGACGAGACTGTCCGTGACCCACTTATGGGCTGTTGCTTCCATTATAAACCCTTTGAAATCTGGAAGGCTGGCTGGATTCCATTCCAACTGGACACACTGTCATCTTTTGTATTTTTTTTTAAATCATAAGACGAAACAAAACAAAACAAAAAGATACCCCTCACGACCCACCCACTCATATCTCTAGAGATTTGTTGCTACTAAAATATAATGCGTATGATAGCATCTGTGTACCTGTCATGTTTTTTGTCCTATTGTTAAAACATTCGAGATTAGATCCAGTGCTGATTAGTTCTCACCGGTTTTGGTGATCAGCATTGATCATTTAAGAATAACATATTGCAGGCTATTCATCACTTTCATTGTTATTATTGTTGTTTACATTTCTCAGCAGTCACCTGCATACCAGAATACAGGCAGTGAAAGAGAAAAGACAAAGCAAAACCTTCTTAATATTTTTTCTTGATTGACTAATCCATTAAGCAAAGGTCAAGACTCATCTTTTGCATGATGCTGAGGACTTTGCTGTCTCATAGTAAAGTTAAGACACATACATGGGCATCTGGCACACTCTGGCAGCTGGAAGTACCATTTCTTTATTTTTTAAAATCAAAACAATTCTAATCTGAATGTCCTCCCCCAATCCCATAAACTTTCCAAGGTTGAGGGGAAGTCCAGTGCAGCAGATACTCTTGGTGCCCATTTATTCCCCTGTGGCCCCCGGCAGCTTAAGGACATGGTGATGTTCTTGCCTCCTGCCTCAAGAACCCGTGGCTTTTTCCTGAGGGCTTTCTCTGGCCCCTGGAACTTGCTCAGCCCACAAGGGGCAGGCTGGAAGTGTGAGGAATTACTACCCTCAGGAACAACTCTCACCCAACAAGATGAGAAAGTTAGAGGATGAATAGCTTTGTCTTCACCCCTGGTGGGACAATCCTGAGGGGAGTGCTACACTCTCTCCATCACAGAGTCCCCAGCGGGATGGAGCCCCAGTTGCCCACAGCAGTAACAGTGACCATTATTATACCGCTAGTGTTCTATCCACCCCCACTCCAATCTCTTATTATGTTTCCTGAGATCACCTCCAAAATAGAATACTTATACCCAAAATCTTGTCTGAGGGCCTGCTTTTTGGAGACCACAAGTTGAGACATCCAGCATCACCTAATTGCCTTCTTCCCCTTCTTTTGGACAATGCAATGACACCGGGAGGCCCTGAGGAGTGGGGGAGGCACCCACTCGTCAGTCCCAGAGGGCACTGCTGCCATTGTTCCTTGTCCCAGCCAACATGGACTGGGTTACATGTCCAAGGCAGCCATCTTTCTTGTTAGCTCCTTTCCTTCTATAAAGGTTGGCAAAGCAGTCAGGTAGCCTTCCCATCTGAGGTTCTGCCACTGCCCAGACCCTGGGTTTCAAAAAGCCTCTTCTTTGGGGGCTCCAAGGGCCCTTTATTGCTTCTCTTCTCCAAAAGCTAGAGAGCTGTGTTTTCACCACTCTGCTCCTCAACTCTGGGGTACTTCAATCCCCTTCCCTCTTGTTTACACAGCTCCAGTGGGCTAGATCAAGGGCTGGCAAATTTCCTCTGTAAAGGAGAAGATGGTAACTATTGTAGACTTTGTGGGCTATGCAGTCTCTGTTTAACCCTGCTGTTGTATGTAGCATGAGAACAGCCATAGGTCATACATAAATTGACAAGTGTGGCTGTGTTCCAATACAACTTTATTTATGGACCCAGAAATTTTCATTTCATATAATTTTTGCAAGTCAAAAATAGTTTTCTTTAATTTTTTCCCCCAATCACTTAGAAATGTAAAAGCATTCTTAGCTCGTAGATCATCCAAAATCAGGTAGCAGACTGGATTTGGCCAGTAGGGCGTAGTTTGCTGACTTGTAGGCTAGACTTTCAAAGAAAAATCCTGTTTAGATTTTTTTATGCAGCTAAGCTCCTTTTTGATTGATATTATTTGAATCTAATTAAGGTTAGGAATGCATTGGATTTATTGGATTTATCAAGCTTTGATGTATTATCAACAAATAAATCCTTCTAGGTCAGGGAAATATCCTTTGCATTTTTCCCAGAGCACCCCTTGTGGTTGTATACATAAATTAATTTATAATAGCACCAGAGCAGAGAGCTTATTATTTGTTCTTTATTGTGCTATACACTGTGCTGTGGGACTCACTCAATCATTTTCTCATTTGAAGAAAAGATGATAAAACCCACAGTAATAGGTTGCCATGACAATTAAATGACATTGTGTCTGTGGCAACGCTTTGTTAATTGTAACTGTAAAATGTCAGGTGGTATTGTGATCATGCTTTTCAGGTATAAGATATGATGATCTCTGTTACAGGGTGGTGATTCTGTAGGCAAGAGGAATTTGGAAGCTGGAGAATAAATGTATTTTATTCCTTAATCTCCCATTATGTGGCTTTGTGACCTTGGATTCAATAATTTCTCCATCTGTGCAATGGTGATAATGTTCTTGATTTGCCTGTAACATGGCAATTAAATGAGAAAGATTGTTAAATGCTATAAACATGTAAGATTTAACTTTACCATTTGGTCTCAGACCCCTTTAAATTTTTAAGAAACTCAAAGGATTTTTATTTATGTGAATTAAATGTCAATATTACTATGTTAGAAAGGGAAACAGAGAAAAGTCAAAATAAAAATAATAAAGCCATCATATGTTAAGATATAACTAATGTATTATTAAAATAGCATATTTCAATAAAAATAACTATGTTTTCTAAATATTGGTGGGAAGGGTGACATTGTTTTACGTTATTGCAAATCTCTTTAATATCGGGCTTCATAGAAGTTATCTGAGTTCTGGTGTCTTTTTCTTCATTCAGTCTGTTGTGATTTGCCGTTTTCATTGAAGTATATGAAGAAAATTTGGTTTCCCACAGAGATGGGTTTGATACAAGATGACCTGGCAGACCCTCTGAAGGGCTCTTGGGGACACACTGGTCCACAAAGAGGTCCTTGATGCACACTTTAAGAACTAGTTGTAGAGACTATTCCCATCATTCCAGAAGGTTCCCACAGGAACCACTATCCTGGCCGTCAAGATTGGGATTACTTCTTCTTGAGTTTCATATACATGGAATCACAATGTGAGCACTTTTGTGCATTCCACCGTGCATCAGATATACCAGATTTTACTGATCCATTCTCCTATTGGTGCACATTTGAATTGTTTCTAGTCTTTTACTATTATGAGTGAAGAACATATTTTTTGGTGAACACATGCACTCATTTCTCTTGGAGTGGAATTGCTGAAACATAAGATGAGCAGGTGGATGTTTAGCTTAATAGATTTCCAAGCCATAGAAAATATTTTTATTTGTTGAATTTTATTTCAGTATATATCATTTAACATAAATTATTTCATAATTTTCCTATTAATATATAATCTATTCTTCTATATCTTTCTTTTAAAATGTTGCTTTAAAAATCCATGTAATTTCCCAATACTATACAATTCCATTGCTAGACTATTAAATTAAAAAAAAAAAAACCTGTTTCCTTTATTTTATGGACAAGGTTATATAGTAAAGTAACTCCCCATTTACCTGAATGTCTTCCATTTTTCTGGAAACTTTAGGATTCATAACTCAGACAATATATCTAAAAACAACTAATGAATATTAGTAGCTAGCGTTGTTCACATGATATAATTTTATTGACCGAGGAGCCCAAAGGAAAGAGAAAGAAGGTTTAAAAACAAACAACAAAAAATAAGAAAAGGAGGGGGAAGTAAAAGAAGAAGAAAGAGGTGTATGTCAAATGACAAGGTTGAAAGCATCAGCAGTCCAAGTTAGAAGAACAACAGACCCTCAGAAGGTTCCAAAAGAAAATAGACCCAGACACAATGATATGTGAGACACCAAACATGGTGGCTTAATAGTTGGCATGGTTCAGTGGAAGAGAAAACTATGTCCCACTCACATCAGTGATTCCAGTGGCTTTATTTATGTGCAGTCTCTGGAATTCTGAGATGACACTTTTATCATCTTCATATTCCCAAGACTTGGATGTATTAACTATTGCCACATAGCAGACTAACCCAAAATAACATCTGTTTACTGTTTCTCATGAGTTTGTAGGCTGGCTGGGTGGTTCTACTGGTTTGGGAAAAGCTTGGCTGGTCTTAGATGCAAGCTCACGCATCAGTTGTCAGCTAGTAAGGTAGACAAGATGACTCAACTCTCTGTGAGCCTCCCCCACCCCCAGCAGGCCAGCCTGCATTCGTTCTCATGGCAGTGGCAGAGATCCAAGGGAAGAAACAAAAATGCGCCTCTGCTTTGACCAGTTTGCTGCCATCCCAGTGGCGGAAGCAAATTACATGACCAAGCCCAAAGTCAGTGCAGCAGGGCGCTACCAAAGGGCAGGGATACAGGAAGGCATGACAAATTGGGGCCATTAATGCAACCCATCTGTCATACTGGCATGGCCTAAAACTATAATTACAGATAATTAAAAAAATAGTATATTACTAGTTAAAAACTATTGGATTGACCAAAAATATCGTTCAGGGTTTTCTGCAACATCTTATGGAAAACCTGAACGAACTTTTTGGCCAATCCAATATTTGAACATATAGAGGACTACAGTGGGCTCCTAATAAATATTTGATCAATGAATAAAGTTAGTTCAATGCTGAGAATGTGTCCACTACAACCATTCATGTGTCAGTCAAGGTATATAAGAATTCATAATTTAGTCTTATAATCTATAGGGTTCAATATGCTGCATTATGAGCACCACTCTCTAACACAAACACCAAGTTTTTTCTACGGAGAAGCAAAAGGTAGAGTTTTAAAGCTGTGTGTGAGAAAATTAACCATATATATTGCTTGAAAAGGGTAAACAATAAGTATTTTGAGCGATAAGTATAACATTTCCTCATTCAAGTTATATAAGTTTAGAAACAATCAAGGGTCAAATTCTTTTATCTCCCTTGTTATGTTTTAAATACATTCGACTCACCTAAAGCTATTGGGTCATGGTGTGAGTGATTAGGTATACAATATTAAACTGGCCTCCTTTGGAAAAGTTTTCCAAATTTTATCTTGGTGGGGACTTTAAGGAGTCTCAAAAATTTCCAGGATGAAGTAGCTTGGGGACTGTCCCTTGCTCCAAATTTCCAAGGAAGTATCATGAGGAGAGGAGAGGAAGAGGCATTGCTTCATTAATCAAGTAAAGTGCTGCCACCTATTTTTTCTTTTAATGTAAAAGCAATGATACTGCTATTTTTAATCATCTCCCCGCTCCCTTCCTAATATTTTTGCATTATTCTAACCTATGGAGCAGAACGCTTTTCATGATATATTATTAAAGAAGATGGCTCATAAAAATTCATCCCAGAGGCACTACCCAGGATTTATTATGACATTAAAGTTGTGCTTGGGATTCTGTTAAATGCCAAGCATCAAGGGAAAGTTGTACGGAAGAATAGTCTTCTGCTAAACTTTCACATGTGATGATAAAGAGAAGCTATTGAGGGCTTGGAATGAGGCATCTCTAAGACAACCTCAGCACTGAAATAATGCAGGGTGTTCCATCTTCACTCCCCATAATCACACTTAGTGTTGATGGAGCCACGTTGCCTGTTAACCATTGTAAGAGTCCTACTGCTTTGAAAGGATGCTAACAACATGAACTGAGGAAAATTGTTTTTCTTGAAATTGGGAAGGAAACTTACTTTAGCCTTTCATTGAAAGACATTGCACAAGAGGCCAAACAGATAGTTACAAACCCTTCATTCATAGAAAACAACTTAAATGGTCATTGGGTAGTTACTGACTACCTGTTCTCTGCAAATCAAATAAAGCCTGAAAAGAAATTAGTCTGGGCTGGTGGAAAAGTCTATGCTTAAACAACTTCTAAAGTATAAATGGATACATTCAGAAGGGCAGATGATTTCTTGCTTGGGGGAATGAGGGAAGTTTTGGAGGTGGCATTTTTGGAGGTTGCTTTTAAGAATTGATAGAACATCATCATGTGACGTGGCTAGAAAGGATGTGTGCTACATGTGTGAACAGAGAATAGTGATAATTCAGATTGGCTAAGTGAGGGTGCAGGCTGGGGCCAAAGCTACATGCTGATATCAGTAATCTCAACATTATTCTTTAGGTAGTGGATAGGAACTCAGGCTTCACCAGCCAGATAGTAATATGATCAGAGCTGCTGTTTGGGAAAATTAACCTAGGTGTAGAAGAGATTTGAGGGGCAAAGAAATTCAATAGGAAGTTACTAAAAATTCTGGGTGTTGAAGAATGAGAAAAGTTGTAAGGGAGAAGGCAACTTCCAAGACAGGGTAGAATTCATGGGTTTTATAAACAGATTGAGTGTGGAAGCACCCAAGGTTTAGCCCCTGTTATGGACTGTTAAACAGGGAGGACAGATGGAGGGAGGGTCTCTTTTTTTGATTAATTACATACAATGTGCATGTGAGCCACTTGTTTAACTGAAAATCTAAGAGGAAGAACCAGAGCTTAGGAAAAGTAAGAATTATGTGCAGAGAAGTAGAAATTGAAGGCATGTGACTGAATGAAACAGCTAAGGGAAAATACACATAAAGAACATTCTTTGAATTGATGGTGAGAAATAGATTTCTTTCCACTTTTGAACTGCTTTCCAGGAAGCTCACTGATAAATTTCAAACCCAACAGTGTAAGTGTCCTTTAGTTTAGGTTTTCTGATATAAGGTTTCTCTTGTGCTCTATCTTTAAAACTAAGTCCCCCCCCCACCCCCATTAAGACTTGGGATTTGAGTAGCTTGTATAGTATTTTTTGAAATACTATATATTTCATGGATTCCAAGCTTCACATATTTTCTACATTTTAACATCCCTGAAATTGAGATGTGTCTTATAATCACTGGATGGTGTGTCATAGTTTAACTGGCAGCATGCTTTCATTCTTTGTGGAATATAAAATAGTAATGGGCATGTTCTAATCAACAATGTCTTGGATTTGATGAGATATGGTACTTCCCGATGGGTTTCCCTATCTTGTCAATCTGCTTTTTTTTCCATGAAGCCTTTTATCCCCCCAAAAGGGGAAGAACAATCTACTTAGGGAAGAAGTCCAGTCCAGTATGAGCATTCCAATTAATCATCCATGAGCGGCTGAATATCCTTTCAGGGCTGATAGGAGGGAGAAAGGTAAGAATTGAGTCAAGTGCCTTGATCCCCAAATTGGGACAAAAAGTCCTGGAGGTGGGAGAAGGAAGATGTAGTAGAACCTCTATAGGCTTGCTTCTTGCTTCTTGTGGCATAGCTCTAGAAAATTACAAGCCTCCTGGAGAAACCCCCGTGGTATTGGAACAGCATGGTGTTAGCAGCTGACAATGGCCAAAGGAGGTATTTAAATGGATGGACCTGAGCTAGCACCTCTGGTTCCCACTCCCAACAAAATCCAGAAGTTTCTGTGTATCCCTGAAGAATGTTGGAAAAAACTGAGCCCTGGGTGAAAACTCCTCAGAGCAGAAACCTTGAGACACTGGGATGGAAGGGCCCACCTTGCAGGCAGTTAGGACCACCCAACAGAGGAGACCAGATGCTCCTCCCCATTACCAGGAGGACACACAAGCTTCTATTCACACCAAGAGGCCACCTGGGGAAAGAAGCAGGGAGACTTCCTTAATGGGGAGGGAACTCTAACTGGGGGTTTCACTTTGAAGTAATTTAATATGCCTCTGAAATAGGCGTTTGTTTTTTTATTTTTAAGTTGGAAGAGACTGAGTAACTGTAATTGGCAAGATTTTTTTTTCCTTCATAATAAGTGAGAATGCAGGATTTGAGTGCAATATGAACTTACAATTGAAAATAAACACATCTTTTTGTTGTACATTTGAGCTGTGTGTACATTTTCATCCTATTACAATGGATCCTTTCAGGGAGTAAGATGTCTCAAATACTGAAAGTAATCTGGGTTAAAGAAAAAACTGGCTCTGGATTTAAGCTGGACCACAGAAATATTTATGGCAGTGTAGGAGGATGAAAAGCCAGAGAAGAAATAATCAGAAAAAATGGGAAAAGTAGGAGTTTTCTCCTACTTTTTCTTCTTCTCTCTCAGAAGCAGAGCAAAGAGCAGGGGAGTGATGGATTCAGTCAAGTGCTACAGAATGGTGAGCTCAGCTGAGCGCTGGGAAGAAGCTATTTGATTTGATGAGGGAGCCATTTGGAATCTCTGAAAACTGGCCATCCAAATGTGGTACCATTTTAATAGCCATCATTTTTCATGGGATGTTAGTATTGAAAGATACATAGTCTAACTCCACTGTCTGTCTTACAGAAAAGGAAATTTGGAACCAGAGAATTTCACAGAAGCCAGTTCAAAGGATAAATATGAGAAAAAGAAAACACAAGTACTTTACATTGGGAGTCAATTAGAATCAGCCTGTTTTGTGTCAGGAGCAAAATGTGTTGGGTCATGCATAAGCCCCCTTCAATGAAGAGATCTTTTATGAAGCAGGAAAAGTACACTGGAAAGCATCCTTGGGAGCAAATACTCTGACGGGAGTTAGATGTGTTTTCATTTTTTTATTAGAGAAGTTGGAAGTTTAATTTCAATATTGATGGTAACATAATTTTCTCTGCTTTACTCAGAGGAACACAGAGAATCAATCTGTACAAGCATATACAACAATTCAGTCGGTGGTTTGTGCCCTATAATCAGTAATCTGATTAGCTCTAGATTATGGTTTCCATGCACTCCTCTGGGCTTTGGGGCATGGCTCCATTCCCGGGGGGGACTTCTTCATGCACTCTCTGCAACACAACTACAGCAGGCTTAAAGACCATGCAGATTAACACTGTAGCAAATTGTTTTGATATTTAACAGACATAAAAAGGTTATTTCCTGATATGAAATTCTGAAAATCTGCATAAATATTTTTGTGTAAAATTAAATTAGTTATGTATTTTTTTGAAACTAGAACTTGAAGTATCAAGAATGCCCACATAATTCATATACACATATATATAGACTCCTTCATTATGCTAAAAGTCTTGAGAGTCAAATTATATTCTGTGCCATACATTTACTTAACCAGTATTTATTTGCATTAGGTTAACCGTGTACGGATTAGTCGTAATTGGTGCTTGTGTATCATGCAAACATAGTTCTATTATTCCTGTTTACTAATCTTGTCATGTGGCAATACTTAGATGATTTTGCTCTCTGACAGTGAGAATTAGGAGTATAAATACTTTATACATGGTCACATTTACAAACGTTTGCCAATAACCACTTCACAATCTTTATGGTGTAAGAGTGAGCTGTAATAATCTGGAATTGGCAGAAGCAATTCTTAGAAAGCAATGTCAGATGTCAACTTTCTTAAAAGTGCCTGACAGAGTTCTCCTTTTGAGCACTGATGGGTTTTGGCACAGGGACACTGTTCTTTTTTTATTTTTTTCTATTGTTCTAATAATTTCCACAACTGTTACAGGAAGTTAGCTTCTTATGGCATGGTGGAGACATGGCACTTACTGATGAGGTAACTTAGATGTAGAAAAATTCCCCCAAATTATTTGTCTAGCAGATCACCACTTCTGCTGATAAATTTGTAGACAGAGATTTTTTTTCCCCCTAGTGCATGCACTTACTATCACATGGCTAATACACTATTTTTGCTGTTGCTCAAACATGTCCTAATGCATCACAAAGCAGAGGTGTTAACACCAAGCTCATTTATTTGTGATGGTACTTTATAGCAAACATGTTTAAGTGGTATGATCAATGGGTAAACTCTGCCTTATTGGAATCGTAATTTTTGGGGATTTGTAGCTACTTTTGGTTGGCCAAGGAAATTCAGTATTCAAAACATTTAAGAGAAGTACGTAAGTCTCTGTGGTTTCAGGTGACATCTTGTCTACACATAAAGGAAATGCAAAAGACATCAGCTTTCTTCCGCGGAATTTGTGTTCAGAACTTTGGGAGTGCTCTTTTGATGCGGTGGTTCTGCGGTTTCAGTTTGCATCCTGCAGTTTCACACAACTGTTGCTGGTCTGCGGTCCATCTCGGCTTCCAATTTCACCATCTGCTGCATCTCCTTCGCCTGTAACATCAGAAACGTGACCTTACATGTTGAAATCCTTTCCTGAAGCCATAGAGCAAAACCCAACCTCTCTTCTCCCGTAAATTTGATGCTTGTCACTATGTCCTGGCTACTTAAAGTGTGGTCCATGGACCAGCAGCATCAGCATCGCCTGGGATCTTGTGAGAAATGCGGGATCTTGCACTCCACCCCAGACCTACTGACCCAGAATCTGCATTTTAATAAGATCCCCAGGAAATTTTTATGCACGTTAAAGTCTGAGAAGGACTGGTCCACACAGTACCAGGAAAACAACTTGAGAAGAGGTTACGCCTGTTACTTATAGATTATGTCGTGTCTAACTGTTTGATTTTGTTTCTACAGATTGACATGCCTTGACTGCGTGTAGATAATTTGATCACTTTTAGAATAAGCATTGCTTATGCACGATTTATTCCCCAAATAGCCTGAAATTTAATTAAAAGTAGTTGCCTAAGAATTTCACTGATGGGGAAGTTCAGGTGGGAGCATATCACATTGGTTTGGTTGGAGTATGCTGCAAAGAGAACGTTACAGGAATATGTAGGGTTCCTGGAATGCTATTGTCCAAAAACTATCCTTATAGCCTCTCACTTCTCTGGAGTAATTCATTTTTTATGGTCCACCCCAGGAAGTAAGCCACGGTGAACTCAATTTCATGAATTAAGACTGTCAAGAAGACAACCAGCTGATTTGGGAGGTGGAAAGGCGTCATATGGGGACAGGTTCTGATGACAAATCATTGCCTGGCAAAATAGGGAAAATCAATTGGTTCATTTTATATTTTACTTGCCAACTGTATGCTTTTTTCCAACCCAATACACAGATGTTTCAGAGGAACAATAAAGCACCCTGTCCTCTTTTAGTGACACATCATTTTGAAATAAAGGGCATTTAAGAATGGAAACATGGATATAGAAAGATATAACTCAAGAGGAGGACTCTCATGAGCTCTGATGTTACTATTCATGTCTACTTAGGTATTCCAACCAAATGGAAGGTCAGTGGGAGAATTTGGTCAACTCTGCAGATCATACTATGAGCATCTAAATGTCCCAAATGAAGTCCTGCTACAAAATTAGTTTAACCCACAGACCATAGAGTGATTTCCTTCTTATCATTATTTTTATATTGTGGCTTTAAATTTCATTTTGGTGAGGATGGATATAATAACATCAAAGATGATAACTTTCTGCTTACATTTGGGATGGACGGTTCCCCCTCCCCAGATTTTTTTTATGCCTGAAATATAATAATGCTCTAATAGAGAAATGAAGAAATGGAGAAAAATATACAAACATGAAACTATGACACAAACAGTATTCATAAGAGATGACAGTGAAACATTATCAGCACTGGAAATTAAATACTTTTATGTTCACTAAGTAGTAATAAAGGATTCCCTATGCTTCTCCCCTTCTAGCATTTAAAGACAATATTGAACACTGTTTAGAAAGAAGGATCATATTAACACTAAAAAAGGATTCCAAGAGCCAGCTTCTCGTATGAGCAGGGTGACCATTCATGCCCACTTGTCAGGGACGGTTCCAATTTATGCCCATGGTCTTGGCTATTATGAACAGCTTCCCCTTTCACTTTCAAAACTATCTTGTTCAAACAATAAATTATATGGTCACTTATAAGGGGTGATTAAGGTCCCTGGCAGATTGGATCTAACACAAAGCATGCCAAGAGTCATTGTATAATGACATTGTATAATGTTTCTGCAGGCAGACCATAACTCTTTGTCATTAAAAACCACCAATGAATTTTTACCGGGGTGCTTTAAAAATTAATGGCAGTCATATTAATGTTTGTGAAAGATCTGACTCTGTGACCCAGCCTTAGCTGTGGTCTGTCCAAACAACAACCATATATCACTGTTTTTGATGCCTGGGTACATCTTCATTAGCATGACTTGAGTTTCCCAGGTCTGCAACTGGAAAGGCTACTAAAACTCCATCAGAAATAATTCTCTCAAGATGTTGGCCATTTTGGTTTGAATATTACATCAGAAATCCAAGCATCAAATAGTCAAACTTTTAAATCAAACCCTTGCGATCTTAACTAGTCATGAGCAGATGTGAATCATCAAAGCACCAAGAATACGGATGTAGTTGAGCAGGAAGGCAATGTCTTGCTTATCAGAGTTTTCAGTCCTACCTTGCGTTTGGGACACTGCATGACAGGATTTCAAAAGCTGTTTGTACAAAAATAGTAATGTCAAAATTGAGTCATACATACAAAACAAAGAAAATAAATGAATACTGAAGTGACTTTGAAAAATGAATGCAAAACCATATACAGAAAAGCAAAAAGCTAAGAGTAAAACATGTATACAACTGTCAGTGACAAACTTCCCCTAAGTTGATCTCAACAGAAAAAAAAAGAACAAAACAAACGACCGATGCCTATTAGCCCAGACTGTGCTTCTCTTGTGGGGCAGTGAGTGGGGAACCCTCCCTTGAGCAAGACCCCCTCACCTCTCTTTATTAAATGATAGGATTGATGGCAAAAATCAATTTTTAAAATTTGGGTGTGACAGTAATGGAGCATTTCATATTTGAAATGGTGCATGTCAAGATGGATGAGCTCCTGTGTGGCTGGGAGGTCGATGGGAAACAGCAGCAAAAACCCTTTGGAGTTTTAAATGAATAACTGGCTGACCAAGTAGACATGGCCATTAGGAGGCTTTAAAAGGCCATATGAAGTCAGGATCCAGAGTCAGGACCCAAATATATTAAAACTTGCGTTGTTTCTACCAATGCCCTCAACACTGTCTAGCTAATGAAGTAGATTGATTCCAGGCTTTTCTTTGGGAGTGACGGGGAGAATTTAGGCGATTAGGGTCACAGGAAAGCAGGTAAGAAACCTTAAAGGGAGATATTATGGGAGAATGCTAAAATTCATTTATTTTTGGCTTAGAAACAGAAAAAATCTTGGGGTTTAACAGTAGTTTGGGAGATTGTTATACAAGTTTGGGATTGCCTGGAGACAGGAAACTGTTTTCTGCCAATGAAATATTGGTTATAAAGGGAGCTCTCCAAATGGTTCCAGACCTCACCTATTATGAGGGAAGAAACAGAGTCACTATGTCTTTTGCCCTGCGTCTATGACAGTGTTGAAACACACCGAGTAACTGAATTGAGAGGTCTCTGACCTTTAAATTCCAAAAAAAAAAAAAGTATACCAGAAATACCTGAGATTGAATTTGCTATAGAATAGGCCATATTTGTAAAGCAAAGCTTAACAAAGAAATTCAAGTCCACATTCTACATTTGCTGGAAGTGTCACTATATCTTGAATTTCTTTTCATGGAATCTCATTAAATCTTCATCAAATCTCAAGCCTTCTCATGTTCTTTCCTAAGCTTCTGTGACTCAAAGTATCACGTGTGGGTGGTAGACATTACCTGTAACCCATTGAAAGGCATTATATGAATTTTTGGAACAAAAAGTCACTATTCTCCCAATACGATCCAATCAATACAGTTATCACTAATCCAGTATTTCAATACAAGAACTCTGGTGTGATTTGAGTTATACATGTATTAGGATAAAAGCCCAAAGTGATTTTTAAATTATGCACTTTAGCTCTCAAACTAAAAACACTAGGTAACCGTATTCTCCAGCTCTGATATACACCACTATTGTAGTGATGAGTAATTTTTAGCACATTTATATTCTTTAGTCAAACTTGTTGCCAAGCAACACAATGATTTCTAAGTAGTTTCTTAATTTAGCTAACTGAAACATAACTGTATCTCACCTCCATTGTGCCTTCTTCTAAGGCATACTTATCCCCACCCAGTCCTGATTCACTAGAGTGGATTCTATTGTTTTGGAGATGGTGGCTCTACCCTTACCCATTCTCCCATTTCCCCCTGCCAGGAGCACTTTCTGAGAAATGCTTTAGGAGCAAAATCACTAGTAACTTGTACCAGAAGGTGATGTATCTATGAGTTGGTCAAATGAGTTGGACCCGTGGGACAATAAACACTTATTGTCCCCCTTAGGGATCTGTGGACTGTTCATGAATAGAAGCATTTAGCTGGAAAGGAAATGGGAAACATAACTCAGAAGTATGCCCATGAGTAAAACTTCTATCAACCAAAAAGTAAAGAATCTGAAACCAGAAGTTGGATTTATTTGTTACCCAATTGCAATACAAAAAAAAAAAAAAAAAAAAAAAATTTTTTTGTTTTACTTTACAAAAAAATATTTGTTTTACTTTCTCAAAGGTAGTTTTTAGTGTAATTTCCACTTAGGCGTTCTTCAACGGAAGCCATTTACTCTTAAAAAATATATGAAAGGAAATAGGAAAGAATAATGTAGTACAAGTACGTATTTCAGCAAAACCTCTTTACAGCTTCTATATTGAAGTAAATTATCTAGAAACTTCCAAACCAGCTACACCTAAAGAGATGTATTTGGACTGAGACAGACTGAAATTTTAACTGCTGCTGAGGGTCATTTTGCCACATAAGCTAGAGGTATTTCCATCAAATTGAAAGGAGAGTGTGGATGGCCGATGGGCTATAGCCCATCTATCTGTACTGCTCGAGGTAAACACACATTTATCCTGGTGTTGGCATATGCCTGATAGCTACTAAATAGTTGGATTTTGGATAACTCTTTTTATTTGTGTATATTTTTTGTGTTTATTTTTATTTGTGTATATTTAGCGTTTAGCACCAAGAGTATGGTATCCACTCACTTTCAGTGGTTTGTAGAGTTATGGTGGCTCATGCCTCTAGGTTTCACTTGTAAGGCTTAAGAAGGTTCTATAACTTCATTTTTAGATTGAGGTTGAAAGTAGGTGGTCTCTCTCATTTGCTTTTAAATACAACCTCACTTGTCTCTAGGGTACAAGTGATAAAACTCTACGTGAAAATGAAGAAACAATTTGTAACCTGTTTTCTCCTCCTCTCAGTAATGTCCTTCTTAGAATCCCCATAATCTAATCAAAACATGACTTTTGATTCTTTTCTCCCCACAGCCACATTCCTCTCCCACTCCTAAAAAGAATACTTTCTGTTCTTGGTGGATGAAATGGGGAAAGTACAGCAGGCACCAAATTTTTCTAGCTATCTTTCCGTGCCACTACTCAGGCCATGGGCTTTAGCAGAAGGGTGACTCTGGCCCACGGCATTTGCCTCCTGAAGCTGGTTGGCTGCCTACAACTTCTTATGCTTTTTAGGTGAAATACCTGCTCATTCTGTTTCTCTAGGAATTCGAGGTGCTCAAGCTGGACTTTTTTCAACTGGTCCATTTCTTTGGACTGCTTCATTGCGAGCTGCAAAAAACAAACAAACAAACAAAAAAACACATCTGATCAACTTTGGGTTGTAATCTTAAAACTTATGGATGAAGGTTGGTAGTTTGCAATTTAAGTGACGGATATAAAAAATAAAAGAAAAAAGAAAAATAGCCTGAAAACTGGGAGAGTTTAAACCCATAATTTTTACTGGCAAGATAGTTCTTGCCAAAATCTTAGAAAACAAAAGAGTACTTGTGCACGATTAAAATCTGGCTTCATTTTCTGTATAAAATGGTGCAAATAATTACCTTAAAGATTTTAGTGAGAGATTAATTTAGCTTTCAGGGAGCGGAGAAGAGAAACTATAATGTTTAATGTACAGAAAAAGCAAATTAAGCAAATTAGCTAGTAGTCTGATTTCTAAGCATGAGCTACTGTTTATAGTTTTTTAAAGGAAAAGTGTCAAGAAAATTATAAAATACTTACTCGCTTTCTTTCTTCCAGAAACTTTTTAGTGTTGCTGCTGTTTAACTCCCTGACCCGCCTAAAAGCAACAGGTACAAACAACAGTTGGTATGACGTCGGTTGGGATTACATGATATTAAATAAGAAAGAGTCATATTCCATTTAATTATTTGGATGGGATTATCACTTCCTTTTCCTAATTTTTATTGAGGAATTTTGAAATGTACAATGTACAGAGAAAAAGACAAAAAACATCTGTGTACCCATCACTCAGATTAGTCAACATTAATTATGTTTTACCATGCTTGTCTCATATTTTTAAAGGAAATAAAGCATTGCAGATATAAATAAACCCCCCTTTGTATTCTTCCTCACTCTACTTCCCTCCTTTCTCTCCCTCCAGAGGTAACCACTATTCTGAATTTGGTGTGGACCTTCCTATCCATGTGTTAATATTTTTATTACATATGGATGTATCCATATGTAATATACACAAATGTTTCTCAAACTTTCACATGCACACAAATCACATGGAGATACTATCAAAAACACAGATTTCTGAACCCACCCCCAGAGGGTCTGATTCAGTGGGTCTGGGGTGGACCTGAGATTCTGCATTTCTAATAAGCTCCCAGGTGATGCTGATGCTTCTGGACTACACATATACTGTTTTGTATGGTTTCCAAATTAACCTAAATGCTAACATACTCTGGGTTTCTTTCTATAACTTAAAACTTAGCCTTATGATTAAGAGATACAGCTATGTTTCAAACGATTCCATTATTTTCATCTGCTGCATGGATTTTTCCGTTTATGAGTAGATTACAGTATTTTCATTTGGCCATTAATAGAAAGTAGGTTATTTCCCAACAATGAGCAATGATTTGGTGCATAGGGTCCTGAAATGCTTGGCACACCATCTGTTGGCTAAATAAATGAAGTGTAGGACATATCCTCTTGTGCGTATGAGCAAAGGTTTCCCCAGGGTGTAAACCTAGACTTGCAGGTTGGTAGGGAGTGAACAACTTCATCTTTACTCCAAAGTACCTGTCCCAGTTTGCACTCCCACCCATGGTGTCTGGGTGTTACCCTTTCTCCATATCTTTGCCTACTCTTGTTACTATCAGACATTTCCTTTTCTGTCAATTGCTGGTTTTTTGAAATGGCATCATGCTGTTGTTTTAACTCACATTTCCCGTGATTATTGGTGAGGTGAAGTGTTTTTCATGACTGAATAGACGTATAACTGATTCAATGTCTATAATAGTTATAGGTCTATTCAGGTCTTCTCTTTCTTTTACAGTCAGTTTTAGATATTTTAGTTTTTCTAAGCAATTGTCCATTCCATCTAGGTTTTCAAATTCATTAGTAGCATTGTTTATAGTAGTCTTGGTTTTCAAAAATATTTACTGTATTTGTAGTTATTTCCCTTTTCATCCCCAATATTACTAATTTGTGGTATCTCTTTCTTCTTTATCAGTCTTGCTGGAGGTTCACTGATTTTTTTTTTTTTTTTCAAATAACAAGCTTTCGCTTTTGCTTTTTTCACTTTTTTACTTCCATTGCTTTTTGTTTTCTATTTTAATATTTTTTGCTTCTTAAATTTTTATTTCTTCCCATCTGACATCTTTGGATTCAGTTTATTTTTCTAATTTTATGTCCTCTTTGAGCATTTTCTTATTAATTTTCATTTCTTTAAAAAAATATATGCATCTAGGCTATAATTTTCACTGTAAATATCACTTTAAGATCTAGGGGCAGGAAAGGAATAAAGACGCAGACATAGAGAATGGACTTGAGGACACGGGGAGGGGGAAGGGTAAGCTGGGACAAAATGAGAGAGTAGCACTGACATATATACACTACCAAATGTAAAACAGATAGCTAGTGGGAAGCAGCCGCATAGCAGAGGGAGATCAGCTCGTGCTTTGTGACCACCTAGAGGGGTGGGATAGGGAGGGTGGGAAGGAGAAGCAAGAGGGAGGGGATATGGGGATATATGTATACGTATAGCTAATTCACTTTGTTATACAGCAGCAACTAACACAGCAATGTAAAGCAATTATACTCCAATAAAGATGTTAAAAAAAAAAAAAAGATCTACTCTCTTAGCAACTTTCAAGTAATATATGGTGTGAGCTACAGTCACCACGCTGAAATTAGATGTCTAAAACTTATTAATCTTATAATTGCAAGTTTGTATCTTTTAATCAATGTCTCCCCATTGACTCCCCTACTGTCAGCCCCTGGCAATCACCATTCCACCCTGTTTCTATGAATTTGGCTTTTTTTTAGACTCCACAAATATACAGTATTCTTCTCTGTCCAATTTAGTTCACTTAGGATAATGTTCTCAAAGTTCATCCATGTTGTCCCAAATGGCAGGATTTCCTTCTTTTTATGGCTAAATAATATTTCATTGAATAGACATCTCAAATTTTCTTTAACCATTCATCTGTTCATAGACACTTAGGTTGTTTCCATGTCTTGGCTATTGCGAATAATACTGTGATGAACATGGGGATGTAGGCATCTCTTCTAGATAGTGTTTTCATTTCCTTCAGATATATACCCAGAAGTGGAATTGCTGGATCATATGGTAGTTCTATTTTTAATGTTTTGAGGAACTTCCTCCATACTGTTCTCTATAGTGGTTGCACCACCAATCTACGATCCCACCAAGAGTACACAAGGGTTCCCTTTTCTCCACATCCTTGCCAACACTTATTATCTCTTGTCTTTTTGATAATTGCCATTCTAACAGATGTGAGGTGATACCTTATTGTGGTTTTGATTTGCATTCCCTGACGATTAGTAGTGTTGAGCATCTTTTCATATACTGTTGGCCATTTGCATGTCTTCTTTAGAAAAAGTCTATTCAGGTCCTCTGCCCACTTTTAAAATCAGGTTATTTGTTTTTTGTTATTGATTTGTTGATTTGCTTATATATTTTGGATATTAATCCCTTACCTGATATATGTTTGCAAACATTTTCACGCATTTGGTAGGTTGCCTCTTTATTTTGCTGATTATTTCTCTTCCTGTGTACTTCAGCTAACTCTGACACATTGATCAACAGTGTTTATGTTGTCATTCAGTTATAAATATCATGTCATTTATGTTGAAATGTCTTCTTTGACCCAAGAATAGAAGTATTTTTCAGCTTCTGCATGTCTTTCTTAGTCCTCTGATTATAAATTTTTAATTTTATTTCTCAGTAGTTTGATAAGGTGGATACACACAGCATGTGTTTAAAAAGGTAACCATTTGGCATAGAGAAATTATTCTTCAAGAGACCAGCCATTTGTAGATGTTTGAGAGTCACCTAACCACTGGATACTGAGTTATAATAAATAAGTATAATAAGTCAAAATAAGGAAATTAAATAAAAAACTTTTCTGGTTAAGTTATCAGTAACTCATAATTTAAGATAACTTGATCTCAACTGGGTTAAAGTCCATTTTGCAACATAATTGAAAAAATATGATAAAGAGCTATTTAATAATTAGCACATTTATCATGTTGAATTCTATATTTCAGTTTGGACAGTCTAAAATAGTTTAATGAGGTTTTATCATGGCATGAATATTTTGTGTTTTTCAGCTAAAGTGGACAATGTCATTTCCATGTACACAAGGCCATTAAGCAAAGTTCCTTGTCTGAGAATAACGTCCAGAGGGTGGCACTTTGTTAAAATAAACAAGAACCAGATAACTACCCCAAAATGATGGTGTAAATGAGCATTGATTAAATTGAGTAATAATCTCCCTAGAGAGACACAAATGACACTCCATGTTTACTGGGAAATTTCTTGGCCAAAGTGTTGAAAAGGCAATTCATTTCCTGGTCAAATTACTGTGGAATTCCAAATCCTATTGCTGGCCAGTTAATTCCAAACCATATTTAATCCAACAAAACTTCAGCATAAAAATGCACTGGATGGTATTATGCTTTATATTTTGTCCTATTTCAAGTTTAACTTTAATTATGGTTAATAAATGAGATGCATTTTAAAAATCAACAGTATTGAAGTAGTTGGACAGCAGTTACTGCTGTGTTCAAGACAAGGAGGAAACATCAGGTATCAACTAAGCGTCCAAAAAAACCCGTGTAGACAGGGGAATTGAAACAGGGGTACTTTGCTTGTAGCTGCAAAGTCTCCTAACAGCTCAGCCTATGGTCAACAGCTGAATGACGTGAAGTCCTAAACTTCATGCTCACGTTTTAATCCCCAAAGCTAATCTTCACTTTGCTCTGAATTTTGTTGAGCATAAAACACAGCTTTTGTGTGGGTGGTGAACTCAGCTGGCAGCCACATTCTATCCAAGTCTATTTCTCCAAGAGACGCAATCCTGCTGTGCTTGACCACTGCTGTATGAACCTAGCTCTCAGTTCTGGAGCAACCAGCACCTGTGTTCTTAGAGGCTTTCGGGGCAGCCATGAGCATCACAGGTGAAGATGCTTTTTGGGATCACTGGGAATCAAGTGCTGCTAACTCCCTCTCTTGGATACTATGACTACTGATGCCCTCTCAGATCCCCTTTACCAGCTTTGGCTAAAAGGCTTGCACCTGGGATCTTCTCTGGAGGTTACACAAACCTTCCCCCAACTCTATGTGGCCAATGACTGATTAACATAGAAGTAC
Source organism: Eubalaena glacialis (assembly GCF_028564815.1). Lineage (NCBI taxonomy): Eukaryota > Metazoa > Chordata > Mammalia > Artiodactyla > Balaenidae > Eubalaena > Eubalaena glacialis. The sequence continues at coordinate 42,803,311 of NC_083728.1, read as the reverse complement.
AAAAGCCAGACACCTGTGGTTCAAAGGGACAGATCATGGTACAGTTTACAATCCAGAGCTTGGGATCAGGCTGAAAAGGAAATCTAGCCGAGACCATATCCTTACTTATCCCCTGCCCTGGCCCCCTCCTGCTTCCTCCTCTCCCCTTCGCTGAAGATCCTTTCCTCAGTAAATCATATGCACCCAAATTCCTGTCTTTGTTTCTAGAAACCCATTCTAAGACAAGGATGAACCAGAAAACCTGTGTGTATGTGTGTGGGGTGGTGGTGGTTTGAGATGATGCCTGGTGTCAAGGACAGCACAAGGCCAGTCAAGGGAAGAAGACTATCCTACATGCTGTTATATAGACTGTAAGTCCATTCAGAATGGGCTTAACACCTGAGCAGATGAGATGCTTAAGGATGACCCAATAGGATGTGGGAAGGATATCTTGCCATATTTTATATAATTTTGTTTATGCCATATTTTATATAATTTTGTTTGTAAATTAGCACACATATATTGAATGTAAATCTGTTTTACTAGTGGTAGTAAACAATCAGATGTTTTACAGCAATAATAATACATCTTCTAGCAGTTATAATAGCAGGATTCTAAACCAGAACTCACAGGTTTTTTTATATCTCAAATGTGAGTATATGTATACACACAGAAATATTGTCAAGTCTGTGTCTTCAAGTCAATGTTATATTCCGGCAGTGAGCGTTCTGACTCACCTTTCCCGTTCTGCTTTATTCTTGATAGATTTATCTTGGCTGATGGCTTTGCTATTTTCCATAGAAATCTTAGCCTGGTGTGCTCGCATTTCCTTGCTTTCCCTATGTATTAAAAATAAACAAACAGGTGGTGATCATTTTGTAATGTATAGAAATATTGAATCACTATGTTGTGTACTAACATAGGAACTAACATAGTGTTGTAGATCAATTATACTTCAAAAAACAAAAAACGAAAAACAAACCTAACCAAACTCCTAGAAGAAGAGATCAGATTTCTGGTTACCAGAGGCAGGGGTGGGAGGAGGGGGAATTGGAGGAAGGTGGTTAAAAGGTACCAACTTCCAGTTATAAGATTAATAAGTCCTAGGGATGTAACGTACAACATGATAAATATAATGAACACTGCTCTACGTTATATATGAAAGTTGTTAAGAGAGTAAACCCTAAGAGTTCTCATCACAAGGACAACATATTTTTTCTTTTTCTTTTCTTTTATATCTATATGAGATGATGAATGTCCACTAAACTTTCTGTGGTAATCGTTTCATGATGTATGTAAAGCCAAAGCACTATGCTGTACACCTGAAACCCTACAGTGTTGTATGTCAATTACATCTCAATAAAACTGGAAAGAAGAAAAATAAATTAGGGGAGTGGAGAGCTAGTGTTTAGTGGGTATAGAGCTTCAGCTGGGGAAGATGAAAAAGTTCTGGAGATGGATGGTGGTGATGGTTGCACAACAGTGTGAATATACTTCATGCCACACATTTTAAAAATGGTTAAATGGTAAATTTCATGTTATGGATATTTAACTCTAATAAAAAAAAATGAAAACATAAACAGAAAACACATTCCACACGTAACAACGGGACTAGGTTCACTTTTATTTCATTATTGGGTTCATCAAGTTGTTTTGTACTCTGTGGAAAGGAGGGCAGGAGCCCTGATCCATAAGGATGCTTCTCCTGGGGGCAGTGGGTCACTGTGAAGTAACAGTGGTGGGCTGGGAAGAAGCGACATTATGTGTGTCTAAGCTAACCCTAACCACACAATGATCGTATTCAGCTGCCCAGAGTAGGACACTGTCATTAACATGCCATAAGAATTCTGAATAGTAAAAGCTACATAGCCTAAGTTATATACAAATATCTCAGGCAATCATGTTTACCAACTTATATACAATTTAAAAAAAGTAAAGAGTGAATACAGCATGAGAGTAATCAAAGAATGCACAGGGATAACCACTTATGGTCAGTAAAATACAAGGATATTCCAGCTTTGCCCCACGTTTTTTGGGATCAGATGGCTTGGAAGAGAAAGGATGCTCTAACACTCACAAGTGACCATCCTGTTTTCTGACAGCCCAGGGGAAGGAAGGGGATGAAATGGTTTCAAATAAGCATAGGAAATAGGGGGGGAAAAGGATGTTTACAGGTGACTGATCACTGTGTGTGCGAATGCGTGTGTGTACCACAAAAACTCATATCTTTAGATTATTGATGAGTACATTAAAAGCATACAATTTAGAATACTAAAATGAATATTATTAACAAAGAATCTTCCCTGGAACCTGTGGCGATCTCCTTGAAGCACTGCCTGGAAATGAGGGACCAAGGAGTGAGGTTGTTTAAGTAGTCTTTGTACTTCAGGGAAAGGGATGGACAAAGCTGAAACAGAGAGTTCTTCAGTCAGAGACCTTAGGGCCACAGAGGCTGGAATATGTATAGAAACTCCGGGGCCCAAGAAAATGGCTCTCAAAATGTTTCATAACTTGTTATTAAATTGACCATCTCTTCTTTCATTCAACAAGCACTTATCAATACCAAATAATGCTGCTGAATGTTAAGAAGGCAAGATTTTTTAACCGAGAGCAACAGCTGTGATGGTGACAAAGAAACACAACCATAGGATGCTTGAGAAAAAGCTTCGACGCTGCTGTTTTTTTGAAAAATACCCCTGCCATCGATCTGTTTTTTAAGGTAAGTTAGTAATAAGGTTATGGTTCCTTCAAATGACTTCCTAAGTCATGCAAGAATTCATTTACTTTTTTTTTTTTTTTTTTTAGACAATGCCTGCTGTTGTGGGCTAATTTTTTCCCTTTATTCAACTTCAAAAAAAAAAAATAGAATAGAGTACTTTATTCTTTGAAGTATCTTTGAATAAGGGTGGACACCCAAAATCTGGTATTGTAGCAATGGTCAAAGGGAGGATGATGAACAGACCTTTCTGTGTACTAAATCAAGAGCATTTCTAAGGGGAAAAAAGACAACTTTTAATCCTATACAAATAAGTAGAATACTTGAAAATGGATAGGGTCTGGAACCTTAGCCCACAGTAAACTCAGCAGAGTATACCTCATTTAGCTGATTCATGTGAGAATCAGAAACTATGGCAAAAATACTTCATGTTCTTATGGCCGTATATCACTCCAAAATAAAGTTGGAAATCTGAGAATGTGCCTAGATAATTCATGCAGTTAGATTTTAAAAGGTTTTTTTGATTTGTTTGTAAAATGTTTCTGTTTTCTACTTTTTTGTGTGTATCAACAGACCATAACTGTGGCATACAGTTGGCACTAAGGAAGATGCAGGCGAGCTGCAACAAAGCTGTGATAAAAAGACATAACTGACCTAAACACTCTTCTGACCTGGGAAAAAGTCCAGCTCATCATCTGCAGTATGCAATTTGCTGAAATGGGGTGAGACCAAAAGAAACAGATACTTTTTGCTGTTTCTTGATCATGCCTGCTTTTCTAGAATTCATAGAAGTCCAGACAATGGAAAGAAGGGTCTTTCCTCAGGTACCTCTGAGTGATCAGAACCAATCCCTCTAGGAGCTCAACTGCTTGGTCTTTATCTCCTTCTATTTCTTCTATTCAAAGAGGCTCCAGATCATTTTTTAAAGGCCACCTCCAGCCCTATCATTCTGTGAAGCATCTGGGACCACTTGGAGGCGGTAGAGCCTGTGACACTTTTTAGTATGTATCATACGCTACTTGTAACGTGACTTAATTTGTCATAGGAGTGTGAGATCTTGCCAACGCTTGGAAGCCCTTTGATGGCAGAGGCCATTTCTTATAGTTCCTCTTGCTCACGTTAACTATCCAATAGGATATATGTAAAAGCTCAATGTTGTATGTCAAGGTGATTTTCCTTACTACCTTGACAGGTGCATACACACACACACACACACCACAAAGCTAGTCTTTTTTAAAAATTGGGAGTTTCTTCTGGAGCTAACTCTCCCACCTGTCATGGGACAGTTTCAACTGCTGGGTCTGCTGCTCGTGGGCGTTGATCAGGAGCTTTCTGAGCAACTCGCACTGCTGGCTGAGGTGCAGGTCCCGGATCTCCTGCTCCTCTGCACTGTGGGTGTTGATCATGTCTGACCACTCTTTTGTGTGTTGCGCCACGATCTCCTTGACCTGCGTGGGGAAAAGGGGGTGGTGCCACCTGGAATTCTCACAGGTCAGGTAGGAACTGAAAGCACAATATTAGCCATGCATTTCAGATCGCTCCCACCAATTTACTTGGTCAATCAGTAGACACCCATATAACCTGCAAAAATATGTACTAATCAGTGGGAATCAAGAAGTCATTGCTTATTAAAATAGAGCAATCACTTTGGCTCTAAATACTTAATCATGACCCATTATTTCAACTGCCTAACTCGCCCACACTCTGGTTTGTCTGGGCTTTGGGCTCCTTTACCAATTCTATCAGAATTCTCTTCATCACCTCATATTTTTCCAGCTTCACTTCCACAAGGCCACAGATCTGAATAGAGAGCTGTGTGCTCTCTTATTCCTGGATCATGACTTATTGTGTCATTTTAACAGACGTTGGGGTAGAAAGTCTTCCTCTGCAAAGAGTATCCATGCTCTTCACACTGTGGTTTTACAGCTCGTCAATAGCTAGAGTCTCTTTCTCCACCTCCTTGAATCTGGTTGACCTGTGACTTGCTTTAGCCACAAGACAGTAGCAAATGTGATGCAAGCAGAAGCTTGGAAAGTACTTATCCTTTTTCTATGCCTGGAACCCTGAGGCTAACCTGTGGTAAAGCCTGTGCTAGCCTGCTGGAGGATGAGAGGTCATGTAGGAAAAAACAACCAGTAGTCAGCTACCCACCAGAGAGCTGAGTGAGGCCATCAATCCCAGCTGACTGTTGACACACACATGAGCCCAGCCAAAATCAGTAGAACTGTCCAGTGGAGTATAGCCCAAATTCTAACCCACTGAATTGTGAGCTAATACATGGTAGTTGTCTTACGCCACTAAATTTCGGCATGGTGTTTCATGCAGCAAAAGCAAATTGATACGGTGGCCAACGTTTCTGCTTTCCTATTTATGCAAAGCATTTAAAAATCATGGCATGTTGCATAGTTGTTAGTTCTCAAATATTCCAGTTAAGAAGAGAGAAAGAGAGAGTGGGGAGCAACTCTCAAAGATACACAGCTTACTGCCTCTACAGACTGCATGGCAGAGTGGACACAAAATACACAGCACCAAAGAGAACTTCGGCTTGGATGCCTGGCTGGCCCAGGTGTGTGGCAGGGTCGCTGGCTGGATGACAGAGCTGCATGTAGACATATGGAGGCTGGCTGGTTTGACCAAAAGCTACAGTTGGAAACTTTCTTTCACAGTTTCTTTTCTTTTATAATTATTATAATTATAATTATTTATGTTCTTGATGACAATTTGGTGCTCAGTTCTCCAAAATGTCCATAATCTTAATTAATGTCCCCTAAACTATTTTCTTGTGTCTTTGGGGGAATCCAAGTAATTAGGCTCATCTCCTAGAATCTCAGCTCTGGATTTTTTCCCATCCCAAACTTCCACAGCAAAGTTAGGATGGAATAAGTATCAAAGAGCTACTGAACCCTCAAGGTGGGTGGTTTTCTGTCCTATGATCAATATTACTTCTATAGGGAATCATATTCTGTATTTTATACACTATTTCCTTTTAGTCCATTTATTGTTTCCCTTGATGCTTCTGAGGCAGACAACATAGATATTGTGAGCATATGTTTACAAATTAAGGAAAAGGTGTTCCATGAAATGGCTCTTCTCCAAGCCAGTGAGCCCAGACCAGCCCCATGCTACTGTTATTTCTGATTTAAACTGGGTGCAGCTTCTAAAAAATTACAGAGTATCTTCCGCAGTTGCTGCTGTAAAAATAGGCATTTTCTTACCTTAGATTTGTGATCTGATGTCAGCGTCTGAATCTTAATTTCTGTTTCTTTCTTCATTTCAAGACAATTACTTCCCCTGAAAATGGAAAACCACAAATGCATGCCAGGCATTAGATATCTTTCCTCTCCCAGGAACCTTTGCTCCAAAGCCTTCCAATGAAGACAATTTGCTCATCAAACATGAGACGCCATGGCTCACTGGGCAACCTCGATTCTTCCAGTAATAGATGCACACCTTACAAAATATCTGTATCGTGATTACTCAATTCAACCACTACACAAAGAGACATTTCAGACCTAACAATTATTTCATTGTTAAAGGTTTGTTGTCAGGGTTTCCATTTTGGTTCCTGCTTTTCTTCAAGCTATTTTTTATTTATTCAATAATACACTATTTAGGATGAGAACTGAAAATAGGGCCTCAGCCTTGAAGCGAGTTTTCAATTCTTCCACTTTGGTTGTAAAGCCAGATTTTTGTCTTTGACACATGCCAGCAAGGGAGAAAAATAGCATTTCTTGGCAGTGCAGGGTAATTTTTGCTTCTTACTCTATTGTGAGTAGGAAATATATACTAGGCAATTGCCCAGCAACTATTACTGCTTATTTCAGTGATTAATTTTTCCTTTTGGAATATCCATATCATTGCTGAAACCAGAATAGGCCCTGAGCTTCTGCATTCAGCATATATGCTCTGATTTATTATGGCCTAAGTCAGAGTGCTTCATCATATTATTAATAGAGAGTGTCTCTGAGAGGCACATTCTAAACATCCAACTTATCACTTCTCCATGGCTGGCACTGAGTGTGTTTCCCTCTTACTCTGTTATTCAGTGAGCTTGCAGCATCACAGAAACATTCCCCTAGCTTAATTCTATCAATAGATAAAATCTTTCATGGTAAATGCAGTGATAGGTTTTATTCAACAGTTTCATCTGTTGGCATAAGCTAAGGATTCTTGTAATATTAAACATCAAAATTGCATTTTTTTCCTTGAGTGTCTCAACCTTATTATTTATTACCTGGCAATGCAAAATGATTTCTGGAATTTTTCCAACTGTAATTTGTCCTTCCTTCTCCCCCTCGACCCCCATTCACTTTAAAGGTACCATGAAAGACACAGTTATTATTTCATTAACCAACAGCTGCAGAACTTGAATAAAGCTCCTCTTTTCCACTTCAGTCACTCCCTTCAGCTGAGTGAGTCGCTTATTTTCCAGGAATCATTGTTAATGATGAAACACAGTTAAGACTAAGTTCTTCCTTGGCCTAAACAGGCAGTTGAACTGTGGGAAAAGACAAAACACAAAAAGGCAAAAAGCCTCCAGAGGACATAAACAGCATTTACCCCTTCTTCTTCATTGCCTTCTCTAGGATTTTCTCATGAGTTGACTTCTCCTTGTCATACTGTGCCACAATTTTGTCAACTTGTGTGCAATGTAGCTTCTGCATGGTACTGTGCTCCTGAACGAGAAGAATTTGTAGTGACAAGTTAGACTTGTAGTGTAGCTGATAAACTTTATCCCATGTTGGGCTGGCATAATTTTCACCAGCTCTTTCAGAGTCTTGGTTTGAAAATCAAGGAGTAACTGAGTCTGGGAGCTGGAAAGACTTCCAATATTCCACCCAACCCAAGAGTTTCTTGTATTCCCATAAGGTCTCTCCAACAAGGGGGTTTCCAGCCTCAGTCTATTGAACATGCCCACCTCAAAAGGCAGCCCTGCCCACTGCTGAGCAACACCAATCATCCTGAAGTTCTTTCTTCTGCACATAGATGTCTCCATAGAACTTCTACCCATCCATCTTTGTTCTGCTGAGTCATCTAATTAGTCCACTGCCCCTTCCACAACCTAGTCCCAAAAACCCAAGTTCAGCTGCCATATTTATTCTCTTTTACATGCTAAATATAACTATTCATTATGTGGCATGGCTTCTAAACACCGGGCACTTTTTGGAAGGTCTTGAATACCATCATTACACAATGAAAACCTCCACTGTGGTTGTCAACATAAGCTAATTTTGAATCCCCATCAATTGATATTTTTGCCAGCTTCGTAATCTAGATGCACTCACAAGGATGACAGAATGTTCGGGAACCCTGGCCTTCAGCTTTACAGATAGTTAAAATATTTCTCCATCTGCTTCCTTCAATCACTGAAAATGGGGCTGCAATGCTTTGAAAATAAGTATTTCTTTATAAACATTATTTTTCCTGATAATTTGGCCACAGCCAGGGACTTAACTGAAATCAGATTTCTTTAGCTGCTCAGCCCCTAATCATAGGGGAAAACAGTTCAATCAGTAATATCCACTCTAAGATGATGCTTAATGTTATATCCTAGTCTTACTCTTGAGAAACTTAGAGAAATGAGATGATACTAAAGTCTGGAATGGATAGACTTTGTTCAGGTTATGTAACTACCCTCATGGTCATGTTTCCTTTTACTTATTTTTTTAAGTGAGTAACAAAAGTGAGTGACTTAATTTTTTAAAAATTAATTTTCTTCCTAAGGTAGGCTCACCTTTAACCTAATTCATGAATATCTTAAAAGATTTCATAAAATATAAATGGGGGAGGGATTTTGAAATTTCCCAAGATTTTCTTAATTTCCCAGCACTGTTAGCAGGTTAACACAGGACTTGATCTACAGTTCATTTATATATAAATTCTTCAGAAACACATTTGCGCACATGGTCTCAGCATTCCTGTCCAGTGAATAAATGCCTCTGGGAGAAGGCATGGAGGAAGGTGGTGCTAGGCAGGAAGGTTCTCGGAATAGGACCTGATAACAGGGACAATGAGTGCTCCAAGGTGATGTTACCTTGCTCTGGATTTGGGGTTAGGGAATTATATGTAACAGTGTCCTGCTTAATTTGTGGTAACCTGGAACACCTCATAAATCCAGTCCTGTTACCAATATCTGTGCCCTTTTTTGTTATAAACTAGGGGTTCTTCATTGGGTTAAGGACGTGGACAGTCTCAGATCTTAGGACAAGCTACTTACCCTCTCAGTCTGTCCATCTTTATAATTGGGAGAGTGATACCTTCTTCAATCTTTATAATTGGGAGATTGTAGCCTACTTCATAGGGTTGTTAGGATTAAATACAAGAGAAATCATATTTCAAATGCCTGTTATACCTTATTCAAAATACAATGACATACAAACCTACTTATATTATTCAGTACTCATGAAAACATGCAGAGAGTAACCTGGGAGAAGGGAGAACAGCCTGAGAAGTTAAATCAATAAACTTTTCCTCCAAGCTTAACCTACTGCCGCAGGAATGGATTGACACGTTGATGTATCCTTATTTAAATGGATTTAGCTACTCTTGCATTGTCATGGGGAAAAAAAACCACTAAATCACCCTACTACTAGCCTTCCTTCTAAGATTTAGTAATCATCATGCCTGTCTGGCACATGTATTAATTTTCCTGGACAAATAAGGGGCTCTATGCAAGTCTAGAATAAAACATTTCAGAGGTGCCACATTCCTATGTCTCTTGCAAACATCATTGAAAGGAGGGTGGAGAAGATTGTTTCTTTAAATATTCTAGTGCAGCACAAGAAAAAGAAAAAAAAGAGGCTCTGAGGATTGGAAGTAAGCTGACATAGACTATCGCTTAAGGAAGTATTCTGGTGAACCTTAATTAACCCAATTAGATATGAGGAATGAGGGTGTTTGTACCATAAAGGCATAAAGTTCATGATGGCTTCAAGTATATAAGATATGTTCTACAAGGGCAGGGAAAACCACTTTTTTTCACCACTACATGGCCCAATGCTTGGTACAAAGTAGATTCAATAAATATTTGTTGCATGAATTAAAAAAATTAGCATGGGAAAGCAGTAAGAGGACTTGGATTCCGGTCCCAGCTCATCTTAGTGGCCTTGTGCAACATACATAAACCTTTCCAGGTTTCAATTTCTTTTTTAGAAAACTGAACAGGACCTTGTTTGCCCAACCTAATTCATGGTTATGAGCTGCAAGTTACCTAATGTATATAGAATTTAAAAAATTAGAAGCATATTGAATTAAAATGATTACAATGAATACACATAACAAGAAAGCTCACCTTGAAAAATTATCTCTTGTGTTTCTCTCTGTGCTCAAAACTATCCCTGCGTGGTAGGTAGCAGGTATTGAAGTTTTGGGATAATCTGGTTCCCAGACACCACTTCCCCTTTCACAAAGGAATGGGGACCTAATTACTGATCATCACGTGATGGGTGTGGCGGTGGGCTCAAGCCTCAGCTTCCTGTTGTACAAACTAGAGGAGCCAGGAAATGATCTCTAAGCCTATTTATACTTAAAAAAAAAAAAAAAATCTATCATTGATTTTATTCTTTTGGTCCTTAACTGAGTCATGAGACCCTACGGAAGAGATAAGTCCTTTTTCATTCTTTCAGGTCAGAGTACCAAAATTAAATATGTTGACTTAAAAGTCTATCTTAATTGGGACATTTTGGGGAAATAAATGTACAGCTTTTAGCAGGATTTGTATATGGTTCTATCAAAGTTAAGAGTACCTGCTGTATATATGTATATATATAATTGATTCACTTTGCTGTACACCTGAAGCTAACACAACATTGTTAATCAACTATACTCCAATAAAAAAAGAGAACTGTCCACCACCATCAATTGCTAAAGGAAAAAAAATCAATAGTAACCTCGAAAACTACAGTATATCTATTTGCTCAGTGGAAAAAAAAAGTTAAGAGTAAATTCAGCTTCTTCTGGGAAAAACTTCTGCTGCAATTCATTCTTGTGGCTGATGTGACTCTGGGCATAAATTTTCACCCCACAGATGATGCTGAAACATCTGAGTAAATCGCGTTTGCTCAGCACGCACCTCTGAGATTACCAGTAAGCTGCCTTTGGGGGTGGTTGCTATGTCTCTGCCCATTTCTACTTCATGACAGAGTTGTAGGTCTGTTACTGACTTCTTACCACGAATTACATTTGATGAGTTTAACAGTAGTCTTGGTGTTTGTTATCAGCAAAACTGCTTGCATAGCAAAGAGCATATTTTCCATTAGCAGCTTTACTGAAACGCCAAATTTTAGTCAGATTCTCAGGCATTTTATTTGACTCATCTAGCGATGATGCTGCAAACTGGTGGTCCAAGGGATGCATCCAGTTATTGTTATTGTTTTTTTTTTTTTTTTTTTTTTTTGCCTACATGGTGTTTCAGAAAAAGACTGAATTAGTGGCCAATATTAAAAGAAAAGGAAATTCATGTAAGATTTCAGGTTCTGTGATTCTCTTTTAGAGAATGAAGCTGGCCCACAGACTCTCAAGGCACCAATGGTGGGAACTGAGTCTGACTTGCCCTTTGGACAAGAATGAGTGTTCCCTGTTTTCTACATGGGGCCAACTTCCTTCATTTACTTCTTTTACCTCATTTGAGTAGGAATTCTTCTGCTAATGTGTTATCAGGGATATTTACTTAACTTTGGGTTTAAATTTTTTCCTCTAAGGATTGGACCACATCTGACAATTGAAAAGCATGCTTGTCTCTTAATGAAAGCAACCCTAGCTCTGGACCCAGATAAGCCCTGCACTAGTGTGGGATCACGGTTGCTTAGTTCTGCTCTTTCTGTGTCTCATCTAATGGACACTTGAAAAGTAGTCCACTAGTTTCCATTTCAAATTGAGAAAGTGAGAGACAAGTAGCAGTTTGACTGTCAACCGCATTCAGAGGATCAAAAGCAATTGACCATTGCCATTTTCCAAAAACTAGCCATGTTAGCTAGCATCTCGATCCCATTTGGGGCTCAAATGGTCATTACCTATCTTTTCTTCCCACTGTCCTAACAGCAGATCTCACAACTATTTCTTTAGGTCTCTTTCATATATGGTAGATCCTCATTGTCACAACACTATTCCTTCGCCATCCTGCAGCTAACCTTTAAGTTTGGAAATAAGCTCTCTTATGGACCATACATTTCTTAAGCCACTAGGTTAAGTAAACCACATTCTCTGCTTCCCTTTCTGAGAAGTGGCATGATTTACTCAGGCTGGTATGTAATAGCTGAGAGTGCCCTACAGTCACTGAACATGGACTAAGTACTGGTCTCTGCTCTTGGCTACCATGTGCCATGGTTGACCCATGGGTGCTGTGATTGGAAGGTACAGCATAGGCCACCTTCCCTCCTCTGTAGGTTATTTTATAACCCAAAGCTTTGAGGTAGCAAACCTTAGCCCCATCTTAGGTAGCACCATAACTGTTAGAAAGGGTTATATAAATGTTGTTTCACAGAAAGGCTGGGGTAGTTAATCCTTACTATTGCTTGACAACAGGGCAAAACCCATTTTTCAGGGAGGCCTGCTCTGCATCTTGCAGGCCTTTAGTGGGGTTTTCACTGAGGGACAGTAAAGAGTGCTAAATAATATTCCTAAAGAAATAGTTTTCAAAATTTAGTGTGCATAGGAGAGGAGCTTATTTAAAATGTATTTCCTAGACTTCTCCTTGGAGATGATAACAAAGTCTCCAGTGGGCACAAGAATATGCAGTTTTATGAAGCCTCCAGTTCTTGGCCCAAGGATCATGTATTGAAAAAGCAGTCCCAAAGGACGTCAAGATATCTGTGCCCTGTAGACTCATGACTGCTCTTAAAAACCTTTTACTAAGACCATCAAGATGTGTGGAAATAAAAACTAATGTGGGAAAACTCAGAGGCAACCCAATATAGTGATGAAGAGCTTGAGTTCTGGAGTCAGATAGAATTTGGTCCAAAGCTTGGCTCCACCATTTAAAAGCTAGGTGATTTAGTCAAGCTGTGTTTCTTTTAAGTGTAAATTATCTCATCTGGCAAATGGTTGGTAGACTGTTTGCAAAAAGGGCCACAGTGATTTCTCTTTCTGTATCCAATCCCCTTTGCAATCTGACTTTGTGGTTCCTCCTGCCAAGAAATAAGAGTCCTCATCCCTTGAACCTGGGACAGCCTCATGACCTGCTGTAGCCAAGAGAAGGAGGTGGAAGTGATGCTGTGCCAGTTCTGAGCTTGGTCTCTTGGGACCCCTACCATGTGAACAAGCCTGGACTACTGCTGAAGATGAGAGACCACAGAAAGCAGAGGACTTCCAAAGTCTGCCAGCCCCCCACATCTACCCACCACCTGACAAACTGGTAGTGACAGCAGATGTACAAGTGAACCCAGATGAGACCAGGAACATCATCCAGCTGAGCTACAAAATTGTGGGCTAAATAAACAGTGGCTGCTTTTAGTCACTACATTTGGGGATAGTTTGTTACTCAGCAAAAGCTAACTGATACAAGTTAATATAATTATAATACTCCTTTATATAATTGTTATAAGAATACCAAATAATAAATGCTTATGTATATATTAGCTAGTTTTACCTTTTGAAAAGTATTGACAGATAGAAAAACAAGTGTTAGGATAAATAAGATCAAATGGGATCAGGCACTAAGTGGGTCCAGTGGTAATAGATTCACCACATCCTCTCACCTCCTTCACCAGTGTTTCTTTTTTTCAGTTTTAAAGACAAGTGCATTAGTTGAGTAGATCTCAGTATATATTGGGCAAGTAAATATTCCAATATATGCTTAATCTTAAAAGTTGGCTCAGATGAGACAGTGGAAAGAATTAGGGAAGTACTATAGACTGAACAATTACAGAAACTTTATAGAGAGAAAGGTCTAACTGTTTGAAAATAATTATTTGCAAAGCCTTTGGACAGTTCAAATAGATGAAAAGCACTTTAATTATAACCAGCATAATGAGTTATATTGCTCTAGGCACTTCTCTGAATTTCATTTTATTCATGTCTAAAATGTGGATAGTACCATTTGGGTTTCAGGGATATTGTGAGAATTTAAGAATGTATATACAATGTGTAACACAAAAGTGGCACTAAATAAATGTCAGCCTTATTAGTAGTAGTAGTTCTATATAAAAAGATTATGGAATTCAGAGTTCGTAAATTATACTGCCAAAGCAGGCTGAATAGAAAAGTGGGCCCCCTGTGTATTTAATGTGGGAGAAGGAATTCATCATAAGCTTATAATCATACATTTGTGACTTGAACTTCTGAAGTACATGAGGATATGGAAAACAAGCCATGAAATGCATTTGCCTGCTAAGAAATGCTTTCAAAAAGCATTCTGAAAAGCAACAGGCAAGCACTGTATATTTTACGGAGTAATTTGGCTCTGTTACTTGACCGAAGGCATTTTGAAGGCTTCCTCCAAAAAATGTACACTAAAGCTGTTACGAAAGTCCACACATATTTAGATGGTAGGATTCAGGGAGATTTAAAATCTCCTTTTAAGTTTTGGTTCTATTAGAATGTGGGGCTCCAAGAAGCTTGAAGTTGTTTCTGCAAATGAAGGCAATTTGGATTCTATTCAGCCATATAGGATTTATTTGTTACTAAATATTAGTATTTCCTCACCAATAAGTGTGAAGAAAATGGAAGGAATAAAGCTCAGTGGCATAAGAGGTGGAGGGGAAGAGCTATCAAAGCTACCTCTAAATTCTCTCATGGAAAAATAATTTTTCACTTGCTATTGACTGAATATTTGTATCCCTCCCCACTCTGAATTCATACGTGGAAGCCCTAATCCCCAGCGTGTTTGGAGGGGGTGCCTTTGGGAGGTGGTGAGGTCATGAGAGTGGAGCTTTCATGAATGGGATTAGTGCCCTTATAAGAAGATACAGGAGAGAGATGAAAGCTCTCCACACCATGTAAGGAGCAGTAAGAAGGAGGCTGTCTGTAAACCAGGAAGGGGGCTCTCATCAGACACTGAATCTGGTGCACCCTGACCTTGGACTTCCAGCCTCCAGTACTGTGAGAAAGAAATTGTTGTTTAAGTCATCTGGTCTATGGTAATCTGTCATAGCAGCCCAAACTGACTAAGACACCATCTTTGCCACTTTTCCGATTAAGCAGATAGGCCTGTTAATAGAACTGAGACAGTCTGAACTCAAAGGTTTAGATAGGGAATCAGCAGACAATTCTGCTTAGTGTTATATAGGTCAAGTTCTAAAGAACCAAGGAGCAACCTTCCTCAGCAGCTGTCCAGGTAACCAGTATATTGACACTGTCCAAACTAGATGGAGATTTAAATAGTGTCCCATGTGCTGTCACTGCCTTTGATGCAAGGGGGGAACTTGTTTACTTACTGAAGCATCCAATATCCTTCACAGAATAATGCAATAAGAGTATGGGTTCCAGACTCAAGACAATTTGGGTTCAAATATTGGCTCTGCTACCCTCTAATGCTGGGGCATTAGTTACATGGCTTCACCTCCCTGATCTTAACTTCCACATGTGCACAATGGGGACTTAGAATTTATCTTATAGGGTAGAGAGTATAATATGAGGTAATAAATATAAAGTGCTGAGCACAGCATCTGGAAAATACTTCACATACAAAACTCCTAGATGGTATATTATTCTTATTATTATCAGACATGGTATATTTCCTGGTCATGCCTCAAGGAAATATTAAATGAGACTCAGGCCAAAATGTTTAAATTTCCAATCAGTCCAAAGGCCATTGAGATGCCTACCTCAATAACAGAGATCCAACTTAAACAGAAGGAAAATCTGGTGGATGACGCCTTGCCATATGGCTACCAACTCCATTCCTAATAACCAAAGTCATTGAAAGTGAATTTGAATTTCCTTTTCTCTCCCTTTTCTGTTCCCTTTCCATATTCCAGCTTGTTGCCAATGACCAAGAAAATGGAAATCCCTACTTGAGCTCTGTCTCCACACTTATAAACATCTGTGGTGAGTTTCCCACGTGGGCAATGAAAGGAATTCCTTTGAATAGAATTGCAATTCGAGCAGTCTTTGAAGTGACCTCTATATCAGCAAATCCATGAAGCCAATAATACAGGGACTATTACTAGGCCAAGATTAGGCCAAATTTCTCAAAGGAGCACAAACCATTAAAGAGATGACAGAGTTCCAGGCTGCACTCTTTGCATCTTCGTATTTGAAGTGACTCAGAGGTTCATCACTCAAGTCCAGCTCTGCAGGCTGTGCCTTGGTTTGAGGCTGGGGTCAGGGTATAAAGAAGTGGGATGGCAACATGAGCTTAAAAGAATTCAGAAGTCCTTTCAAGTTAAGAAATTAAAATTTCTCTTGCTCTCCTTACCCGTAATGGAAGAGGACATATTTACCCTTCCAGCAGCAGCAGCTGTTGTGATACATCTTAAGAAGGAAAAAGATATCACGTTTGTCTCTTTTCCCTGTGAGGGGAGACTTGAAAGCAGGATGGTGTCTGGGTGCTGTGAAGTTTTTCAACCTACATGAGAATTCCTGCTATTCTCTTAAATTTGTAGCTAACTTAGAATTTCTCATGATCACTGTTCAAAGACCTCTTCTTATGGGTAAGTAGGAACAACAACTATATTCCATAAGTAGGCCAGCAAGCAGAGTTTACATAACGGGGGAAAGGTGAGACAAGATCTTTCTCTAGGTGGCTTGGGTGAGAAGTTTGGAGCTGGCCAGCATCTCCCCTGACACATCGTGTATGGCAAACTATTTGCCAGTGACTAAGGGAATTTCGGTACCCAGAGACTAAGACTATGCGCTGGTTTTCAATAGTCAGGTGACAGCCCACTCGTTTAGATAAAGTCAAATTATGAAACAATTTTGAAATGGGTGAAGCTTTGGCATGCTTTTGAAATAAATGTTAGAAACACAGATCACAAATCAGTGACAACCAATCCCAAATGGATTCTATTTTTAAATTTCATTTCTAACCAGTTAAAATGAAGGTCCTTCTGCCCAGTTGGCTGGTATCAGTTTCTAAGTAGTGTTTTTGGCTGTGAGGTTTCATCAGAGAGCTAAAAGGAAAAAACACACAAACAAGCAAACAAAACTACACACACATATTGCTTGCCTACACAAAACACTGTACCTTTGCATGTTTCTTCTTTAAAGAATTGAGCTCCTTCTGTTGTTTCTTTAAATGCTTCAAGTAAGCCTGTGGTGGGGGGGGGGGATAAAGAAAAACAGGATCCCAAATAAGTTTGTGTACTACTACCACAATGATTACAGTTGGTGAGAAACAAAAATAAGTCAGTTTCACCAACAGGCAGAACACAAGAGTGCTGGCAAAATGACGGAGTAATTTTACCTTCATCTGCTTTAAATCTTCTATCCTCACTTGAGGGATCAGTTCAATACCTGAAATAAAAAGTCACTGTGTATATTAAAAATGAGAGAGAATAAGTGACCATATCAAATTCACAGTTTTGAAATCGCATCTAAAGATGCTGACGCAGCTTTCCATGTAACGTTATGGATATAAACATCTTAGTTTCCTATTACAGAGCAATTAACTAGACACTTACCCAAAACGTTTATTGTCTTAGGTCAGGTTCCTTATTATCAGAGCCTGAAAAGGGGATTTGTGTACACACGATTTATCAAGGGAAGGCTCTCAGGAGAAACCCCTTAGAGGGTGGGAGAGAAGCAGGATAGGGCAGAGGAAGAAGCTTGAGTGTCTTTCTAGCTGAAATCCAGCCTCGGTCTGATCCTACAGGAAATTCTTTAGCATAAGCGGCCCTCTGGTGTTGTTCTAGCTTGAGGTAAGGAGACTGGGCTTTTGTAACCCCATATCACTCAGCTAAGGGTGTCAGACGTTTTACAGAACATTCCTTTTCGAGGCAAGAGAACTCCCATGGTCTGAGGGCAACTCTAGGGAGAAAAGTGCAGCTGTGATTTGCAGTCAGCCAGGACTCCTAGACACCAAGTGTTGCGGCACCAACCCCATAGAGGAGATCAGACCAGGCACAGCAGCATCTATTACAGTTACCTTTATCTTTGTATTTGAAGGCTCATCCTATCAGTCCACTAACTACCAGCTCTATTCCCAGCTTAACCATCATCAAAGAACAAAACATTTTTTCAGCCCCTTTCTTTAACTGAATTTAATTTTAGCATTTAAGTGATATGCTACTGAGCCCAAGAACGCCTTTAACAGACAGAAAATAACGAAAATAATGAAATCAAACCATCTTAGAACAGGATGCTGTCATGAGGACCTAGAGTAATGTACTAAGTCATCCTGTTACTGGAGTGATGCTAAGCCAGGTGTTGTCATGGCAACCACATTTATAGGCGAATCCCAAAACATGTTCTGTTTGACTGCAGATTTTCATCTTAGGCAAACAAGACGAATGTGCACTCTGTACTATAATTGATTTCCATTAGAATCCCAAAGGCTAGGTATGAAATATTCAAGAAAGATAGGTGTCAAGTTCTAGGCTCTTGTTTTTCAGCTGTACTCATTTTAAGAAGATGTGCACATCCAGTGTGAGTGTGGTAAGGACAGAAAAAAGGAGAGTCACGGCGGAGAGAAATCAGTCTTCTGATCTATAACATTTTGTGATAGGGGTGTCAAGGGATCATGGGGCTACTCTCTAATCTCTTAGGTCTGACATCACAAGCTAATTCCCTGCTTTACTGCAGGGCAGAGGAGTCTATCCTGGCATCGCTAAGAGCTCCCTATCTTTGGGTCTCTTTTCTCTCTTCTATAAAATGAACACACAGAACTGGGGGGCATGCAAGGTCCTCTGGAGATCTAACAAATACTAAGAGTTTGACCTAGTCTGATGAGACTCTTTTTTGGTGTTTGTTCAGTGAAATCTTGCTTAACAGGACCCTGTGAAAACATAAACCTTTTGCCTTTTTTGGAGAAAGACACACTGTAAAAATGTTAGTTCCTATGAATGATTTAGTTAGTTAGGAAAAAAACACACTCTAAAGAACAGGAACTGGTACATGCCTGGTTCCATCCATATGTCCAAGGCAGCTTGTCTAATAGGACTTCCAACAAGAGTGGATATGTTCCATCAGTGAGCTGTCCAGGGGATGGCCACAAGTTACATGTGGCTCTTGAGCACCTGAAATGTGGCCAGTGTACCTGAGGAACTCAAGTTTTGATTTTTAAGCCTAAATAGCCACATGTGGCCAGTGGTTTCTATATTGGATAGTGTAGGTCTCCAGGCTTCTGGTGTGAGAGTAGGGGTGAATTTGTACATTTTGGGCCCCAAAGATTTTGACTAGTTGAAGGTTCAGTATATAAATTTTTTGTTTCTATCAATGCAGCTCATTAAAACTGACTTGTTTTCTCTCAAACCGTAATTTGGAGATCAACTAGTTGAGTTTCCTTAATTCTTTATCCTTAAAATTAAAGAGAAAATCAAGCAGCATTGGTGCAGTTATTGCTATTTGGCTGTGTGTCTAAGAGAAATCATGTAGAACTTCAGGACTCCTCTCCTTCACAGATGTTCACAGCAAATTCTGTCGGGCTCCACCCTGACGGCTTCCTTTCCACCCTGAAACTTCTCTTCTTGGCTCAGACAGGACACCTCTATTCCCTCTTTATGCAGCAGGATCATTTCCTTTCTCTTGACTCAGCTCTTCCTCAGAGCCTGTTTCACGATATACCTCTCTCTTGCATTTTCCTTCTCTTTCTCTTCACTGGTTCCTACCAACATGCCACTGTTCTCCACAACAACCATTTTATATCTTAAATCATCAATTTTTCTAACCTGGTTTCCATTCTCATCACCCAGGCATCCCTGATTCCACGGTAATTATGCAGTCTTAACTTCTCTGGACTGTCTACAATACCTTTCAAAACTCATTCTTCTTATTACATATATCTCTCTCTGTTTTTCTTTGTTTTCATTCCTGCTATCTTTCTAAGCATTCTCACATTCGCTCTATCTCTCTCTTTCTCTCCCTTCTCCCTCCTCTTTACCTACCACAGCTCTGCTGTTGCATGTTTCCACCCAGATGTACCACCAACAGCTTGAACTTGATGATGTCCAGGACCAGAATCATCTTACTCAAAGCTTTTCTTCCTCTTGAGTTCTCTACTTCGCTCAATGGCACCATCTCTCTCTGTGACCTGACCTTGAAGTTGCTGAGTTACCTCCTAAGTCCCATATCCAAGCCACCAACTGATTTCCATCCTTCCTTTCCCTCTGAGTACTTCCAGCCTAATTCAGGCCCTCCTCACCATTAGTATGGCTCATTCGTTCATCAGCCATTTACTTCCTAAGAGACTTTAGATCTTTACTAGGCATCATTCCAGGGACACATTGAATGACAGAGGGGTGGTCTTGTCGGCAATAACCACTTTCTCTGGTTGTTATCACGTCATATAAATATAATGTGAATAAATATATAACATAAATATAAGGTGATAAGTGTTATAGTAGAGGCACAAATACCCTAATTCTTCACTTGCCCTTAGCATCTATTCCTTCCTTTTAAAGAATATTTCTGCCAAGACTGTATTAATCTTCTTAGAAAAAAATCCTCTGATGTCATTTCCCATTCTCAGGTGGTCCCAGATCCTTTCCAGACCAGGATTGGCACTGCCCCCTTTCCTACCCCTGGCTGCTTCCTATGTGGCCTCCTCCTGGGCTCCTCCACCTTCTCCTCCTGTTCACGTCAGACCTTCATTTCAAGGCCCAGCTCAGTTAGGATGTCATCCTTAAGTCTCCTCTGAGCGCCAGCTGGAAGGGGCCCTTTCCCTCTTGTTTCTGAGAGGTCACCGCTCACGAACACTGCCTGGCCGAGGGGTGGAAACCTGTCCCATCTTACCCCCCGGGACATGTGAGGTCCCTGAAGGTGCGAAGGCATTTCTCGTAGAACCGAGTACTGCCACTTAGAGGAGGCTCCCAAGTCTCTTGAACAAAAGGTCAAAATGAAAGTGTGTAGACCCTCTTCCTCAGGGCGTCTGCCGAGGGGACGAGGGAAAGGGAGAGCTTTCTTCCAGTGGCTCCTTCCCGTGTAACCTCATTTGGAACCAGGAGTGAAACAGTTCAAAACACAAACATGGTCCCTTCTAGAACTAGGATCACTTCTGTCCTCTGAAAGCTAGTCACACTGCTTTTGCAGGCCACTTAACTCACTATAATTACTAATGTCTTTATGTGCTGGTGGGCATGACACAAGAACTTTAACTAAACAAAAACTCTCCCATTTTCCACTCTCTATCTCTGTCTGGGTGGCTGATGTTAAGAACGACCAGTGCTGGACAGAACGCCCAAATCCTGTATCATTACCTTGTTCCGTGTTTTTTCCAGGGAGAAACAGACATAAGTTGCAAAGTACAACTGGGGCTACTTTTGTGCCATCTCATTCTCTAATTTGTTTCACAAAGCTCAGTGTACACTTAGTTTCCTGCTAAATTACAATGCTGCTTTGGTTAAGGAAAGCCTGTCATTTCTTACCTTAAACTGCAGCACTGTGTGTATTTAAGTACAGAGACAACTTGATCTTCTTACACCAAAGATGCTGAATTCACATATAAATGGGAAATATATATACTGAGTAGAAAACCATTAGGAAAAGCAGAAATTCTTCTTAAAGAAGAGCGAATTTAGTAAATGATTCAGGTCAAGGAGAATATTTAAAATATTTAATTATCATATGGGATGGGGACCATCCAATCAGAATGGAGGCCTGGACAATAAGAATGGAAGTTCCCTTTAAATAATCAGTACAATTGCTCCCCCTACACACCAGCACACGGGACACATAATTCTTTGCAATGCCACCTCTAATGATCTTTCGTTTCATTCATAGGTAACCACACAGAACTGGCCTTCAGATGCCCGTCTGATAATTTTACAAATAAATAGTCACGGATGCTAAATATCTACAGATGGGGGGAAATTATCAAAAAAGGAATCCAGGAATGTCAGAACAATCATGATTCTGTTGGTTCATAAGCTCACTGCCCATCCCTATGGTAGTATCTGGAGGAGAGAGGGGATGAGTTCGCTAAGTTCACTCTGTGAATGTTTTTTCCATAAAGGACACCGAATGTAAGCATTTCTAGGTCTATGAATATTGTAAGCAGTATGACTACAGTGCAGGGGATCTAGCAGATGAAACACTGTCTTCCTGTTAACCACTCAGGGAAATTAAGCTGTTTGTTCAACACACAAGAAAACCTGCTGCTCTTGAGATTTATGGAACCATGAAAATGGGCAAAATTAACAATTCTAAATACCTGCATCAAAGATTCTAAAATTGCCAGAGGAGACAAGGAGCCCAGACAACTCTCCTTTACCTTTCTTGGCCTCCAGGCCAGCTCCCAGGGCAGCCGTGGTGGTGGGCCTGAGCTCTGAGCTGCTCTGAGGGGTCACACTTGCTTTCGCCGTGTTGGCTTTCCCTTTCTTGTCATTCTTCGACGTGTCACTGGGTACGTCAGCGATGTCACTCTGGAACAGAAATGTTTATACTGACCCAAATGAATGCCACCTCAAGATCAAATGTCTTGCACATTCTTCCTTTTACTGAATCCAGTCTGTATCATCAACTTCTCCCCTTCTGCATCCTAGCCTCTACTCCTTAAATAAACCTTTGCTTGGCAGGAGTAAACACATGGTTTCCTCAGGCTTAAGCCAAATGATGAAGCCAAGGAAAGCAGATGTAGCTCCTTTACAAGCAGGGTATACCTTCTTTTTGTCCAGCTACTGGATAGATTTCCGTTTCCATTCTAAACTGAGGAGTAATGGGAGCTTTAAAAACAAAGAAGCAAACACCACAACTGTACACTGAAATTGAAGGTTGGATGCAAGACTAGTAAAAAATAAATGATAGTAAATGCCAATTTCATTAATACACTAAATAAGGTTAGCTGGTATTTCAGTGTCTCACAAAAGCATCCTATATTCTAAATGTTCCTAAAAGCATCATGGATGTTTTCCATTTCATTTCTAATGGGGCCAGGATCCCCGGATGTGAGTGAAGCCACAGTGAGGAAGTGGGTCACATTTTATTAAATATGCTACGCCCTCATAGACTTTTGAAACTCTTTTGTTGAATTGATAAGTTCAGTTTCAAAAACCACTTCTGAACTTGTTCTATTAATTTATTACTTGGTCTTGCTCTTGTAATCATTGTTAGACAACCAAACTTCCCCAACTCGGCTGTCTTTAATTGACCATTGTTACTTACGGTTTCAATGCCCATAGCTCTCATTTGGTCTGCTCTCTTTTCCGTAATGGAAAGAAATTTCTTTGGATCTGATAAAGCATCCACAATATCTGGGGGAAAAAAAAAATATCACTGAGCTGTGAATTCTCTGTTTTACTGAAAACATCTATGAAAATTCAGCTAACAAACTGTTTATAATCTCCGACCCCTGTGATGCCTTCTGTTAAGTACCTTCTCCTAGGACATAAGACAAGGTTAGAAAAGCACAGCTAGTTGCTGAAAACCAGAAATAAGAAAAGGCTAGAATAAAAGGCCAGATGATTTTCTCTTAGTTTCCCTTTATTTTTTTTCCCAAATAAAGAAGATGGGGAGGCAGGTCAAGCTAAGCGAATTGCCTTGGGGTCTCTTTACTTGTGTGACTTTGAACAAGTTGATCAATATTTCCAGCCTCAGTTTCTTCATAGGAAAATTAGAACTGATACTACCCACCCTGCAGAGGCACTATGAGCATTCAATGAAAAAGTACCTGGAGCACAGTAGACGCCACCAGCACTAGCCTTATTTTTAGATACAGAAGGAAAACGCATATTTAAAGCCAATTTTGGTACCATGTAGATAAAGTGAGTGCAAATTATAGCTGAGAAAACACTGGAGAAATATTTCAAGATTTCATCTTTTAGGGAATTCCCTGGCAGTCCAGTGGTTAGGACTTGGTGCTTTCACTGTGGTGGCCCAGGTTCAATCCCTGGTCGGGGAACTAAGATCCCGTGAGCCTCCTGGTGTGGCCAAAAAAAAAAGAAAATCGTCTTTTACATAACATCAATTGAAGAGTTCCAAGTACTTTCAAATGGAATTTCATACAATTTTGTACAATTTATCAAAATTACAGAAGGAACCATTATTCTCAGACCCTTAAAGCAGTACATAATTTACAACTTCTAAACGGTGTATGTTTTTAAGTTTACCCCTAGCAGAATCACCTTCCTAATTACATTCATATGATTTTTAAATTTTTTCTTAAATTTTTTCTCTTTTATAATAGAAAATAATATATGCACATGATAAACATTCAAATGTATAAAATGAAAAGTAAACATCTCCTCTTCTGCCCATCCCAGACAAAATTCAACACCCATTTATGATAAAAACTCTCCAGAAAGTGGGCATAGAGGGAACCTACCTCAACATAATAAAGGCCATATACGACAAACCCACAGCAAACATCATTCTCAATGGTGAAAAACTGAAAGCATTTCCTCTAAGATCAGGAACAAGACAAGGATGTCCACTCTCACCACTATTATTCAACATAGTTTTGGAAGTCCTAGCCACAGCAATCAGAGAAGAAAAAGAAATAAAAGGAATACAAATTGGAAAAGAAGTAAAACTGTCACTGTTTGCAAATGACATGATACCATACACAGAGAATCCTAAAGATGCCACCAGAAAACTACTAGAGCTAATCAATGAATTTGGTAAAGTTGCAGGATACAAAATTAATGCACAGAAATCTCTTGCATTCCTATACACTAATGATGAAAAATCTGAAAGAGAAATTAAGGAAACACTCACATTTACCATTGCAACAAAAAGAATAAAATATCTAGGAATAAACCTACCTAGGCAGACAAAAGACCTGTATGCAGAAAATTATAAGACACTGATGAAAGAAATTAAAGATGATACAAACAGATGGAGAGATACACCATGTTTTTGGATTGGAAGAATCAATATTGTGAAAATGACTATACTACCCAAAGCAATCTATAGATTCAATGCAATCCCTATCAAATTACCAATGGCAGTTTTTACAGAATAGAACAAAAAATCTTATAATTTGTATGGAGACACAAAAGACCCCGAATAGCCAAAGCAGTCTTGAGGGAAAAAAAACGGAGCTGGAGGAATCAGACTCCCTGACTTCAGACTATACTACAAAGCTACAGTAATCAAGACAATATGGTACTGGCACAAAAACAGAAATATGGATCAATGGAAAAGGATAGAAAGCCCAGAGATAAACCCATGCACCTATGGTCAACTAATCTATGACAAAGGAGGCAAGGATATACAATGGAGAAAAGACAGTCTCTTCAATAAGTGGTACTGGGAAAACTGGACAGCTACATGTAAAAGAATGAAATTAGAACACTCCCTAACACTGTACACAAAAATAAACTCAAAATGGATTTGAGACCTAAATGTAAGACCTGACGCTATAAAACTCTTAGAGGAAAACATAGGAAGAACACTCTTTGACATAAATCACAGCAAGGTCTTTTTTGGTCCACCTCCTAGAGTAATGGAAATAAAAACAAAAATAAACAAATGGTACCTAATGAAACTTAAAAGCTTTTGCACAGCAAAGGAAACCATAAACAAGACGAAAAGACAACCCTCAGAATGGGAGAAAATATTTGCAAATGAATCAATGGACAAAGGATTAATCTCCAAAATATATAAATAGCTCATGCAGCTCAACATTAAAAAAACAAACAACCCAATCCAAAAATGGGCAGAAGACCTAAAGAGACATTTCTCCAAAGAAGACACACAGATGGCCAAGAAGCACATGAAAAGCTGATCAACATCGCTAATTATTAGAGAAATGCAAATCAAAACTACAATGAGGTATCACCTCACACCAGTTAGAATGGGCATCATCAGAAAATCTACAAACAACAAATGCTGGAGAGGGTGTGGAGAAAAGGGAACCCTCTTGCACTGTTGGTGCAATGTAAATTGATACAGCCACTATGGAGAACAGTACGGATGTTCTTTAAAAAACTAAAAATAGAATTACCTTATGACCCAGCAATCCCACTACTGGGCATATACCCAGAGAAAACCATAATTCAAAAAGACCCATGCACCCCAATGTTCATTGCAGCACCATTTACAATAGCCAGGTCATGGAAGCAACCTAAATGTCCATCCACAGACGACTGGATAAAGACGATGTGGTACATATATACAATGGAATATTACTCAGCCATAAAGGAATGAAATTGGGTCATTTGTAGAGATGTGGATGAATCTAGAGACTGTCATACAGAGTGAAGTAAGTCAGAAAGAGAAAAGGAAATATCATATATTAACGCATATATGTGGAACCTAGAAAAATTGTACAGATGAACCGGTTTGCAGGGCAGAAATTGAGACACAGATGTAGAGGACAAACATATGGACACCAAGGGGAGAAAGCGGCAGGGGGTGGGGGTGGGGGTGTGATGAACAGGGAGATTGGGATTGACATATATACGCTAATATGTATAAAATGGATAACAAGAAACTGCTGTATAAAAAATAAATAAAATAAAATTTTAAAAAAGTAACATGATCATCTCAATAGATGCAGAAAAAACATTTCACAAAATTCAACATCCATTTATGATTATAAACCTTCAACAAACTGGGTATAGAGGGAACATACTTCAACATAATAGAGACCTTATATGACAAGCACACAGCCAGCATCATACTCAATAGTGAAAAGCTGAAAACATTTCCTCTCAGATCAGGAACAAGACAAGGATGCCCACTCTTGCCATTTTTATTCAAAACAATATGGGAAGTCCTAGCCACAGCAATCAGACAGGAAAAAGAAATAAA
The DNA here is from genome assembly GCF_028564815.1 of Eubalaena glacialis. Classification (NCBI taxonomy): domain Eukaryota; kingdom Metazoa; phylum Chordata; class Mammalia; order Artiodactyla; family Balaenidae; genus Eubalaena; species Eubalaena glacialis. The sequence goes on along the minus strand of NC_083728.1, from coordinate 42,776,832 downwards.
AGGAATCAAAATTGCAAAGGAAGAAGTAAAATTGTCACTGTTTACAGATGACATGATAATATACATAGAAAATTCTAAAGATGCCACCAAAAAACACCAGAACTCATTAATGAATTCAGTAACATTGCAGGATACAAAATTAATATACATAAATCTGTTGCTTTTCTGTACACTAACAACAAACTATCAGAAAGAGAAAGCAGGAAAACAATCTATTTACCATCACATCAAAAAAAAAAAAAAACCTAGAAATAAACCTAACTAAGTAGGTAAAAGACCTATACTTGGAAAAATAAAGACACTGATGAAAGAAATTGAAGATGACACAAACAGATGGAAAGATATACTGTGTTCATGGATTGGAAGAATTAATATTGATAAAATTGACCATACTACCCAAGGCAATCTACAGATACAATGTAATTCTTATAAAAATACCAATGACATTCTTCACAGAATTAGAACAAATAATTCTAAAATTCATATGGAGACACAAAAGACCCTGAATAGTCAAAACAATCTTGAAGAACAAAGCTGGAGGTATCACACTCCCTGATTTCAAACTATACTAAAAGCTACAGTAATCAAAATAGTATGGTATTGACACCAAAACAGATACATAGATCAATGGAACAGAATAGAGAGCCTAGAAATGAGCCTGCACTTATATGGGCAATTAATCTGTGACAAAAGAGGCAAGAATATACAATGGGGAAAAGACAGACTTCAATAAATGGTATTGGGAAAACTGGACAGCTACATGCAGAAGAATGAAACTAGATTACTCTCTCACATTATGCGCAAAAATAAATTCAAAATGGATTAAAGACTTAAATGTAAGACCTGAAACCAAAAAACTTCTAGAAGAAAACATAGGCAGTAAGCTCTTTGACATCAGTCTTAATGATATTTTTTTGGATATGACTCCTCACATAAGGGAAACAAAAGCAAAAATAAACAAATGGGAGTACATCAAACTAAAGACTTTTGCACAGTGAAGGAAACCATCAACAAAACAAAAATACTATCTACTGAGTGGGAGAAGATATTTGCAAATGATAAATCTGACAAGGGATTAATATCCAAAAATATACAAAGAACACATACAACTCAACATCAAAAAAACAAACAACCTGATTTTAAAAAAAAGGGCAAAGGATCTGAATAGACAGTTTTCCAAAGAAGACATACAAATGGCCAACAGACACATGAAAAGATGCTCAACATCATGACTCATCAGGGAAATGCAAATCAAAGCCACAGTGACATATCACCTCACACCTATCAGAGTGGCTATACAAAAGGCACAAACTTCTAGTTATAAGATTAATAAGTACCAGGGACGTATGTACAACATGATAAACATAATTAACAGTGCTGTATGTTAAATATGAAAGTTGTTAAGAGAATAAACCCTAAGAGTTCTCATCACAAGGAAAAGCTTTTTTTCCTATTTCTTTAATTTTGTATCTATATGAGACGATGGATGTTCACTAAACTTACTGTGATAATCATTTCATGATGTATATAAGTCAAATCATTATGCTGTACATCTTAAACTTATATAGCACTGTACGTCAATTATATCTCAATACAACTGGAAGAAAAAATTATATAATATGCTTTTTAGATGTATTAGTTTATATCTGTAGAACTCTGAAAATTATCTTTAGTGAGTAGACAATGTTCCATTGAGTTTATGTATAAAACTACTCCCCACTGCTAGATATTTAGATGGACTTTCAATTTTTCTATAAAAGATGACTTTGCAAGGAATATGTTAGTGCAAAAAATGATTTCTTCATCATTTTTAAATCAGAAATTAGCAGTTCAGATATATAATATAACAACCTATATGCCTGATGGGCATTCCTAACAAACTTTGTTCCTAATAAGCTTTAAAATAGTTATTGAAGAATAATTAATGGAAAAAATGAGCATCGAGAAAATAAAGCGGAATCAAGAGGGCACATTGGGTTGAATACTGCCTCCAAAAATTCATGTCTGCCCAGAACCTCAGAATGTGACTTTATTCATAAACAGGGCCTTTGCACATGTAATTAGTTAAGGTCTGAGATGAAACCATCCTGGATTAAGGCTGGCCCTAAATCCCATGACTAGTACGTTTATAAGAAGAGGACAGGACACACAGAGACAAAGAGAAGAAAGGCCAGGTGATGATGGAGGCAGATTGCAGTGATACAGCTACAAGCCAAGGAACACTAAGGGCTGCGGGCAGCCACCAGGAGGGTCTGGGAAGAGGAAAGGAAGGATTTTCCTAAGAGTCTCCAGAGGGAGCATGGTCCTGCTGACTGCTTGATTTCAAACTTCTAGCTTTCAGAACTGTGAGAGAATAAAAGTTTCTGTTGTTTCAAGTCTACCAGTCTTACTTATTTATACTTTTTAAAAATACCAACTATTTTGGGGTTTAGTGCCATTTCCAAAATGCTGGTCTCCTGATGAAGAATTTCCATGTATATTCCTGTTTTTCTCCTCCCTCCTTCCTGCCCGTGTTTTCTCACTTCCATATAGAGTTGAAAGCATCAATTTAGGTATCCCCAAGAACTGCAAAGAAGATGGCGGTTCCTTAGTACAGACTTCCAGATACTTATTGGCTTTTTAGGAGAACTCTGGGTTTTGTTTGTTTGCTTGTTTGTTTAACCACTGTTTTTCAAGGCACGTGGGTGCCTCAGTGGTGAGCACCAACCATGGCACCTGTGACACCCTCCCCTCCCTCCGTGTGCTCACTCCTGGCCCAGGTTCCCTTCCATTCCCCACTCTACTGTTTCTACTTCATCAACAGGTAAAGGCAGCAGAAAAATACATGTTCCCTGTTGGCTTCAAAGTGATGTTAGTAAAGATCAACAAATTCTATAACTATGATTTTGGATTAGCTCTTCTAGCTTCTACCAAATGATTGATCATTTCCCAAACTGCATTTCCAGGAATGCTAGAAGATACAGAAGATTCAGAGGCCAGAAGATCTTGTGGTTGAATAAGATCGGGAAATGCTCACGTCTCCCCTTTTCTCAGACATTCACAGAGCATCTCAAGGAACTATGCAATAAATACATGTATAAATTCACTTAGCCTAGCAACTCCCAATGTATTTCACCATAATCCATCCTGCTCCCTTCCCACTAGAGCTTTTCTTCTTGGTGTTCTAACTAATATTTTCTGTAGTCCAGAAGAGGTCATAAAAATGGATATCACTGCTATGTGAATCGGTTTTTCAACAAATATTTGATATAAAGAATGAGACATTTTAGCATCCACGAAGGACAGGACAAAATGGAAAATCTTTAAATTGTATTGGGAAATTCTGAGGTCATACCCCACAAATGGCATATTAATAAAGGTTGCTCCTCCTCTGGAACCACCTGATGTAAGAAATGGCCAGTTATCTTTGCAAAGAGGTTGGAAAGCAACCCTGTGAAGATACCGGGCAAGTGAACAAGAAACACCCCCACCCCATGCTGTATCTTTAATCATAAGGGGGGCAGAAAGGGGAATTGGGTGAATAAACAAAGAACCACTTCGTCTTTGCTGACATAAAATTAGCCTAGTTGTAGAAGAGGAGAGATAATCTATAGCTGCGGAAGCAGTGATAAGCATTGCTCAAGGGACAAGGGACAAGAGGCTCATGAAACACAGCTTGTAGTGACACAAATATCACACTGGTGATCCATGAACTCTGGAAGCATGGCTTTGACTCTCTTATTTGTTCTCCTCACTACCACTCAGTAATGATAAAAGAAATACAAACAATAAAAACCATCAAAGCAACAGTGGGCGGGAAAAAAGAAATACTGACACTCATTTAATTGTCATCAGCTTTGGAACCGTCCCCCATCACCAACAGCAGTGGCTAACAGTGGCAAAGTTGCTGCAATAGGTAAATGCCATTGTCAGTGGTGTCTGCACCTACAGAAGCAGCAAAGACAACCCAGCACACTGAGTCTCACTGGATTTGACAAATGAAAATGCACCTTAGCACCCAATCTAGTACTTCTACTGTGTGTGTGTGTGTGTGTGTGTGGAAGTGAACAAGAGGACTGTTTTACTCTATGTTCAGTAGAAAACTAATATTACAAAAAATTAAACTCAGGCTTGATTCATGCCTAGTCATTCTTCTTCTAAATGTTACCTTTTTTTTTTTCACGTTCAAGTTTAGTTTCTGAGAGCTGAGAGACTTCATCTCTGTTCTTCAGCCCAGAGATACTTTACATCTAGGCAGCTCAGGAACAGAAAGATCTATGAAGAGTTCAGAATCTTCCAGAATCATCTTTGTTTGCTTATCTCTTTGTGTATCTTGGGAGTTGTTATAGTAACGAGAAGGAAAAGTGGAATTCCCTGCCTCTGTCTCCCGAGGGGGTGAGGAATGAAAACAGGGAACTCACAGGAGTGGAAGAGGGTCAGGTGGAAAATACTGGTTCTGGACCTATCTCCTGTTCCGGAGGGAATGGGTCAGCTCAGAGTTCAAGGCGTCTAAAGAGTACCGCATGCAAGAAAGTAGAAGTATTTTGAGTAATTGCAGAAGTACCTAGTTGCCTCATCAGTAGAGATTCATCATCATATGGTGACCTCATAGCACAGAAGCCCAATAAATAAGTGAGCAGAAGCTCCTGCAAAAGCCCAAGCCCTCCCTAAAGAACTGCCTTAACTTGGAAAAGCCATTTAAGGACATTTTTCTTATTGCTATAAAATGATACCACCCACCTGACATTACTGAGATTTAAAATACATTTAAAAATCATGTAGAATACAGAGTTGCTGGTGCTTAAAGACAATCATGGTAACATTACTAATACATTAGAATTCTGAAGCTTCTTAGTAAGCCCAGGATTAAGAGATTTTTCTTAGGATGATGAATTACTTATGACAAAATAACTTACTGAAGCCAATTAAAGGGTAAAGTTAGGGAGAAGAAAATAGAACCAATTGAGTTTTCTTTAACTCATTAGAAATAAATAAAATGAAAAAAAAATTAATGGAGGGCTGCTATGGTCAGGTACTATTCCAAGAGCTCATTTGATCTTCACTTATGAGGAGGGTACTACTGTTATCCCTGAGCTGCAATGAGGACACTGAAACAAAATGTTATGCTAAGTCATCCAAGGTTAGACAGCCACGGGGCTCCGTCAGTGTTCTTACGTACCTGTTATGTGGCCTCAATGAAATAGCATTCTATCGGGCCAAGAAAAATAGACAGTCTTTGAATCTCCAACCATTACATTCATAGAACTTTATCTAGACATTAAAATGTATATGAGACCACTTTGGAAATTAATAGAAAGAGATCTTATGAGTAAATTAAAATTTGATTTAAACAATTACTTAAGAAAAAGAGGAACAACCCAATTTAAAACAAAATAAAACCAAACCAAAGGCACTAGAGTATTTTGCAGGCACAGGAATATGTGACAAAAAAAAAAAAAACAACAAAATGAGCTCAATCTGACTCATAATTGTAAATACATGATTTGAAATGATGAGATGCCACTTTGACTACCACAGCCCAGAAGTAATAAGTGGAGTCCTGCCATACTTGACAGGGAATTCTCTGTGATGTTCCTGGATGCTGTCCAATGCCATGGGGAAGCTCCACTAAACCTTCACCCCTACTCTCAGATAGTGGTTACACCATTAACATTGGGTATGTATCCTTCTAGAATTTTTTATGCATTTTATGTACATGTATAAACAGAGAGTTATAGGGCCTTTTGTAAAAAATAATGAGATTGTTTTGCAATTAATTTTTTCACTCAGCAATATATCACTGTCATATTCCTATGTTCAAATACTGAGAGCCAAGTTATTATTTTTAATGGCTATTAACGCAGTATTCTATAGAATGGCTGTAATGTATTTAACCAATCCCTAGCGATGGATTAGCTTGTTTCTAATCTTCTTTATACAAATAATGCTGCATGCCACTACAGTATAATTTAAAAAATTGTTTGCTTTTAACAATCTGATTAAAGAAATAATTCCTAGGGTAAGTATTTGGTGGACTATAAAAGCTGAGACTTACTTAGCTTGGTCAGGCCTAAGAGGTCTTACTTCTGTAACTGGATCTAAAATTATGGAGTGATTTTAGACAAACTGACCCACCTAAAAGCCAGGAAGACATAATTTACCAAATTACTTAGTGCCCTGACAATGAGAATATTTTCCTGAAGGTGCCCAAACTGTTCAAAAGGAACAGCACACTGTTCTTGCTGACTAACACTAGGTTTTGAGGACACATCCTCAAACGGGAACCAGATCTTTTCAGTTTTAATGCCAAACACACTGTATTTCAGCTTCTTCAGAATGAATCAGTAAGTCCAGCACTTTTCTTATCAAGGCCTTGGCCTGGGCTGCTTCCCTATCTGGAGAGAAATCCAGTCTACCTCTCTGCTGTGATGTATTATGCATCTTTCAAGGCCCAGACAGCTACTGAAACCTCCCTACTCTGATTAATCACTCCTTGGTTCAATGCTCCAAATACCATCTGGCCACTGCCCTTGGGGCATTTATAGAACAGGTTACACTTATCTATGTATACATATATGCCTGCTTATGAAAATGTATATGAGTACAAGGTTGGAAAATTCTTGAGGTTAAGTGTACATGACTTTTTCAACTTTACATCTCTTACTCAGGCTATTCATAGAGTAGGTACTAAATAATTGTTGAAAATATCTATTCCTTTGAGAAAAAATATCTTAAATGAATACATGAATGGTATACCGTTTTTACTTTTTAAACTAGTAAATGCTAACAAAAGTTATAGCTCATACACGGCTGATGGGTTATTTGTCAACCTGTATCTAAAGCTTTAAATACGTATACACACTTTGATGCAACAAACCTATTTCAAATAATTCATCTTCAGGAAACAATCACGAATATTTCCAAAGCTTTACATTTAGGGTTCTTAGATGCAATATTGTTTATAAGAAAGAAAAATAGAAATGACTTCAATGTTTCAATAACATGATAAATTACAGCATACATAAAATGGAATCTCATCTAGCCAATAAGAATAATTCATGACATGGAGAAAATACTCTCCATTATGTGAAAAAAAATTAAGTCTCTGAAATATGAATCCAACTGAGTATGCATAGTAAGATCCAATTTTATTAAAAATAAAATAAAGAGAAGAAATGAGATTGGAAGTAAAGGGACCAATATGGTAACAGAGTTCCCTCTGGGCAGTGGATTTATGAATGACCCTTTAAATTTTTTTTATGTTGTCAGAATCTCTTTCTGATACATATTGTACCTACTTTGCCTTTTACAGAATAAAACCTGCTAAACACATTTGTGGAATGAATGAATGAATTCATATTATCTCTCTTTAGCCACATAAAAATCTGATGATGTATATCGACCACTTTCTTCTTTTTTCCCCAGAAAATGCTGGAGTGCAGTGGTGTAGAATTTCATTTTGAACTCTTTCCTATAGAATCAACAAATATCAATGTTCTAGGCAACAGGGACTCTGTAGATTTCCTAATGTGCTGGCTCAGGACATAAATGTTCAGATCTGAATGTGGTTGGTTAGTTAAGCAGATGAAATACAAACGCATTTTGGAAATCAAGAGGCTGTAAAGAAGATCAGAAATGTGGAAAAAGTTCTCATATTCTTATTTTGTTACTTTCAGGTAAGTCCCTTAAATAAACCCTCATAATGTCTGCCCTCGGTTTCTTCACATATAAAAGAAATGACTGATAATTCTGAAAAATCAGTCTTTGAATGTCACATCTGAGGTTAAGATGGCAACTGCAGAATCCCATCAAGGATAACGTAGTACAGAAATTTCTGATGCTTCTGATAGAAATACTACAATGACATTGTTAGGAAAGAACACTTGCAAGATGATTTTTGGAGATTTGAATCAATACTTACATAAATATTGACACTAGTAATAAGCCACATGATAAACACAGATACTTCTTCAGCATACACCTACATATGTTCACATCCATTCTGAACAGTTTCACATTTCTGGACTCTATGTAACGTGCTTGGCACAAAGTAGGAGCTCAACAAACTATACCTTTTCCTTTTCTATTCAAACGGCCCATTTCCCTGGAATAAATTAGAGTTTCATTTGAAAAGGAACACATGTAAAGGCAAAACCTTTAAGTCTTCCAACATATTTGTTTATACAACTATCTTTAAAATGTATTTGGTATTATGCACTGCCTGCTTCCTAAGTGCAAGTATGTGGAAACTGATTTAATCCATCTGCTGATGCCCCGTGGCCATCACATGCCCCTCAACACCCACGCAGATCTCCCTGGCTCTTTTCTGACCCGTTTACCCAGCCCCACAGCACCCCGTCCCAGACTCTTCCATGTGCTCATATCTGTTACTCTGTGTTGCAGTTTCTAATAGACTTCCTTTTCCATGAAAAACAAAGGGAAGGAGGAAGGAGTCTTTACTCTTGATTTCGCAACTGAAAAATCCTCATGGCTGACTTTACTTTTTGAACCTGCAATCAGGTTGTTAGCGTTCAGCATTAGTTGCAGAAAATCTGCCCTCCAGAGAAGTCTGCATTGTTAAAAACACACAACAAAATAACCTAAAGTTCCCCAAACAAGACTGTGATGTGTTCCAGTATAGCATAGAAACTAGATCTTCATCTAGAGCCAGATACATGTGTGTGCATATATGCCTTGTTATGTTATATACTGTAGTGATGAGCACACACTTCATAAGGATGCTATGAGGGAGACAGTAGTGGTACCTTTACTCTACAGGCCAGGAAATGAGGGGTTTGAAAGGTGATGTCACTGTCTCATGGTCACTCAGCTAGCAGTGGTGAGTCAGGACTTGAACCCTTGTTAATTTGATGTACTTTGTGTACTGTTTCCTGGTTCAATAGACTTTGAAAATATAGAGGATCTTTGTTTTCTTTTAATGTTCTTGGCACAGTTGGGGGTTATAAAAAATTAATATGTTTGGGTTTAAGCAAAATCCCATGACTTGGTCCAACTTTTGATTCTTCCCATTGATTTCCTTAGTATAACCAAAGGTGGTCTTTTATGGACTGTTGACTGGATTTTGTGCGAAGATGAACCCTCCTGTGATTCGGAAAAAAAAAATCCAGGCATGTTGATAGTTGAGATCAATTTAAATCATTTTAGTGAAACCAATTGACAAGATATCTAAGGTTTTACATCATTCATGTCTTTCCCCACTTTGAGTGATGGTGTAAATATATTTTTCACAAATGTATTTGTGAAAATTGAAAAACAACATAAAATTACAGTATTTTAAAATAAGAAAGAACCTTAAAGATAATCTAGACTTGCCCTTTCATTTCTTACTAGGAAACCTGAGGTTACTAATTATCCCTGATTTCTTCAATACTACAGGAGTTGGCAGCATTGTCAGCAAAAGACTTTTTTTAACAATCGTTGAAATAACTTATAATCATGCAATTTAGGGGGAAATATATATATACACATACACACACACACACAAAAATATTCTAAAAGTTTAACTTACCTCCAAATCCATCAGGCACATATGTTTTAAGAACAATATTGCAGAAAATTGTTGGCAGTGATAAAGGTTTATTTCCCTCATTTCGAAGAGAAATGTGTCGATAGCCTGCTTGGAGGCCATCCAGTGGCAGAATCCTCTGGCCAATCAGCTTGTTGTTGTCATCATACACTGCAATTCTCAAGACTGCCAGGTCAGGGAGGATCACCTGCAAACAAGAAATGGTACTTTTCGTTGCTTTTTGGAACGCAGCTCCCAAGAATTACAACTCTAGGAATCTGGAGTATATTCATACTGTTCTGAAAGGCTCCTTTATGGTGAAAATAAGCCAATGGTCAATTTGCATTCTTAAAGCATACTGTATAAGCTACAATGCCCAAGCCATTGAGAAAGGCAATTGGAACAGGTTGGAATTCATTTCCTGGAAATCATTTCCTGAAAATTTTAGATGGAATGAATGGATGTGAAAGATGACTACTCCGACCCTTGGCATCTTTCCCCATCCCACCCATGTAATGGATGAGCAAAAGGAGACCCTGGGAAATAAAGTGACTTTCCTTTATGTCAGAGTTGGTCAGTGACAGCTGGGCCTGGATACTGGGGTTCCTGATTTCGAATCCTGTGATCTGTCTACTACCTGGGCTGCTCCTGACATCAAGCTCTGTTTTTAAGAATATGGAAAGTATCTTTGAAGAAACACCTCATGTATAAAAGACAATCTATATATAAATTTAGATTTCCCCTTTTCCTTGCACACCTCAGTTTTTAACACATTTTGGGATATTAAATAGAGTAAGATGGGGCAGCTAGAAGCATTAACATAGGGAATTCCCTGGCAGTCCAGTGGTTTGCACTCTGTGCTCTCACTGCCAAGGGCCCAGGTTCGATCCCTGGTCAGGGAACTAAGATCCTGCAAGCTGTGCAGTACAACAAACAAAACAAAACAAAACAAACAAAAACAAAACAAAACAAAAAAAAACAACAAAACAAAAACAACATTAACATATACCCAAGACATCTACTCTTGCCATCCCCAAACCGAATACATGGCCATAACATCTGAGTACAGATAGCAGAAGTCCTATTCAGATACTAAAGAGCAACATGACAAAAAAAAATCCGATGTTTTTTAATCAAGAATGTCTATTTATTGGCTATGAGCTGCTAAGATATCTCATCTGATTTGAGCACTATGTCTAAAGCTAGACAATGAACTGGCTGCTTATTTATGCCTAGAGGTTATCATTTAATTCCAACTTCATGAAGATGAACAGGAGAAACCAAGATGAAATGCATCCAACTTCAGTCACTATGTTGTTCCTCACGTGGTGAATGGGGGCTTACCTTGTGAGATTAGCGCAACGAACAAAAACAATACCAGCAAGAAGGAAAATAAAATTAAAGCACTTGGTATCAGTGAAAGGCAATGTATTGTAACTTCTGAAGAACAGGGAAGGACCCAAAATTGGCATCTTGTTTCTGGGGCCAGTAATACTGCATGAAAAACCAAGTTTGATATTTCCCTATGCATCAAAAACAATGCCTGAAGCCAACTTTCTGAATTTCTAGAAATGTGTGTAGGGATTATTCATTATGCTCCAAAACATTGACCATACTGACAACAGATCCAGCTATAACAAATTGAAAAACATGGGAAGAAAAAAAAGACACATCACAGCTGTGTATGCAATTCACACTACACTCTGATTGTAGAAGAGAAGGTGAAAATGGGGGGAGGGTGTTTCATGGATAATGGTATTCACATTAACAGGGAGTGCCTACATGTCAAAATGGCTTGATTTATTGAACTATATTGATCTTCTGTAATATGCTTTCTGTAAACAGGTTAGCCAATTCTGAAGTTGATAATCCCTATTTTTGTTAAGATAAAAAGCTGATTATCTGTGTTGCATGACATACGTATGTCATGCAACACTTGGAGAACCTGTGCCTGAAGAAGAAGCAAAAAAGCATTTTGGTTGGATGACAGAACAAGTGAGAAAGAAACACAGGCATTTTTGAGATAGCACTGCCAATGCATGGATTTTTCAACACATCTTCCATTGATGAAAGAGAAACAACTGGAAAAAAATGGTTACAAGATTAAGGGCCTCCCGGTGGTTCAGTGGTTAAGAATCCCCCTGCCAATGCAGGGGACACGGGTTCGAGCCCTGGTCCAGGAAGATCTCACATGCCGCGGAGCAACTAAGCCCGTGCACCACAACTACCGAGCCTGCGCTCTAGAGCCTGTGAGCCACAACTACTGAAGCCCACGTGCCTAGAGCCCGTGCTCCGCAACAAGAGAAGCCACCGCCATGAGAAGCCTGCGCACCGTAACAAAGAGTAGCCCCCAGTCGCCGCAGATAGAGAAAGCCTGTACGTAGCAAAGAAGACCCAACGCAGCCAAAAATAAATAAATAAAACAAATTAAAAGAAAATGGTTACAAGATTAAAAACTGCATCATTACAGAGAATGACTGATTGGTCTTAGGATCAAGGTATAATAAGGAGATAAAAACCAAAAAGACAAAAAGAGCACATGACACACAGGACCTGTGGGTAGCAATGGGGACCACACTTTCTGGAGGCACAGGACAATACCAACTGACCCATTTAAGGACACTTATTGGCCTCAGTCTAGGTGCAACATCCCACCCATCCTCTTGGCTAAAGGAACAGTGCAAGTCACCAGCTGCCACCAGGGCAGGGAAGAGCTCTCCCACATGTGATGCTGTCCACCTGTGGGGCTCCCTCTGAGTGGACTGCTAACCTGGACCTTGGGCACTGCCATGTGGGAAGTGGGCTCCTCCAAGGAGGAAGGAGAGCCAAGAGGAGGACAGGGGCAAACTGAAACAACAATCATATGATGGCTGCAGAACTCATGCATTAGAAGAAGACATCTAGCGTTGAATAACTGTCCCTATATCATGTAGTATCTCTACACTAAAATGTGGTTCCCAACTTAGCAGAGTGAGTCTGACACATTGAAAATATCCTACCTTCCGAAATACAAATGATTCTTCATTGTAAACTGGATTGAGTCCATTGTTCATCACCATGCGTGTTCGGAATTCCTTCCGGATAGTGTCGGTGGGCAACCCATACATATCCACTTCTACGTATGTGCCAATTTTTTTATCTGATAAGAACTGACCTGATATGACCTATAGAAATGGATGAGAGAGAAGTAAAGTCAGTGTAATCATCAGTAGCAGAGAATAATCTGGAAGGAAGAGATTCTCTGTTCATCTTTAGAAATTTTAATTATCTATGGAAATAATGTATTCATTCCTTATTAAACTAAAACATGGTTGAGCAAGGAGTATATGCAAAAAACTATTCTAGGCAGAGGTTCTGCCTCCGAGAACTGCCTAGAAAAAGAAAGAGGGAACTATACATGAATCATCTATTACAAAAAAATACCGTTCACAGCATCTTCACCTAAGTGCCCACACCTATGAAATGAAGGAATGGATTCAAATATGCCCTAAGGTCACTTCATAGCTCTGAAATTCTGTCACACCACACTTTTGCTGAATTCTTTCGAAAGTCTTGAGACACACAGAAAGAAAAGCAATGCTAAACTGATGTTGACAATCTTCATATAGGATAGTGTTATTTTTTGCAAAGACCAGTATTAAATTTTATCTATTTTAAAGCTATGGAGAGACTATCTTTCATTTATTTTCCAAATGACTACAGCCATTCATTAGGTTTTTTCACGTTATCCAATAGCTAGTAATTGTGAAACAGTTTTTCGAGATATAACTGACATAAAATAAACTGTACATGTTTAAAGTGTACAATGAGATCAGTTTTTACACATGAGCACATCTGTAAAACTATCACCACAATTAAGACAATAAATATTTCCAACAACTCCCAAAGTTCCTTTGTGCCCTTTTGTAATCCATCCCTTCTTCCATCTCTGTCTAGAGGAAACAACTGATTTACTTTCTGTTACTATACATTAGTTTGCATTTTCTAGAATTTAGTATAAGTGGAATCATATAGTAGGTACCTTTCATTAATAAGCTTTATTTTTTATAGCCGTTTTTGCTTTACAGCAAAGTTGAGAAGAAAGTACAGAGTTCTCATATACCCCTGTCCCCACACCCACCACTTTCCCCACTATGTGTATCTCGCACCACAGTAGTATACTCGTTACAATCAGTGAACCTACATTGACACTTCATTATCATCCGAAGTCCATAGTTTACATTTAGGGTTTACTCTTGGTGTTGTAAATTCTATGGATTTGGAAAAATGTATAATGACACGTATCTACCATTGTAGTATCATACAGAATAGTTTCACTGCCCTAAAATCCCCTGTGCTCTGCCTGCTAATCCCTCCCCCCAACTCCTGATCTTTTTTACCATCTCCATAGTTTTGCCTTTTTTCCGGAATGTCATATAGTTGGAATCATACAGTGTGTCACTTTTTCAGACTGGCTTCTTTCACTTAGTAATGTACATTTAAATTTCATCCATGTCTTTTCATGACTCAATAGCTCATTTCTTTTTAGAGCTAAATAATATTCCGCTGTCTGGATGTGCCACTGATTATTTATCCATTCACCTACTAAATGGCACCTTGGTTACTTTCAAAATTTTGTCAATTATGAATAAAGCTGCTAAAAACATCCCTGTTAAGTTTTTGTGTGGACATAAGTTTTCAATTCATTTGGGTAAATAACAAGGAATACAACTTGCTGGATCATATGGTAAGAGTATGTTGAGTTTTGTAAGAAACTGCCAAACTGTTTTCCAAAGTGGTTTTATCATTTTGCATTCCCACCATCAATGGCCAAGAGTTCCCGTTGCTCCACAGCCTCTCCTAGATACTTTTTGATCAGGTGTTTTTCATTAAAAGCAGCTAATAATGTCACTAGTAGAAAAACTTGTTTCTCAAGAAAAAAAGAAAGAATTTAAAATCAAAGTTGAGAGCCACACACGGATCTTGCAACTTGACATTAATTTTTTTTTTTTTTTTAATTTGGCTGCACCGGGTCTTAGTGGGCACATGGGTTCTTAGTTGCGGCATGTGGGATCTAGTTCCAGGATTGGGAGCATGGAGTCTTAACCACTGGACCACCAGGGAATCCCAACATTAAATATTTTAGTTGTAATTTCTTAAGACTTTTCCAAGACAACCTGCATATACATTTATACTATTCTGTGAAAAGCAAACACCTTACCTGCACTGAGCAAGTGGCTGCAATAACCCCATCAACAGGCGTTTCAGAGAAGGGATCAAATGTTCGATCGGGCCGTCTCATGAAATCTGGTTTGAGAAGGTACCTGATGGGACAAAAGTGCAGAAGGAGTTTATTTTGTTAGTTACTTTTATAAAGACTAAGAAAACCACTATTCAAGATACTGAATACTTATTTATCCCCATTTCTAACTTAGGAGCTAGGCTTTTAGGTAGAGGATCTCAAGGACTGAAGAGAATATCCCTGCCCTCTGGATAATCCTAATGAGGAGCAGGGAAGAGCAAATGTTCTCTAGATTCCAGGCTCTGGGACATCTATGACTTCCTGACACTACCATCTTCTCTGGAACTTGTTTATGCTCTTACATGCAGAAAATAATAATGAAAAACCAACTAAATGAGCTATAGTTATCAAAATATGGGAAATATGTGATATTATTTATTGTTTTAATTAATGTATTATATTATGGGATATAATGGCAAGTTTGATAACTACATAGTTTCAAAGTGCCGATAATCATAAAAATATTTTGAGAGATCTCTAACAAAAGTAATGAGATATCTGTGACTTATATCGGTGTCAGAGTCAGAGGTACCACTAACATTACTGTGGATTGTTGTCTATTTTCATAATCGAAGGAAATGTAAAGTTTCAGTTAGAGGTAGGTGAAGATAAAGATGTTATTATTTCTCCAATTCTAGCCAGGCTAATTAGGTAAGAAAATGAAATAAAAAGGCATCCAGACTGGAAAGAAGTATTTAATACTATTTCTATTCTCAGATGATATGATCTTATATATAGAAAATCCTAAAGAATCCACTAAAAAGCTATTTGAACTAATAAACGAGTTCAGCAAGCTTACAGGGTACAAAATCAATATATAAAAATCAATTGTATTTCTATGCACCAAGCAATGAACAATCCAAAAATGAAATTAAGTAAACAATTCCATTTATAACAGAACCTAAAAGAATAAAATACTTAGGACTACATTTAACAAAATAAGTACATATACTTGGAAAACCACAAAACATTGTTGAAGAAAATTGTAAAAGAACTAAATAAATGGAAAGATAGCTTGTGTTCATGGATCAGAAGGCTTAATATTGTTAAGATGGCGCTAGTCCCCAAATTGATATACAGATTCAATACAATCCCTATCAAAATCCCAGCTGGCTTCTTTATAGAAATTGACAAGTTGATCCTAAAATTCAATTGGAAACACAAGGACCAAGAATTCCCCAAACATTCTTGATAAAGAAAAACAAAGTAGGAGGTCTCATACTTCTTAATTTCAAAACTTTCTACAAATCAACAATAACCTAAGCAGCTTGGTACTGGCAAAAAGATAGATGTATAAATCAATGAGATAGAATTGGGAGTCCAGAAATAAATTCATATCTATGCTCAACTGATTTTTGACAAGGATGCCAAGACTAGTCAGTGAGGGAGAGAACAGTCTTTAAACAAATGATGCTAGGACAACTGGATAGCCACATGCAAAAGAATAAAATTAGTCCCTTCTTTCACATCATAAACAAAAATTAACTCAAAATGGATCAAAGACCTAAAAGTAAAAGCTATAACTATAAAACTCTTAGAAGAAGACTTAGAGATAAATCTTTGTGACTTGGAATTTGACAATGGATTCTTAGACAACACCAAAAGCACAAGCAACGAGCAAAAATATCAATACATAAACTTCATTTCATCATAAAGACTTTTACACTTCAAAGAACACTCTCAAGAAAGTGAAAAGACTAGTCATAGAATGAGAAAAATATTTGCAAATCATTTACCTGATAAGAGGCTTGTATCTAAAATATATGAAGAACAAATAACCCAGTTAAAAAATGGGGAATAGACAGTTCTCCAAATAAGATATACGAATGGCCGGCAAGCACTTGAAAAGATGCTTAATATCATGAGTCATCAGAGAAACACAAACCAGTACCACAATAAGATACCACTGCACACACACTAGGTTGGCTACAATTAAAAAAAAGTCAGATAATAGTAACTACGGACGAGGAGATGGAGAAATTGGAGCCTTCATACGACATTGCTGGTGGGAATGTAAAATGATGCAGCCACTTTGGAAAACAGTCTGTAGTTTCTCAAACAGTTAAACATAGAGTTACCATATGACCCAGCGATTCTACTCTTAGGTATATACCCAAGAGAAGTGAAAACATCTGTCCATACAGAAACTTGTACATGAATGTTCATAGTGGCATTATTTGTAATAACCAAAAGATAGAAACAATCCAAATGTCCATCAAAAGATGAATGGATATACAATATGAGGTATATCCATATAATGGAAAATTATTCAGCAATAAAAAGAAATAAAGTACTGATACACACTACAACATAGATGAACCTTGAAACCATTATGCTAAGTGAAACAAGACAGTCATAAAAGGTCACATATTATATGAATCCATTTACATGAAATGTACAGAACAGGCAAAAATATAGTGACAGTGTGTAGATTAGTGGTTGCTTAATGCTGGGATGGGGGCAGGGGATGTTGGAAGGTGATAGCCAAAGGGTATGAGTTTTTTTTTTTGTATGACTAAAATGTTTTAAAATTGATCTCCAGCACTGTCTGCTCCTTATCCCCACTGGGTATGGTCACAGAATCACACCTTGGCTAGATTCCATGACTTTCCTGAAACTTGCGTTAAAGAACTTCATCTCTCTAAAAGAAATATTTTTTGTTAGAAATGACTATAACCATAGATAAGAAAATTCCACACTAATGTGATCAGTATATAAAGGAAAATAAAAGCACTTTCCCCAAAACTCTAGGTTTGCTTTTAGATGTAAAAGAATCACAATTTGGGATCAAATCTTTCGTATTCCTTAGGAGTATAACTTTTACTAGTTTCAACTCTAGATGATGTCAAATTTATTACTATCTTTTAAAATACAACCAAAAAAGGAATCCCAAGGCATAATATTTTTCCTTAAAGGAAAGTTTAAAGTCGTGTTTTTTGGTTTTGACAAAGTTGCCATTCTTTGCTATCTTCAAAGTCTGAACAAAAAAGTGTTAAAAAACAAGCCCACATTCCACTTGGATATAATAATAAAAAACCCGAGGACAACACTGACTTTTAAATCAAGGATATAGAGAGTTTATAGAATAGTTCAAATATTAAAGATGACTTTGAACATTCACCTGTCTCCAATAGAACGCAACCCATAATATTAATATATCAATACAAGGTCTCTGCATAGAAGATATTGTTTTCTATGTTTATAGAGCTTTAGATTTGGACCTTTTTTTGTGGCAAGTGTTAACCATTGGAAAATATGATGATACAGCAACAACTCAAGACTTCGGATGGGAAGTAGATGAGTGAATACAATTCTACACACACTTCTCCAAGGGAAGCCTACTAGTTTTGCCTGGCCAAGCCTCAGACATCAGTTGCGAGGCGAGGTAATGGATCATGGCTCTGACTTTCACATGGAGGCAGCATTTGGATTCCAGTTGTGTGAAATTAGGGAATATACCTTCTGCGAAAGGTGGGACTCGGGGTCCATAAAGGATTGTAGTCATACGTCCAGTCCAGAATCTCCTAGGGCAGTGGCTGTAGAGATTCAGGACTCCCTGTGGTTACCCTCAGTCATTTCTGAAGGGTCAGGATCCCCTTCTCACCAAAACCAGAGAAATGTCATACTGATGATGTTTCAGTACCAAAAACATTTTTCCACATTCCCTGCTGCTCTCAGACCTGCTTAGAAGAAAACTAATCTGTGAAAGCATGATCCAAAATAAAAAATGTCAGGAGGAAACGGCAAGAAATCCAAGTCCAATTCTCCAAAGTTGGCAGCTTGCAGTGTAATGTGTTCATTTATATACTTAAAAAATAAAAGAGACTGTGTAGAAGTGATACCAAGCAGGATCCTGTGGGGCTCCTGGGCACAAAAGCCTTTCTGTGTCCCCCATTTTTTGTTTGTAGGAAATAGGCTTCATTCAGCCTCCACCACCTTCCCTGAGTTCCAATGAGCAGGTTCAAACAGTCGGTAATCAGGGAAGGGAGGAGATGCGGAGACAAAGGAAAAACAGTCAAGAAACAATAGTACAGCCTTGGGGCAAGGTCCTGGTCCTCCCTCAAGGGATACACAAAATAATATCTTTGAGCTGTTTTGCAGTTACTGAAACCCCACCAGGTGGGAGAAGTTAACTCTATGTTGCCCGCAAGTACCAGACCCCAGACCGGTTGGAACTAAGAGGTTGATGATGCTGACTCCCAATTACCTCACCACCAACCAATCAGAAGAATATCCACGAGCTGATCACACCGTCTTTGAACCATTTCTATAAAACTCCTCACTACCCCCTCTGGGTTAGGACACACAATTTTGAGGGCATTAGACCAATGTGGTCCCCTTTGACTGGCAAAGCAATAAAGCTACTCTTTTCTACTTCACCCAAAACTCCGTCTCGAGATTTAATTCGGTGTCAGGGTACAGAGGCTGGATTTGGCTACAGAAGTCTGACAGGATCCCTGGCTTGGGGGTGACACTTAGCCAGCTTGTCTTGAACGAGTGTCTGTTTTGGGCCTAAGATGGCAGAGACTGTCACTCACAGACCTGGAGGCTGTGTAGGTCCAGGGACCCTGGGCATAGATGGGGAAGCAGAAGCTGGAGCCCTGGCTTTATGGGGGTGGGGTTTGTGCCACTGCAGGCCTAAAAGGCACAGAATGTCTCTGTACAGAAACACAGCCCACAAGGATTTTTTTATTTTTTATTTATTTTAATTTTTTTAACATCTTTATTGGAGTATAATTGCTTTACAATGGTATGTTAGTTTCTGCTGTTTTACAAAGTGAATCAACTATACATAAACATATATCCCCATATCTCTTCCCTCTTGCATCTCCCTCCCACCCTCCCTATCCCACCCCTCTAGGTGGTCACAAAGCACCGAGCTGATCTCCCTGTGCTGTGCAGCTGCTTCCCACTAGCTATCTGTTTTACATTTGGTAGTGTATATGTGTCCATGCCACTCTCTCACTTTGTCCCAGCTTACCCTTCCCCCTCCCCGTGTCCTCAAGTCCATTCTCTACATCTGCGTCTCTATTCCTGTCCTGCCCCTAGGTTCTTCAGAACCATTTTTTCTTTTTTAGATTCCATACATATGTGTTAGCATACAGTATTTGTTTTTCTCTTTATGACTTACTTCACTCTGTATGACAGACTCTAGGTCCATCCAGTTCACTACAAGTAACTCAATCCACAAGGATTTTTTAAAAGTCCCTGCAGGTGGGCAGGAGAATGACAAGGGTAGTGCAGTGAAAGCCATCGGGTGCCTCAGATGCCCTTGCTCAGTGGTTGGCCCATCTCCACCAGCTATGACTCCTCAGGGGCACAGCACACTCGTGAGAAAGATTGCCTCTCTCTGCCCTGTTGGTGACAACCTCTTCCTCCAGGCTGGGGGTGGGGAAAAGGGAAGGGGCAGGGGGACATGAGACTGAACAATACTGTTAACGTCTCTTGTAGTCAGGCTGCCCCAAGGAACAATCATATTTTTTAGTCCCCCTGATGGGACTTCAGTTTTTGGTCACATCACCTCAAACACATGAGCACAGAATTCAGGCTAATGTAGCACCATCCTTGCTCATGAACATATTTTAAAATACACAGTGGTGTGGAAGGTGAGACACTGAGCATGTGAACTATGGCAAATCGGAAACTCCTGAAAAGAAACATAGTGAAGGCGTAGAACTCCTGTTGGTGTAACAGAGCAGGACCCTATGGGGCCTTCTTGGGACAGACTTCTCCGCTACATCCTCTGCCTTATCTCCTCTCTGAAGTACCTAGATAATAGTATCTGATGCATATTTCCTGAGTTTTTCAGATGCTAAAACCACCACCAAATGGAAGAAATTAATTACTTGCACGTGGCCCCCAGACCTACTGGAGCCTAAGGATTGATAATGTGAACTCCTGTGACACTGCCCTGTTACCTCACCATCAACCAATCAGAGAACCGTGCACAAGCCCAATTGTGTGTGCCCTGTGGCACCCTCCCCCCGCCCATCATCTGGCCTTTAAAAATGCTTTGCTGAAACCCTTCAGGGAGTTCAGGGGTTTTAGAGCACTAGCCACCCATTCTCCTTGTATAGGGCCTTACAATAAACGCTGCACTTTCCTTCACCACAACGTGGTGTCAGTAGACTGACTTTACTGCGTGTGGGCGAGCAGACCCAAGTTTGGCTCAGTAACACTGGGACCCCTTTTACATGGAAACAACTCCCCTCCCCGTGTCAGGGCAGGACAAGCCATCAAATGGCTGAGGTGAAAGGAAAAGCTCCTTTGGCATCCATGAGCCACAGGAAGGTTCAGGGAGTGAGCACAGCCAGGTGTGAACCATGAGGGCTGTCTCTTGGGCTCCTTACAGGCCTGGTGTGAGCAGACTGCTCAGTTAATCTTGTGTGATTCCTGCCTGTGATCAGCCACACGGGCTTAAGCTTTTTTGCAACCTCACTTTTTCACAGAAATCTGCAGTTCATGAAGTACTTCAAATAGACTCAGTTCAAACCCACTGAGCTGTCACAGCAAACCCAGGGTGGCAGGCATTACCGGCTTCATTTTATCAGCAGGAAATTGAGGTTTAGGGTCTAACACACCTGCCCAGGGCAACAACAGCATGTGGCGTACCCAGGGCTCAAACCCGGGTCAGGCTGGAGCCAAGGGCTTTTACCCCCTGTGCCACAGCTGCCCCTGGGGTCTCATTGCCTAAGCCTCCACTGGGGGTCCACCCATCAATTTACCTACACAATCTCCTGGTTCTGAACGCTTTGCACTAAATAACAAAGTAGCTTAAAAAAAAAAACAAAAAACCTCTGAAATGTGTATTTAGCTGTTTTCTTCTGACCCATAATTTTCTTTTCCCCCCTGTTTTATTGAGATATAATTGAAATATAACACTGTATTAGTTTAAGGTGTACAGTTTTTATTTCTTTCAAAATACACAGTAGAGGCAAATATCCTGTAAGCTGCAATATCCTGATTTGGGTAACAGGGTTGTCACCTGTGGGTGTAGGTGAACTGGCGGGCAGGAAGAGGTGGGGGTGGGCATTTTGAAACCGTACTTGCTGAAAAGTTTATCTTGACTGTTTTTAGTGATGGAAATTAAATATCCAACCAGGGAAGCCACGAACATCCTGACAGTAGCATGGTGGGATGAGACGGTACTCTATTGGATTAGTCTAGAGGTCTCTGGGCAGTGGTTTGTGATTATTTACCTGCAGTGCTGCTTGGGGACATTTGCATGGAGAAAAAAAATGGCCACACAGTTTTTTTTCATATGTATAGAATGTTAACTTCATATTTTCATTTAACCTTTCAGTGTTTCAATGAAATGAACATTTCCTATTTCACTACTTGGTTTGCAGATTTTAGGGAGCTCTATTTAAGTAACTGGAACAACACTTATAGTGTTATTTTTTGGTAACTGCTATTTACAAGACATGCAAAACATGTCCATCAAGAGAGGACAAAGCCTTCTTCCTAGCTGAAATAAATTCCACTTGACACCTAGGACTTCATTATATATTAAATCAACTTCATTCCTCTCTAGGTCATATGTAAAATACACATATTTAATGTCTTTGTCTACCGCTGATGTCCAAATGAACAGATTCATTATCTGTCCTAGCTATAAAAACCTCCGCTACTGAATTTAAAGTGAGAGCACTAAACTCTAGAGTGTGTATAATAAACTGCTTAACTAGTCGTTAATTTTTTTTTTTAAATCTGCTTAGTAAAACAGGGGTCCTGTGAAGAATGTATGTTGCAGATGTAATTTACCTGGGGATTTCATTTGTTTCTATCCCATTCCTCAAACCCAGCTTAAATTCAGCAGCTTCTAATTAAAAATGACACGGTTTCATTACAGCTGTAGTATGGAGTGTGGAACACAGTGACCACAGTTTAAATCACATTACTTACCCGCACGATCCATTATACTCAAATTTTCCCTGATTCAATTGCATCGCTAAATCTGTTAAGAGACAAAAATAATTTAGCATCTCGTCTCCTCGGACAAAGAAGATCTTGATGGGGTGATTTCAAACAACGGAAATCAGATACTGATCCCTGGCCGAAAGGTCTTTTTTTAACACCACAAGGTATTTCTGGGTCTGTTTAAGGCATACAACTCTCTCTTCCATGTTGAAATGACCTTGTGTTTAAACTAAACAAAAAAATCTGTGTTCATAGAGATCATGTTGGCAATGCTTTAAAATTTGGATTCAATATATGTGTCATATGATTGTTGAATTAGCGTTGAGAGTACAGATGTCCAAGCTGATAAATGGTTAGAGGAGATGTGCCTTACCACCCCAGAGGAAGGGTACACTGGACATACCCAGTAGGGTCATGTGAATATAAAACTCGATTAAAATAAAAAATAAACTAGGTAAGTATCATGTAAAAATTGACTTAAGGTGACTTCAGGAGAATTCTTCTAGTGGGGTCTAGTGGCAGGGTATGGCTTATGGTTTTTCTCTTGCAGGCAAACACAATCGTCTTTCTTTTCATCAGCAAAAGAAATGGGCAGCTGATGGATATTTTTTTCTTCTCAAAGTGCTGTGATTAAACCTAACATTATAGAATACAACATAAGCTGACCTAGATCATAAGCTGCCTTTGGATCATTTAATCCGTATGACGGAGTCACTGACAACAAAGAATAAAACTTGACCCCTTTTTAAGTAAGTAAAATCAGCAGTGCCTTTTAATCTTACTTTGTCTCTGTTAGAAACACTCCAGGGTTGTGCTGGTACCTGGTCATAGTTTAGCAAAGTGAGCACTGATAAGGATGCTGAGCAGAAATCTGAATCCAGCTCCTGATCACTGAGGTAGCATCACCAAGGGGTGGGAAACACAGTCAGGTCACATTCATGCCAAAGGGATGCAAGTCATAGGACCTTTCGATCAGTACAGATCATAGGGAGCAAGGTGGATTGAGATTCACAAAATATGGTGGATGGACTTGAAAAAGAAAATGCCTCCCAAATTGGGAAACATGGGAGGTACCGTCATAGAGCAAAGAACAGAACAAGAAAGGTATTTTTTTTTTTAAAACAATATTAAGGACCATGCTGTGGCATTAACCACAGAAAGTGAATAGGTTTTGTGGCATATTTCTCACCTGTTTTAGGTGAGTAACTAGAGCCTATTATTTTTCTATTTTTAGTTGCAATCCTAGGCCCTTAAACAAACTTTGAAAACTTTACAAATTTTGTTTATGCATTCACAAAAATTGACTTGCAGGGAAAAAAAAAAAAAAGATTATACACTGGAAACTTGCCTCAGAATACACTTTGGAGGAACAAGTTATACATTAGTACCTCTAAGGGTATAGAACTCCTTAAACACCATTTTAGCAGAATCTACTCTATAATATTCTGTACTTTTATGGTGAGATGCCACTATTTTGCTGATCTCCTGCTGAATATTAACAGTGGGAAGGGTACTTTCCCAAGGAGAAATGAGTCATAGTTACAAAGATGCTCAAATACTTCTCATTTCATTCTGTCTCTGGACAAGAAGGTAAGTTTGATCCAAAAAGAAGAAAAATTAGACATATTTTGGAAAAAGGGACAATGTTTAGCAGATTAGTCATGGCATTTCCAAAAGGATATTCAACTGAAATCAAAATCTATTATCTTCTACCATTGTTTTATTGCTCTAGTTTGCATTTTTAATTTCTCACCATTCTATAAATCCAACAACACATTGTGTTGCCATATGTCTGCTTCCATGAAAAAAATGCCCACAGCCAACTGATAGCAGTTGTTGGCACTGTCCTGTCAAAGCATTCTCGTGGAATTCGAGGTCACTGGACATCAGTTCCTACCTGGGGTTTGATAGTTCAGCGAAACCATCTGGCAGCCAGCGTTCCAGAAAATCTGAGGCATGTAATTACTGGAATCGACTCGGCCTCCCTTGGGGTAAATGCGACTCATTTGCCGTTTGTTATAACTGTGTAACATATTAAGGAAAATGGCAAAAAGAGTATTCCGGCAGTGACAAAGAGCTAAAACAATGAAGATCTAGATCAACAATGACACACCTGTGACAACAGAGAACAAATTTCACATGTATAAAGGATGCTTAAGAAAAAAACCACAGTTCACCATGTGGATTATAAAAACAATCCACATTTGGGCAGGTTTTCCCAGCTGCTGTGGTCTTTCACATACATTATTTTATTAGCTCTACAACCACAATAATATATTAGCCATTTTTCTATTTTAGAGATTCCTGCCAAACCCAAAGTTCACCAACCACTTATTCCACTTAATACATAAGGATACTTCACAAATTCAATCGCATGTGTCTTCAAGTAGCCTAGACCAACTGACTCATTAAAAGAAGACATGTTATAATGAATATTGCGTTCTGTAAAGGAAAGCAAAGATGCACTTAGAAACTCTGCCATCAAACCCTCACAGAAAGACAAGCGATAAATATAATTACAACCTGAATCATGAGGCCTTGGAGGCAGATGTTTCCTTACTATATCAGTAGCTCCTAATTTCATTAACATCCTGTGGATGGAGATGGCTGACTTAAGAAAAGTGTGATGAATTAAATTTGGAGTCATTAAACCAATTATGTGTATACCAATTGCCATTCACAGCCACCCCTGAAATATGTATTTTCAATGAGGATGATAGCTTCTCCAGTCCAGAAATAATTATGAAAAGTCTGAAAATACTTGATACGTTTTTGGAGACCAGTTTTTGACAGAAAGCAGTCTTATAAAAGTATATCTAATGCAAGAGGCTAAGCGCTTGGATTGCTACCAAATCCATAGTCTGTCAGAGCCACCTTGTGGACGATGTAGGGAATGACAACACAAGGCCCCCACATGCCAAGGACATGTCACTACGTGGTCTATGAAATGAAAATAAGGTGAGATGGAACAGTCCACGTGCCCAGAAAAGAAAATGGCAGCAAGTCAGATCACAGCTCACAGTATAATGTAAGAAAAGCAGACAAAAAAGGCAATAGCATTTAACCTTTGGTGTTACCTTCAGCCACATGGAAACCTTGAAACTTTACGGGCTGTGCATAGTTGATCATTGTGGACAAATATGGATGGATATTAGTGGTAGCACCTACATATTTATAAGATGCCATCCATGCCTGCTCATCTTCTATAGTAACCAGGCCCTACGAGCACAACAAAGGGAATATGCACGTCAGTGACTTCAGCAGGACTCTCAGATTTATGCTTCAGACTGCCCCACTAGCGATAATTTGCACACACACAGATTGAAAGATAAAGACTTTTTTCTTCCTCAGTTATGCTAACTAAAGGATAACTTTAAAAGTTAATGTCCACTGTAGCTCCAAATAATGCAAATGGAGATAATAGTAAAATATGAAGTTTACCTTACATTTGGGGGACTTTTTTAGACTTTCAAAGGACTTTATTCTGGAAACTATACTGAAGTTCAGAGCAATGCTATGAAATATGTATAGCAGGTATTATCATTCATAATTTCACAAATTGTGGCATAACGTCAAAAACAGTGGTCCTTCAATTTTAGTGTAAATCTAGGCTTGTTAAATCACAGATTCCGGGGACCCACTCTCAGAGTTTCTGATAAAGTGAGTCTGGGGTGAGGCCCAGTAATTGGCATTTCTAACTAGTTCCCAAGTGCTAATGATATGGGTGGTCTGGGGAACCACACTTTGTTTAACACTGCTTTGGAAACCAAGCCACATACATAAATGGTTTATGGTATTAAAAAAAATGCTTGTTCTTAAACTAATGTGAGAACCCACTATACAGGACCTATTAAAACTGCATTGTTTTGCATAGAGGCAAAGAGAAACAACTTATTGTAGTTTATTTCGTAGTAAATCAGAACAAAAGTAACAAAATCAACAACAAAAATAACGCCTTCAAAAGCGATCAACATTTAGTTGAGACTGATACTGAGGAATGAACTGCTGACTCACATGAATCAATTCATTGGTTAAAAAAATGGTCAGGCCATTTGTTTATCTGATAACTTAACATTCTAGATCATCAAACTGATTGCACCAGTAAAAGTCTGAGATAAATAATCAAAGAATGTAACTTGGGATTTTTTTTAAATAAATTTTTCGTATGTCCTGACTCCC
Source organism: Eubalaena glacialis (assembly GCF_028564815.1). Taxonomy (NCBI): domain Eukaryota; kingdom Metazoa; phylum Chordata; class Mammalia; order Artiodactyla; family Balaenidae; genus Eubalaena; species Eubalaena glacialis. The sequence continues at coordinate 42,749,947 of NC_083728.1, read as the reverse complement.
CAAATAAGGGCAGAGGCATGTCTAATTCCTTTCTTGTGTGTTTAATGATAATAAGTAACACCACACCATAAGCTAGGTACTGGCTTGAGTCCCTGCATGACAACCTCGTTACTGTCAGTCATCATGTGTAGCAAGGATTAGAGTCTGACCCACTGACCACATGAGAAGACTGAGTCCTTAAAGATTAAAATAACTTGGTCACAGCTACTTAGCTAATAAATATCAGTGATCACAGGTCAACCTGTCCTTTGTTGACTCCAATACCTTACGAAATTCTAGTAGGAGAGAATTTCACAAATATCTTGGGAGAAGACTAGGATCAGACTTAACCAGAATTATTCCAAACTTAATATTTAGACAGTAAGAAGATAGGGTTTTACTCCAAATAAGATAAGACCCCCTACACAACAAGATAGTATTTTCTGAAGCTCTGAAGTGTGGGAATCAAATGACAAGGTAAATTTTTGCATCTCACTACTATAATAAACCACATATATTTATTAAAAAAGACCACTTTGATATCATGAACCGTGAGGAGGATAAAAGAAACTAAAAATGTAACTTTACTTTCCTTACAATAAAATCAACATCAATTAATGTTAGATAAAACTCCTAGAATGTGTACAATGTGAAACTGACAATTTTTCAGAATGTCAGTATAGTCAGAACCAAGATCCCTTTCCCATTTTACTATAATATGAATTTGTTGACCTATAGGTCATTTTTATTTTAAAATTCAGTGTGTTGATGATTATGTACTCTTATTCTAGGAATGAAATCTCAAATTCCAACTACGAACATGCCTAATTGCACTAAACACTTATTTTTAGGAAAATCATCTTATTTGCCTGCCCTCTGTTTTGTGATTTTATCAGGATATAATCATTTCATCACTGTGATTAATTCTTTCTTTTGAAGACTCATATGTAGATGCATTGAGCATGTAAATATTATACCTATAATACCTATAAACAGTCTGATATTTCATGGGGCAGTGGGTGGGGGAAGATAGAGTAACAACACTTAGTACAAAATGTTCAATATTAGAGGCCCACGTACAGTGTCTTATAATGAAAACAAAATGCACAATGAAATTATTTTGTTACCTTTTTGTTGTTTTCATGTTCAAGGTCATCTGAAGCCTAAATTAGAGAAAGATAAAAATAATTTACTTCTCTAAAGGGCAAAATTCCAAATTTACTAGCCATACATATGTAGATATTTAAATAAATTCATGTACACTTGTTATTCTATTTATTTGTTAAGATGGGAAATTACTGGTAACATAAAGCCATAGATAAAGTGAGAACTGAAAAGATATCATGGCATAGCCCTCTTTCACACCATAAAAGCTCATCTTAATGCTTATCTCCCTTCTCTGTTGATAGTCTTTGCCTATTTTGATGCTTCCTTATGGTAATTTAGTACATGATTTAGTGATGGGGCTTGGGAAATAATCGATGTGGCCACCTCCTCTGGTATGTAAATGGTCACTCTTCAGCTATTCAACACTCATGTCTTGTGTTGATAAAGGCAGCATAAAGGTAAGCGCTGAGTCTCAGTAGGCATCTATTAGTCTGAAAGTAGCTGCAATTCTCTATATTGGAAAAGGTAGGGGTAATGGCAGTATTCCCTTGGCTTTGTTCGGCAGACAAATTTGCTTCCATTTTCTTAGCACCTAAGGCATACACCTACCCGCATCTTCATCCTCTGTCTTAATGATCAAGTATCGCTGCTCCCATCAAAGACCACACCCTCACATCACCATGATCCCACCCACGTCCAGGAATTCATTTATCACTCCAGATTCATTCATCCTAAAAATAATACTCCCTGGACTCCTTGGGTTCCTTTTAGCCACCAGCTCCCCTTTATAGCAAAACTGCCCAAACGTATAGTGTCTCCTCACTCACATCTGTCTGCTACAGGGGCCCCAATCTCCCCACTGAAACTCCTTTTTTCAAGGTCGCCAATGACTCCTAGGCCAATGACTCTTGCATCTTCTTACTCAATCACTCAATAGTATTAAAAAAATCAACCACTTTGCCAGGGGATAGCAGGTGGGGGAAATGAGATGTTGATCAAAGGGTACAAACTTCCAGTTATAAGAGGAATAAGTTCCAGGGCTCTCGTGTACAGCATGGTGACTACAGTTAGGAAGACTGTATTGTATACTGGAAAGGTGCTAAGAGAGCAGATCTCAAATGTTCTCAGTGCGCACACACACACACACACACACACACATCACTACCCCACACACAAAGGTAATTATGTGAGGCTACACTGCCCCATTTCTTTAAACTTTTTCAGTGGCTTCACATTTCACTTAAATTAACATTTGAGTTTCTCACCGTGCCCCCGTCACATCCTTCATTCTCTAGTTCCCACCTGCCTGTCTAATCTCATCTTGTTTCACTCGACCTCTCACTCAACCCACTCTGTTCACCCTGCCTTTGTTGTTGCTACTGCTGTGGTCCCTCTCTGGGCAAAGCAACACCTCTATTCCTGTGCATGGCCAGTTCCTCTTTATCCTTTGGGTTCTCATCTCCTTGTTTTATTCTCTCCGCCTCTTTTTTTTTCCATCTGAGCACTCATTCCTAGTTTTGTAATAGCACCTATCACAAATTGTAATCATATAAATGACTGTTTACTTGTCTGTTGTCTGTTTCCAACCCCCTTCCAATAAACTCCCATCAGCCTATCAGCTCCATGAGGGCAGAAGCCAAGTGTGTTTTGACCCTTCTGGGTTGTTATGGCCTAGAAAGTGCCGGACACATAGTGGGTACACAGTTACTATTTTTTTGGCTGAATGGTTGGATGGATGGAAATATTTTTAGGCTTATTCTACATTAAGAGGGAGATGAGATATCAACGAGTAGGACTGGTTTTCTAATGAGGGCTTGCTGGGGTGATCGGGGTCATTTTCCTGAGATTTGAATAGGTTAACCTTTGCTGCTGGGGTGCTGCTGTTTTCTCCCTGCTCACCTATAATAATGCAATAAATTACAACATCTGAAGGACATGGGCCAAAGAGGTAGGGGTCAACACTGGGCATGACTAATGAGTCACTTAAATGTCCTTTCTAACTTAGTATTGTGCATGCCTCGAGGTCCGGTATTGATTGTGGCCACCCAATTGAGAAGGGGAATTACAGGCTACTTATTCTCTTGTGGCTCTCACATTTCTGAAATGCTATAACTAACAGCTGCTACCTCTTGCAAGTCATGAAAGCAAAGGGAACCAAGACTCTGACCTTCTTAACACTATTGGCAATAGCTTCCTTTTGACCCAAGTCGTCCGCAGAAAGTTCATTTCCATATTTGTATTCAGGGTGAGCTTCCTCCTCTTGCTCAGCTGTGGGAAAGACAAAAGGAAAATCCATGAAGCCAACTTACCACCAAGGGGTCAGGCCTCCTCTATAATCTTGGGTAAAATATAAGCACTTTTAGAGAGGAAGGAAGCTAAACGAAAATGGGAACATTTAAATAAGCAATTTTTTTTCAAATAAAACTCTCACTAAACTCTTACCTACTCAAGGTCAAGGAACATATCTTGCTACTTCTCCTGCATCTAGCATGACTTTTTAAATTGAATATAGCTGATTTACATTGTGTTAGTTTCAGGTGTATAGCAAAGTGATTCGTTATATATATATATTTTTTCTGATTATTTTCCATTATAGGTTATTACAAGATATCAAATATTGTTCTTGTGTTATACAGTAAATCATTGTTAGCATGGTTTTTACATGATTGATGCCGAACAAATTTTTCTTAAGTGAATGATTACTTCCATTGCAGTATACTAACCTTAAAAATTAAAGCCTCAAACACCTCAGGAAGATCTGTGACTCATAACAGGGTATTTTGATCCTCTATGACACCCAGAGAAAAAAAAAAGATACAAGAGAAGGAAAGTACATTTGATAATTATGAAAAAGAGTCAAAAATGTCCACTTGAATTTTATGGGCATAATGACTTGTGGTCGGGAGTGGTGTGATATAAAAAAGATAGAGCTTGGAAGGACTTACTGCTCCCGTAAATCATTTGCCAAATCTGGCTGCTGTTTAAAAGACTCTGAAATCATTCCTTGGGCTCATGGTGGGAAGGGAGCAGGAAGTGGGTGCTAAATCAAGCTGGTGACCCAGGAGCCTGGCCTGGCTATATAGGGAGGCACAGATGCCACCACCCGGCCCACCAGTCCAGGAAATGACAAGAACCCTGGTATCCACCCAAGGCTGTAGGTGGAAAAAGGATTGCCCGTTGGAAAATTAGGCACATGCTGGTGTGAGATCTGTATTCCCATGATGCCCGTCCTGCAGGGGCTCCCAGGAATTTGCCTAAAAACTAGCCAGGATCAGGAGATACCCACAGGCCACAGGACAAGGCCAACACAAATCCACATTGTCACTATACTGGGCATGAGGGACCTTTACTATTAAAAAAAACAGTGAAAATATTTCTGAGGGAGGTGTACAGACCCATAAGAATTAGACATTTTTTGTTTTAAGTACGTTTAAAAGGTGGAAAGGAGAATTCAAGAACAGGAGTAAATGAAAAACTTTCACCGATTCTAAGGTGTATTTTTCCCCGCGTTGTAATATATCTAATATGGCAATGTATCCTTTAATCGATGGCATTTTATGATTCACTGGAAGCAGTTTTTTTTCTTAGTCAATAAAATCGTAGTGCCTTTCAACTGATGGTGTCTTAGATTCAGAATTTTAGATTGCTTTTTGCAAAGTGCTATTCCAGGGAAGGGATAAAGGTAAGGGAAACGAGTCAGACATCCTCCTCTTCTGGAACTGATATTCTGATGAGGGGGTATTCTGGAGGCAGATGATTTTTTTTTAAAGTAGGTCATATAGGCCTTGGGCAAGAAAAAAGGATTTGAGAAGCTGAAAGAGGTCTTAAAAGAATCTAGTCCAGTGTCTTCACTTTAAAGGAAATAGATTCACAGATATGATTTGACTTGTCTGAGGTCACAGAGTTAGAATATGAACCTAGATTTCTCAGGCTTCTTAGCCCAATGCTCTTAATGTGACACTGGGTTTTCATGACCTACAGCCTGTAACCAAGATTTTGAAAGCTCCCACCATCACTAATGAATTTCAATTTTATATCTAGTCTAACCTGCCTAGCCAGATATAAACTACTTGAATTTCCAGGCGTATACCCCATAGAAGGGGGAGAGACTTAGTAACTGCTTTAAAAGGGTTGTATGACTAAAGGTTAGCATCTCCTGAGTGTGTATGTATGCATAGACACACCCACAACCACACACACTGTTGCTATTCCCCACTGTTTGTCTGAATCTACATCGAGCCTAATGACTGGGCACACACTTCCACTGACTGAGAGCCTTTTCTATTTTCTACAGCCTCCAGGCAGGCCTGCCCTCTTGAACTATGCTTGGTTTCCTCTTGCCTGCTGTGTTGAAGTACTTAAATGAGAGATTCTAGTCATTCAGGTATAGTAGGATCATACTGTGATAGCAGGGTAATTACAGCCAAGTGGTTGACCAGAGCTGAAGTCAAGTATGACTGAGGAAACGTGAGACTCACATATGTAACTGGTATAGCAGAAACCTCTATGGCCTTAGAGAGAAATTTAGGTGCATATGAACCCATATATTTCCGTTAGATCAATCAAAATTTTATCTCAAACTTTTTTGGAATAACACGGGAATCACTAGAGGCAAATTTATTTTGTCTATAGGAATAATTAGCATTTGCATAAAAGTTGGGAAAGTACCCTTAAGGACAGTAAATGGAATCCTGCTGACCCCTCATTTTAGATTAATGTGCGTGTGTTCAGGAAACTTCACATTTTTGACTCACATCATTTATATTTTTTCTCCTTTTTATAAAGAAAAATATTTTTACCAATGATTTTGCATATTTATGTTCTCTTTATGTTCCTATACGTTAGAAGGACAATGTTGTAAGGTACAGAAGGTCTTGACCCTGGACTCAATTCTGGGATTGAATCATAGTGGCATTGCTCACCAGCTGTGGGATTGCATGTAACATATGTTACCACTCTAAGCTTCAGTTTCCTCATCTGAAAAATTAGTATAATAATACCTACTTCTTTGGCTGCATAAAGATTAGATGAGGAATTGATGTAAAGTACCTAATCCACAGTTGGTACAAAAATCATAGTTATTATTATTATGATTTTTCTTAATGTATTCCATTATTCTGCAATTTGTTTTACTGGATTAGAGTACCTAGTAACACCTTACATGTGTTTGACTATCATCTATGAAACTTAACCTAAGTTAAGGGACAGTTTTTATATAATATTCAGACTTTCAAATTTTAGAAGTTTTTTTTTTTTTTAAACATCTTTATTGAAGTATAATTGCTTTACAATGGTGTGTTACTTTCTGCTTTATAACAAAGTGAATCAGTTATACATATACATATGTTCCCATATCTCTTCCCTCTTGCATCTCCCTCCCTCCCACCCTCCCTATCCCACCCCTCTAGGTGGTCACAAAGCACCGAGCTGATCTCCCTGTGCTATGCGGCTGCTTCCCACTAGCTATCTATTTTACATTTGGTAGTGTATATATGTCCATGACACTCTCTCACCCTGTCACATCTCACCCCTCCCCCTCCCCATATCCTCAAGTCCATTCTCTAGTAGGTCTGTGTCTTTATTCCCGTCTTGCCACTAGGTTCTTCATGACCTTATTTTTTCTCTTAGATTCCATATATATGTGATAGCATACTGTATTTGTTTTTCTCTTTCTGACTTACTTCACTCTGTATGACAGACTCTAACTCCATCCACCTCACTACAAATACCTCCATTTCATTTCTTTTTATGGCTGAGTAATATTCCATTGTATATATGTGCCACATCTTCTTTATCCATTCATCTGATGATGGACACTTAGGTTGCTTCCATGTCCTGGCTATTGTAAATAGAGCTGCAATGAATATTTTGGTACATGACTCTTTTTGAATTATGGTTTTCTCAGGGTATATGCCCAGTAGTGGGATTGCTGGGTCGTATGGTAGTTCTATTTTTAGTTTTTTAAGGAACCTCCATACTGTTCTCCATAGTGGCTGTATCAATTTACATTCCCACCAACAGTGCAAGAGTGTTCCCTTTTCTCCACACCCTCTCCAGCATTTATTGTTTCTTGATTTTTGATGATGGCCATTCTGACCGGTGTGAGATGATACCTCATTGTAGTTTTGATTTGTATTTCTCTAATGATTAATGATGTTGAGCATTCTTTCATGTGTCTGTTGGCAATCTGTGTATCTTCTTTGGAGAAATGTCTATTTAGGTCTTCTGCCCATTTTTGGATTGCGTTGTTCGTTTTTTTGTTATTGAGCTGCATGAGCTGCTTGTAAATTTTGGAGATTAATCCTTTGTCAGTTGCTTCATTTGCAAATATTTTCTCCCATTCTGAGGGTTGTCTTTTGGTCTTGTTTATGGTTTCCTTTGCTGTGCAAAAGCTTTTAAGTTTCATTAGGTCCCATTTGTTTATTTGTGTTTTTATTTCCATTTCTCTAGGACCTGGGTCAAAAAGGATCTTGCTGTGATTTATGTCATAGAGTGTTCTGCCTATGTTTTCCTCTAAGAGTTTGATAGTGTCTGGCCTTACATTTAGGTCTTTAATCCACTTTGAGTTTATTTTTGTGTATGGTGTCAGGGAGTGTTCTAATTTCATACTTTTACATGTACCTGTCCAATTTTCCCAGCACCACTTATTGAAGAGGCTGTCTTTTCTCCACTGTATATGCTTGCCTCCTTTATCAAAGATAAGGTGACCATATGTGCGTGGGTTCATCTCTGGGCTTTCTATCCTGTTCCATTGATCTATATTTCTGTTTTTGTGCCAGTACCAAACTGTCTTGATTACTGTAGCTTTGTAATATAGTCTGAAGTCAGGGAGCCTGATTCCTCCAGCTCCATTTTTCGTTCTCAAGATTGCTTTGGCTATTCGGGGTCTTTTGTGTTTCCATACAAATTGTGAAATTTTTTGTTCTAGTTCTGTGAAAAATGCCAGTGGTAGTTTGATAGGGATTGCATTGAATCTGTAGATTGCTTTGGGTAGTAGAGTCATTTTCACAATGTTGATTCTTCCCATCCAAGAACATGGTATATCTCTCCATCTATTTGTATCATCTTTAATTTCTTTCATCAGTGTCCTATAATTTTCTGCATACAGGTCTTTTGTCTCCTTAGGTAGGTTTATTCCTAGATATTTTATTCTTTTTGTTGCAATGGTAAACGGGAGTGTTTTCTTAATTTCACTTTCAGATTTTTCATCATTAGTATATAGGAATGCAAGAGATTTCTGTGCATTAATTTTGTATCCTGCTACTTTACCAAATTCATTGATTAGCTCTAGTAGTTTTCTGGTAGCATCTTTAGGATTCTCTATGTATAATATCATGTCATCTGCAAACAGTGACAGCTTTACTTCTTCTTTTCCAATTTGTATTCCTTTTATTTCTTTTTCTTCTCTGATTGCTGTGGCTAACACTTCCAAAACTATGTTGAATAATAGTGGTGAGAGTGGGCAACCTTGTCTTGTTCCTGATCTTAGTGGAAATTGTTTCAGTTTTTCACCATTGAGGACAATGTTGGCTGTGGGTTTGTCATATATGGCCTTTATTATGTTGAGGAAAGTTCCCTCTATGCCTACTTTCTGCAGGACTTTTATCATAAATGGGTGTTGAATTTTGTCAAAAGCTTTCTCTGCATCTATTGAGATGATCATATGGTTTTTCTCCTTCAATTTGTTAATATGATGTATCACGTTGATTGATTTGCGTATATTGAAGAATCCTTGCATTCCTGGAATAAACCCCACTTGATCATGGTGTATAATCCTTTTAATGTGCTGTTGGATTCTGTTTGCTAGTATTTTGTTGAGGATTTTTGCATCTATGTTCATCAGTGATATTGGCCTGTAGTTTTCTTTCTTTGTGACATCTTTGTCTGGTTTTGGTATCAGGGTGATGGTGGCCTTGTAGAATGAGTTGGGGAGTGTTCCTCCCTCTGCAATATTTTGGAAGAGTTTGAGAAGGATAGGTGTTAGCTCTTCTCTAAATGTTTGATAGAATTCGCCTGTGAAGCCATCTGGTCCTGGGCTTTTGTTTGTTGGAAGATTTTTAATCACCATTTCAATTTCAGTGCTTGTGATTGGTCTGTTCATATTTTCTATTTCTTCCTGGTTCAGTCTCGGCAGGTTGTGCATTTCTAAGAATCTGTCCATTTCTTCCAGGTTGTCCATTTTATTGGCATAGAGTTGCTTGTAGTAATCTCTCATGATCGTTTGTATTTCTGCAGTGTCAGAAGTATTTTATTGATCTTTTGAAATACTGGGTTGGCCAAATTTCCATAGGATGTTATGGAAAAACCTGAACAAACTTCTTGGCCAACTCAGTATATTCCTTTCAAGGTTTTATTCTTAAATCTTGTTTGGGTTTATTATTTGCAAAAAATGTGAAATAATATAATAAGCAATGTGGCAGACTGTATTTTCCAAAGACAGCTGCAATAATATCAGCTTCCCACTGATTCTTCTACAATGTGATCTTGCCGCTCACCCACCCCCTGGAATGTGGGTGGGCCCTAACTAAGACTGCTTGGATGAATAAAATATAGAGGAAGTGATGATATGCCAGTTCCAAGCACAGCTCTTAAACAGTTTAGCAGCTTCTGTTTTCTGCCTGTTGGAGCACTGTCAAGGATGCTCTGTCAAGGAGCTTGGCCACCATGCTGTGAAAAGCCCAAGCCACGTGGGGAGGCCACATGGGCGTGCTTGTGTCAGCTGAGCTCCCAACAGCCAGCCAGCATCAACCCTCAGCCACGAGTGAGCCATCTCAGACACCTGGCCCAGTGGAACCTTCGGATGACTCTAGCCCCCGATGTCATCTGCCGGCAACCACATGAGAAACCAAAGGGAGAGCCCTCAACCTGAGCCCAGGTGACCCACAGAACTAGGAGAGATAATAATAAAGTGTTTTGGGGTGGTTTGTTACACAGTAATAGATAACAACAACAGGCATTGATTAAATACTGCCAGGTATCTCTGGCCTCCCAGACCCTCCCTGACGTATAAAACATATGGAAGTAAGTCATGTTCCTAGGCAACATAAATCATTCATAAAGTCTCTTCCATAGTCAGGAGTCTTTATTAAGGGGTTGTGAATACGATTAGTTGATTCTCACAGCTTTTAGGTTTTTATCTATAATGTCAAACTTTCCTAAAATCTACTCTTCTATTTCAGATGTTTATATGAAAAACAGAGTTTCTACAAGTGTTTCTAAATTACTTAGCCCCAAGGCACTATCTAAATTCAAGGCACTAACCAACAGACACTCAATGCATGTCCAAACTATTCTGTTAATCAACTCTCATGTCATTTTGTTAATCAATTCTCATGATACATAATGAACAAATAATTTTCTAAAAACATTCCAAACCTTTCAAATGACCCATGTAAAACCAAAGATTATGGTTGTGGCTATATGGCCAAAGTAAAAATAGAAGCTAATAACAAATATTAAAATATTTTGAGCAAGGCTGCCTTTGCAAAAATTATCTACCTGTAAATATAGATATAGATATAGGCAATTCTGGTGAGCTGGTTATTTGAAGGGATTTGAACTTGAAAGTTTAATTCTGGCTTTGAGTTTCTAGTTCACTATAAGTGCACACAAACCAAGCATTTACTGAGGGTCTCTATCCAGGTTCCTTCCCTTTTAACTCGCCTTACAGCTGTCATCAGTTAACAGCACTGATGTTCAGGTTTTGTTTATGGGAAAGAACTGTAGAAATGTTCTTTTTTATTCCAAGCCCGGCCTTCTACAGCAAGTGCTTCAAGGATTCTCTGGCTGTGAATTTCTGCTGAGTAGCTGAATGCACAGCAGGAAAGGAGATGACTAAGCTACTAAAATCTAGTGTGCAGGTAAATTCTAAGTCATACTATTTGGAAAAATACCTCAAAATACCAAAAGATTGGGCCTCCCTGGTGGTGCAGTGGTTGAGAATCCGCCTGCCAATGCAGGGGACACGGGTTCGATCCCTGGTCCGGGAAGATCCCACATGCCGCGGAGCAACTAAGACCGTGCACCACAACTACTGAGCCTGTGCTCTAGAGCCCGCGAGCCACAACTACTGAGCCCACGCGCTGCAACTACTGAAGCCCGCGTGCCTAGAGCCCGTGCTCCACAACAAGAGACACCACCACAATGAGAAGCCCGCGCACCGCAATGAAGAGTAGCCCCCGCTCACTGCAACTAGAGAAAGCCCCGCGCGCAGCAACAAAGACCCAACACAGCCAAAAATAAATAAATAAAATAAATAAATTTATAAAAAAAAAAAATACCAAAAGATTAAGGTTGGTACATGTACCTGACTATTAGGAATTAGAATGTTGTGCTATATAAAAGGGTCCATTGAGACAAATTCATGTTTTTCTTATTTTAAAAAGTATTTTTTTGTGATGTGTAAATTTAAAAAAACCAACTCACCGCTTTCTATTTCCTCTTCATTGTCATCCTCTAAGATGTTCACTGGGGCAGCGGATTCTCCTGCTTCCATCATACTTTTCAAAGCTTCAAGCTGTTCTGTTATTAAAAATAAACAAGAAGGAGATGGAGACAGGTGTTGGATCACTTATAAAATAGGCTTGAAGATCAACATGGAGAAGGAAATGAAAAGGGAAGGGAAACCTATTGTCGAGGCTCCTGAGGCTCAGCCACGGCCACTGTCTCCCCAGTCCTGGTGGCCTTGAGTCCTTAAGGCAAGTACAACAACCCTATTATCTATACACACTGAGCCACTATTGGAACGTGAGGGAAATGCCCCATATCCTGGTCACCAGGTTGAGAAGTCACAGCTCAGTCCCTGTGAAGGATTTGAAGCTTGATAACAAAAGCCCAGAATTTGGAGCATCTGGCACAGACCAAGGTTTATGGACTGTTATGGTGAAGTGACAGAATAGAGACTGAAAAAGCTTCAGGAAAAAATATTTTTCTTTTATTAGTTGTGAACACATATAAAAGACGCCTAACAGCCAGCATTAAGAACATTGTTGGGGGGCTTCCCTGGTGGCGCCATGGTTAAGAATCTGCCTGCCAATGCAGGGGACACGGGTTTGAGCCCTGGTCCAGGAAGATCCCACATGCCGCGGAGCAGCTAGGCCCGTGCGCCACAACTACTGAGCCCGCGTGCTGCAACTACTGAAGCCCACGCACCTAGAGCCCATGCTCCTCGACAAGAGAAGCCACCGCAATGAGAAGCCCAAGCACTGCAATGAAGAATAGCCCCTGCTCGCCGCAACTAGAGAAAGCCCGAGCGCAGCAACAAAGACCCAACACAGTCAAAAATAAAAAATAAAAATAATAAAAAAAAAGAATATCGCTGGGAAACAGGCACTCTTCATATATTATAGTGAGGGTATAAACCGGTACAACTTTTCTGAAAGTCAGTATAACAAGATACATATGATATAAAATGTGTACATGCTTTGGCCAACCAACTCTAATTGTACCAAGGAGAAGGCTGCATGAATGTACAAAATGAACATCCAAACATGTTTACCATTGTTGTTTTCATAGCAATGAAAATCCATCAACTTGGATCTGGTTAAATTACACTATATGCCATATAATAAATTCTGTACAGTGTTTCATACACTAGAATCAAAAAAAAATTTTATACATAAGAATTAAAATTAGTATGTAGATTTATATCCTACTGGATATGAGTATACTTCATTGGTTGAATTAAAAATGACTAAAAATCAGTATATTTAACATGATCCCAGTTTTGTTAAAAATGCGTGTATATGTTAAAAGTGTACATGTGTACATGTGTCTCTAATATGTGTATATGTGTGTAAAATATATAATTTAGTGCTATTTTATTATTTTATTATATTTTTCTTTGCTGTTTTCATTTTCCTATAGCATTATTGCTTTTGCAATAAAAATAAACTGGAGCTAATATAGTTAGAAATTTTTAATTTAGAATAACCAAGGGGAAAACCACAATGTAATCATACCAGTATTTGATGCTATTCATTCACTGAACTAAGAGATTTGTTGGAAGAAAATATTTTCAACGAAAATGTTCTGGGAAAACACAGTGGGGGCAATGTCTAGATAAAATCATCTTCCCCCCGCCCCCGACCACACACACATTCACACTTGCGTATTACCTAGGAACCCTAGATATGTATATATCACAGGGAAAAGTGCAAAGGGAAGCTTTTAAAGAAGGCTTTAGAGTGTATAAAATGATAAAGTGCTAGTTCCTTATATCTTGACAAATTCTAAAATGCTTCTTTCGCTTTCTTCTCATCTTTCCTTGGGACTCCTCCAAATTGTGATCTATGAATATATGAATATGTTTTCCCGCTGCAGGAAGGGGTTGATGTGGAACCTAAACTTGAATAAAAATGTGGCAACTTTGCTCTGCACAGTATATAGAACATCACCACTAGACCTGCTTCCTCCCCAATCCGTGGTGTTAAAGTATATTTCATTCTAGATAGCTGAATTGTCTCAACATGCAACATATGTATGCTTCTGCCATAGATGAGCGTATTTGACTTACTTTTTTCAACCTCAGGTTTCAGCCGTTTATTTTTGATGAGTATTTTTCTTTTGAGGTCATTTGGGGATGGCAAGGGCCTGCCTGGTTCCAGCTGGAGACAAAGAGAAAAGGCTGAATTCATGACAGGGTCGTACTTCTCCCTTCTCATTCCCAGCCCAGAATGAGCAGAAGGCCTGAGAGTTACACAACCAACATCCACTAGATGGCAGTCTGCACAGTTTTACACTTTCATTCCGCAACCCAAACTAGCCCGAGCTTTGCCTTACACTAAGGCAGCAAACTTGGCATCCACAGGGTCTCTAGAGGTTTGCAGAGCTGCTCCACCTTCCCCAGGGAGTGGGGTCTGACCTACAGTGGTCTTGGGGAAAGGGGTCCAGCTCAACCCCAGACCTTGCCCCCTTTAAGTACCTGGTAAAGTACAAGAGGTGATGGGGTCAGCTGGGATCAGAGGTGCCCTCCCAGGCAAAGTCAAGAGGCTCCCTGAGCCCCCCACAAGTGTTGGGCTATACAGTAAGCTGGTCTACTCAGTAGGGTGATCCATCTTCAATGCTGGGGACTGTGGCTTTGTGGGTTCAATAAGAGAATTAAGAAGGAAGTGGTCCTAATTATTGAAATCTGACCTCTACTATGGTTTCACTGGCTTGGATTAATGTCTGCAAAGGGGATGTTCCTTTATTCGATTACTTCTGATCCACAGAACCGTGTTATATCCAGTCATCCATTCCCCATCCCCCCACCATCCATGTATATACCCAGCTACCCTTCCACGTGTCCACTCATTTTCCAAACTAATTTTTATACTATTTGTACACACAAGGCACTGTGCCTTCCTATGTCAGTCCTGACTCAAATGAAACCCTCTGCCGAAATTCTGCTCCCTTTGGGAAGCCTGCTGTAACCAGTCCACTCCCAGTGATCTCTTTTGCACCTGGATATTGGCAATAAATATTCACCACACTATAGGCCATCTTTTTTTAGTTACAGTTTTACATTTGTATCCTGTGCCCTCCTTCCAGGACTGAAAGTTCTGCAGTTCAGATCTTAATCTCATTTATATTGCCTATACTTCCCATAACCTCTCATGTATGTGCACATCACAAAGAATGCAGAGATCTTTCCGTAAAAGCCAGCACCTTAGTCTAACAAAGAAAATAAAACAAACAAAGGGCCTAAGTAAAAAATAAAATAAATCAGCGATGTTTCTTAGTTTAGGTTCCCTTAGTTTAGAATCAGTCTGAGACAAAGGGGAAAGCACCAGTAATTTATTTGGGGGGCAGCTCCAGGGAACTCCAGCAGAGGAGTAGGAAAGTGAGAAAAAGAAGACAGGCAGCCAATGAAGGGTGTGCTAGTAGGCAAGCTGTCACTGCGGACGGAAGCATGATCCCGCTGGGGAACTTGGGGGGAAAGTGGGGACCACATGCCTGGAGTCATCCCTCCTGAGGAATGAGGAAACACGGGGCGGGGGGTGGTAATTCTCTGGTACTTCTGGCCTGACTTTCCAGTGTGGGCAGAGCTCCAGGGACCAGAGCGTCCCCCCAGGCAGCAGCTGCAGGTGCTGGCGGTGGAGATCAGGCCGGTGTGCAGGGAAGCAGGAAGCGCTGCCAGGATGTGGACGGGGGCCCTGCAGCCAAAGCTTCAGCAGGCTGCAAATATCCTCCTATATTTTTTTCAGTTCCCAAAGATGTACTTCTGCAAAACTCACTGTTAAACTACCTGATGTGTTCCCAGGTAGCACAGAGCACCTTCCCCCTTTAGTCATGGTGATGTTCTATTGCTGCTTCATGCTACCGTGTTTGGGCCTATCAGCTGCTCGTCAACAGTGGGGCAAAATATTTCACTACTGTAGAGTGTTTCATACTTTCACTCCAGTAGCTTTCTTGTTACTCCCAACATCTTGTGAGAGTGGATCTTAATGACTTGGGGGTTATGGATCCTGGTAAAAATCTGATGAACTCTCTGGAATGACTGTATACAAAACAGCAAACTGTATACAATTAGAATGAGTTCACAGACCCCATAAAGCCTATCTATGGGGAACAGGTTAAAAATTCTTTGTTTGATGAAGGAATTAGTAGGTGTAAAAGTGAAGCTTAAAAACTTGCATATAACATTGCCCAAGAGTTTATTTTGGACTCAGGAGCTTGAACTTCAGGCTTCTGTGACTTGATCCAGGGAACTTCCTATAGCAACAGGTTCCCGTGGGTGCTGAACCCTGGCTGCACATTTGATTTACCTGGAGAGCATTTAAAAAACACCACGATCCGGCTGACCTTGCATCAATTTCAGAATCTCTGAGTGGGGCTGTGGCAGAGGTATGTTTCACGGTTCCCCCAGGTGATTCTAACCTGTCACTGAACTTGAGAATGATCACCAACTCTAGACTCCTGGCCAGTGCACACTTTGTGAAATTTTAGGATAGAGGTCTCAGAAGCCATAAAGACCTCATGATCTTCTGAATTAAACTGAGCCAGATGTTTACTTTGTGCCTCTCTCTACACACCCCTCTGAAGCACAATGGAAGCTTCCCATACCACCGAATTGAAATACACATGAAGATCTTTAACATTAGTCCTCCAGAACTACTTGACCCTTCAGAAATGAATTTCAAAACAAATCCATTCATGTTGGAAATATGGTTTGCTAAAAATACATACTGGATGTGATTCAAGTGCTTGTTTCAACAGGAGATCTCCAAATAGATCTTCGCAATATTTGGACATCTTGTACTGTTGATATTTGCTAGAGGGAAAGAACCGACATTTGTAAATTCAAACATCCATTAACTGTCCAGAATAAGAATAAGAAACATCCATTCCTAGTGATTAAAAACTCCCACTCTGAAAAATGTTTGATTGTCCTCTTGATGCTAATGGGTTAACCGGTGTAGTTTAAAAAGAAGTCTATTCTGCCCCCAAACTAAGAGCTGGTAAGCAGAATAAAAAGTGTCTTTCAAGTTCATCAAGTCTGACTACAAACATACTGCCAAGTCTTCCAACTCAACGGAACTTTGAGCAAGGTGTCCTGCTCTCTGACCTTTTGTTTAGAGGAAGCATTTCTAAAACACATTAACATGACTTTTTTTTTTTTTTCTTTTTTGGAAGTGTTGAGAGGTAGTTGTTTGAGTTTCTTCTCTTTTTTTTCCCCCATAAGACTATATGTACTTACCACTTCACAAAAGAAACTATTCGGTTATTCAAAAAGATGTAGAGCAGGGGTGGGGAATGGGGATTAGGAAACAACACTTAGAGACTTGGAGTAGAATGAATCATTATACCTGCAGTGATTTTCAAAGGAGAGAATTACAGGATATTCAGACGTGACAAATGCAGTTTCCTTGATGGCTTGAATAACATCCTTTAAAGATAAAGAGTGTTAATGAGAGAGGAGAGAAAAAAAATTAAGATACCTGAAACCAATTGGAGACTATTAATTTGAGCTTTTCAGAAAGTCAGTTTTGGCAATTAAGACCTGGAGGACCCATTTACTGCTACAGACTGAGTTCCCTGTGGTTAGACCCAGGCACAGTTCATGGTTAATGACAGTTTTTTTCAAAGCTACTTTTACTTCTCCAAAATTAGGGTGCTAGTAACTGACAAGACATTTCACCTAAATGGCAGTGCAGTTCCTTGCTCTTTAATCTGCCAAGATGGGTTCAGAGCTCACCTTTCTCACTGAGGAGCAGGTGAGCTTTCTGCAGAGAGATTTTCACAGCGGACCCCTCTCCTTCCCCTCTTGCCTCGAGGAGAAATGTGTTGGTAAAAACCTCAGGACTGTTAAAAGATTTTATTGACTTTCCTCTGCCTTTTGGCACCAGAGTTGGGCTACATTTCATTAATTCAATGAAGACTCCTGTGAATCGATGTGACATTTGCAATATCCCTTGTTTTGTATCACCCTGGTAGTTAACCATGGGGCAAGTCCCATCATTCTGTTAGTTGAGAAAATATTTGACAATAGCTATCTAGGGAAGTCCATTGGAAAGAATAATGGCCTAGGCTAGACAATCTTGGAGTATTTTACTGAACATTCTTATGGCTCAGGTGGTCCTTTAGCTATTCTTGCTTGAAGTTTCTTCTCAGGCGAAAATGTCTTGAGTCACTTCCCAAGTGACCTTGATTATCCACTTGAGTTGACCTAGAATTACTCCTTTAGGAGAATCTTGGCTCTGCCCATCGTTTCTTCTTTGCTCACCTCCAAGCTGAGAGGGAAGAACCTCCTTTTGAGCGTAAGCTTCCCTATTAGGCTCTTTAATTCTATAAAAAAAGATGTCAACACTTGCTGTCAGTTTGGTGGCTATGCAAACTCATGGCTTCCCACTTCAACATACTCTTGGTACTTCTCAGGAAATGTAATCTTGAATTCATTGGTGTTCAAAACTCACCAACATCTTGGCTAAGAGAAGTGATATGCATGGAGGGTCAAGGGTCTAGGGTCTAGGTGTCTGTTTTTAAAAACACTCCCGGTGGGACTTCCCTGGTGGCGCAGTGGTTAAGAATCTGCCTGCCAATGCAAGAGACACAGGTTCGATCCCTGGTCCGGGAAGATCCCACATGCCACGGAGCAGCTAAGCCCGTGCACCGCAACTACTGAGCCTGTGCTCTAGAGCCTGTGAGCCACAACTACTGAAGCCCACGTGCCTAGAGACTGTGCTCTGCAACAAAAGAACCCACCGCAATGAGAAGCCTGTGCACCGCAACAAAGAGTAGCCCCCACTCGCTGCAACTAGAGAAAGCCTGCACGTAGCAACGAAGAACCAACGCAGCCAAAAATAAGTAAATAAAATAAATAAATCTATTAAAAAACAAAACAAAACAACCCCAGTGATTTTCCACATGTTGGCAGAGTTGAGAACCATTGATCCAGAGGCTGAAATAACTCTCCTGAGTTATACGAAACTGACAGAGGTTGACGTACTTGACATATTGTCCAACCACAGAATTTCATTTTTTCACTTGTCTTTTGGCAGGACATCACTGGAGCATATTGAGGAACTTGCTAAGAAAGCAACCTTCAAATTGTACATAGAGATCACCAAAAGGCCATGACTGAAATCCAATTTATAAAAGTGTAGATTACATTCTGTGAGGATCTTGCAGGGGGCGACTTCTATCTGGTGTCAGTACTGGGAATAACTGTGCTTCTCTGGACTAACTACTCTGTATGTATTTTACAAATTCTGTGAATTATCATGTTTCTCTCCTTGCACTGAATTCAAAAAAGTTTGGAGCCCAATTTGTGGTATGGCTTGAAAGTTTATAGGATTTCTTGACAAGCATTCATAAAACTCTAATCTCACTATCTTACTTTCTTACCCATATAGGCACTATTTATAATCTATTTTATTTCCTGTATTCTATTTATCTTTTTATTCCACTTTGAAAGTCCTTCAGAAAAAATGCAAAGTAAGTAAGCACAAAAATAGATAAGAAAATGAAAGACTGTTTTTAAAGTAAGTGGAACAAGGGAGGTTCTGCCAGAGAAATCTCATTATATGGCACCGTCACCATTTGAAAGCAGAAAAAGTAGCATGAAGGAAATATTAAGTGGAGAAAACATTTTTCTTGACTTTCTCTGAAAAACTGGAAGAAAGGAATATAAAGGTAAGATGCTTGAGAAGACGAATAATTTGTTTTCTCCACTCCATCTCTCTGTTTCCACAATAGTTTGGAAAAGGCAACGGTGAGGTAATTTTAAAACTTACCTTGGAACCCTCCTACACTGTGGTTGGGAATGTAAACTGGTGCAGTCACTATGGAAAACAGTATGGAGGTTCCTTAAAAAGCTAAAAATAGAGCTACCATATTATCCAGCAATGCCACTCCTGGGTATATATCCGGAAAAAAACTCCAATTCAAAAAGATACATGCACCCCAATGTTCATAGCAGCACTATTAACAATAACCAAGACATGGAAGCACCTAAATGTCAATCGACAGAGAAATGGATAAAGAAGATGTGGTACATATATACACAATGGAATACTACTCAGCCATAAAAAAGAATGAAATCACACCATTTACAGCAACATGGATGGACCTAGAGATTGTCATACTGAGTGAAGTAGGTCAGAAAGAGCAAGACAAATACCATATGATATCACTTATATGTGGAATCTAAAATATGACACAAATGAACTTATTTATGAAACAGTTTTTCTATGTCTGTGAGACTGTTTCTAACAGTTACCAAAGGGGAAAGGGGGTGGGGAGGGATAAATTAGGAGGTTGGAACTAGCAGATATAAACTACTATATATAAAATAAACAACAAGGTCCTACTGTATGGCACAGGGAACTATATTTGATATCCTATAATAAACCATAATGCAAAAGAATATGAAAAAGAATATGTATATATATGTATAACTGAATCACTTTGCTGTACAGCAGAAACTAATACAACATTGTAAATCAACTACACTTCAATGAAAAAAAACAAAACACTTACCTTAAAGAGGATATCTGTGCACATTGCTTTTCCATGAGTTATTATTGGTTCTTGGTCCTCACCTTTTCCATCCCAACAGTCAAGTTCAACACATCTAGGAACATTGTGATTTACCAATATTGAACCTTTACAATAAAATAGTGTGTGTACAAATGAAAAGACATCAGAATACATTGTTTTCTATAGAAGTAGAAAATGGAATGAAGGAAGTAACACGATTATTTTTTGGAGGATGCAGGTTAAAATCGCACCAGGTTGGTGTCATCAAAAAGGGACTGTCGGAGATTAAGAGAGACAAGAAATGTAACAAGCAGTGAGGTTCTGGATGAAATCCTAGTTGTGACAAAGCTGTAATAAAGGACAATTTGGGGACAACTGGGAAAATTTAGATATGGGCTGGGTTTTAGAGGATGTTAAAGAATACTGTAAAAATTTTGTAGGTAGGATGATGTTACTTTGGCCATAAATTAAAATGTTCTCATTGTTTCAGTGACTCATATTTAAGAAACAGCTGTAGTGATGTAGTTAAAGTCTTTTAACATATTTCCATACACACAGAAAATAGTGAGTTGAAAAATTAAGTATTGGTCATCGACAATCAAGAAAACTATCATAATGTAACTACATTTCTTATTTTTCACTTTCAGCATTTTCACCATATTTTAAACCTCAAATATTTTCCAATTTCTGTAAAATTAAATCCATTTAAAATAATCTTTATTGTCTGAGAATGAAATTTTAGAACTCTGAACATTAAGTAAAGCTAAATTTGCAAGTGCCTAGGCCCAACAGGAAACTTAGCATGACTTCTTAAAATATGCTATTTTTTTGGTAATGTTGGGGGAATATTTTAAATTTACAGTAAAAAAACATCTTTTGACCCATAGGAGGACTCTAGACCTTTCTGGAACAGATACCAATTTTCCTTTCTCAAGGTTAAATGGCCATCGTAATCCATTAAAGAGAAAGACAAATGTCCTTTTCACTCTGAATGCTACTTCCTATTTTTCAGAGAAAACTAAATTCAATTGAGGAGCATCAGATCCAAAGAAGAAACAGTGTCTTGAGTTTCTGACCTGCAACCAGCCAGGAGGACCTGTCTGTACATTTCTACCGAAGACTTCCCACCAAACTGTCTGCCAGTGAGATAGGTGTTGTGGGAAGAGCTGATGAAGTAGTGAGCCAGAGGGTGGTCCATTTCTTGGTAAAGCTCTAGGCGATCTAGGAAGACTGGGGCATTTTCATCTGACATCAGGTATCTGCAAAACCCATCACTTGATATTTGGCCTGGGGGGAAAAGGAATATCACGGTAGACTTATGGCTCTGAAGATACACATCTCATGTTTTATTCATGACATTTGAGGCAACTTAAACAGGAGGAGTAAAAACTTCTTCATAGTCTCTTTCCCAAGAACCTTCGTCTTTCAGAACTTGAACGAAGTACCCGCGTTTCATAAGTAATCTAATGCTTTCCACAAATAGGAGGCATCTGCTTTCACATCCATGATGGCAAAACACTCAGTTCCCTAAGTTCAAAAGTGCAGCACCAGGAGCCAGACTGGAGAAGGGATGAGTGGCCTCTCTGGATTCAAATAATTCCATTTTCCTATTTCATCTAAAAAATAGGATATGGGACCAGTGAGATGAGTATTCAGTGGTCATTGAAACGTGATCCCAAGAGCCACCACTCATCTCAGTCACACCTTTGTGACATGGGACAGGGCCGGTGTCAATATTTCTGCATCTTCTCCTACCCTGTCAACCATCAACAGCTTCAGCTTCTTGTATTTACTTAAGCATTTCCAAGTTACAAGCTGGTTTCAAGCTTACAGAAAAGTACAGATAATAGCAGGATAAACAGCCATGGATCTACACCACAGCCTTGTTAGATCTTAACCTTTTCCTTTATTTGCTTTACATTTTTTAAAGAAATGCATAATTACAGACGCCCATGAAGCACCCTGTGTGTCCCACCTCAATTCCATTCAATTCCATCTTTTTATTCCTAGGTAGACAGCCAATAATCTAGTTTTTGTGTTTAACATTCCCAAAATGGTTCTGTAACTTTATATGCATTTATCCAAAAAATAGGTAGTTTTGACTATTTTAAAATTTATATAAAAGTTACCCCATTATTTGCATTTTCAGCTTGTCATTTTTCCTGTTTTTTGTGGTTTATCTAGTTAATATAAGTAGCTCTTGTTCATTTATTTTTCACTGAGTAATATATAGTAGAAGTATGCAGTGTGTAGAGTGTAAAGTAGTCCATATGTGAATATACCACAATTCATTATCCATCATTCTGTTGATGGACATTTAGGTCATTTCTATTTATAACTAAACGAACTGCAGTAAAAATTTGTGTGTCTATGTCCTTGGACACATACATTTATACTTTCCCAGGCACTGTGTTAGATGCAGGATAGAAGAAACAGACAAGCCCTACCTTCATGAAATTCATATATTATGGGTGAGAGAACAAATAAATTAACAAATAAATAAAATGTTATGAAAATGCTAGAAGGAAACAGAAAGCAGGGTATGAAAGCAATCAAGAATGACCAGGATGCTGTGTTAGCTACGTGGCCAGCAAAAGCCCTTCTGACGAGGTCACATTCATGCATGGGGAGCAAGCCCCATGCACCCCTGGGGCTGCCCCATCCTAGACAGAAAGATCAGCAAGTGCAGAGACCATGTGATGGAGGGGAAAGTAGCTAGAAATGAGGAATCCAAAGGCTACATCGGTTGGACTTTAGTCTTCACTAAGTACTTTGGATCTTATTCTAAGTGTGATGGGAAGTCTTTGGAGCATTTTGAAGAGTGGAAGAACATGATTAGATTTGATTTTAAAAGGTTTACTCTGGCTGCTGTGTGGTACATAAATCATAGGGCATTGAGGAAAGGAGAAGACTAGTTAGAAGTCAGCTGGCCTCATCTAGGGAGAGATGATGTAGGATCCAATAGTCCAGTAAGTGTGGAGACAGTGAGAAGTGATTTATTTTCAGGATAGATCTTGCAGGTTTTGTTGATGGATCAGAGGTGATGTGAAAGAACAAACAAGTCAAGGATGATTCCAAGAGTTTTGGCATGAGAAGCTGGGTGAGTCATGGTACCATTTTCTAGGCTGGGAAAGGGACAGGTCTGTGGATGGGGACAATCAAAGCATATTGTATATATATATATATTTGAAATGCCCACTCAGCATCCAAATGGAGAGGTCTACTATACAGGTCTGTAGTTTAAGAGACAGATTAGGAGTGGAGAGTTTAATCTAAAAGTCATGTGTGTATAGAAGAAACTTAAAGCCATTGGCTTGGATGAGCTCATTCAAGGAGTGAGGATAGAAGGAACAGAGATCTGAGGACTGAGCAGGGCCACTCTGACACCAGACTCGGGAAAGACACGGGATATTCTCTAGGGTACATACTTGGAAGTGAAGAGGCTGGGCTGTAGGAGAGGCATATTTTCCACTTTATTATTGACAAAATATTCATCAAGGTGGTTGTTTGTACCCATTTACACACTCAGCATAGTTGATAAGAATGCCTTTGGCACCACATTCTCACCCATACTTGATAATGACAGACTTTAACATTTCTGTCATATGTGAAATGGTGAAGCTATGCCTTTTAGATGTGTCAGTGGTAATTTCATAGACTTTTAGGACCTGGGAGGACCTTATACAGAATAAAACACACCTCTGTCATAGCATTTATCACACCACCAAGGCACTACTGAGTCGTAGGTCTTTCTCCTTCAGTAGATCACAACCGCCTTATTTCATTTTGAATCCCCAGCACCTAGCACAGTGCTTGGCTGTGCCTATAAGGATTGAAAGCAGGGGACAGAAATACTAATTGAATGACTGCATGAACCCCACCATCTTACAAGCAGGGAAACTGAGGCCTACGAATACAGTTCCTTGCTCAAGGTCACACAGCAACAGGGGATGCAGCAAAAATCACATCATCTCCCACCACTGCAAAGTACTAGATTTTCTGCCAAGCCACTCCTCCCTTCACTTAAATCACATGCCATGTGGACTTAATTATGATACTCAGGATATTGATAAAGAGATAAGTAATGAAGCAGTCTTGCTGAAAATAGATATTTGAGACCCTGCAGAAAAGTGTAAATGTATGACTATAACCAAGGGAAAACTCTGTTGGGCTTGGAAAAATATCAGGGGTAAGGCCACATGGTATGGTGGGCCAGGCATGTGTATAAACAGGTTCTATGTGGGTCCAGAGAACGTATACATCTTTCAGCCACACTCACTGAGATACAAAAAAAAAAAGAACCTCTATTCTAAAGAGGAGAAAACTGAGGCCATGATACTCATGGGCAGATGGGACAGAAAGAACTTAACCTAGATCTCCCTTCACTCTCCACTGAGACATAAGGCCAGAGGCTCCAGGTCAGGTATCTCCTGGCACTCCCTGGAGATACTATATTAGCATCATCACTCCCATCCTTTGCAGGTGTTTCTCATGGCTATAGAACCAATCTTAAATTTCCTCTCCATACATTTCCTTTGCTAAATGTTGGAATGAACAACACATTGTTTCCAAAGTTTCACTGAAAGAGGCAAATGCTCAGAAACCCCAACAATTTGCTAAATTGATTCCTATTTAATTTCATGTCAATTGCATTTATCTTCCATACCAGAGGTCAAATGATGAGTAAAAAGGCTGCTTAAACCGTGTATTAAATTTAGTTAGCTTGCAAAACTAAAGGAAGAAGAAGAAGGCGTCAATTTTTATAGCAAATGCCATTGTTTTCATAGATGGCAGAGACTATAATTGGCATTTTTACATTTTAAGCACTATGCAATACTAAAGATAAGAAAGTACATGGGGAAAATATCACTATGGTTTAATAATAAATTTATCATTACACTTCAGGCAGCATGAACAAATTTTGGTGTAAGGTAAAATTTATACTTAGAGCAAGGAAAAAAAAAAAATCAGTCAGTTATCAATCCTTGCATCTAGAGAGCTCCAAAGCATTTAAAGATACCTTTAACTAAAAATTCAAGGACTTTAAAAGTTGCATATGTCCTTGATTTTTTTAAACAAAGAAAAATTCTCTCTTTTTTCACTTTTCTTACCTTTTTTCTTCAAGTCTTCATCAGGCTCATACATCTCAATGATCTGCATTGCCCTTTTAGCATCATAAAATGGGAATAAAATTTCATTCAATCGAGGATCTCGTTGATGCTATGATGAGAAAATAACTCCATTTAGGCTGACATTCACCCTTGGGCCAGTACACATCACTAAAGTATGTAATTTCTAATATAAGATATATCTAGAATATCATGTTTACAGTTACAAAGAGAAGATTTCACTTTTTTCCTGTCTTTCTTCCTAAAATAGACTTCAGAAACGTCCAAATTTGGTAGTAGTTTGTTGGTTCCCCTCACTGAACTGAAGAGGGAGAAAACAGAAGATACTTTCTTCTTCAAAAGTTGACGGACAGAGAAAACGGTATGGCATTGCCATACCACAGGCAAGACACTTGGCATAAGTGCTTATAAAAAGTGAGATCAAAAATCTTTTAAAAAAAAAAAAAAGATAAACAAAAGCAAAAATCCAAAAAAACCCCAAATATATAACATACCCATTTAAATGCCAAACCAAAAACAACAATAACAAAAAACCCCTCCAAAACCCTAAAGTTAGACAGGCAAATATCATTTTATTTTCATTATGTCTTTCTACATGAATAAAAGATTTCTTGGGAACTGCAAACTTCATTCTCTTGAATCAATATTTATCAAAATGAACCCATTGTAATAGTGATGAAAATTAATCAGCACAAGGATATTTACAAGCTCTAAACAATATGAAAATTTGTGTTTAAATATCAGTAGTTCAGAAATTCTATTTCACTATGAAATCTAACTTGGTTTGCCCCGAGGAAATTCTCTGGGCAGAAAGTACGTAAATAATTTGGAGGTTGGTGATGTCATTCTTTTCAAATCAGCACCTATAGGCTCCTGGTGCTATGTTATATGAAGCACCAGGAGCAAAGCTATTTCTGCAGTTCTGTCATCCTAACTTTACAGCAGTGATGAAAAAAGTCCAACTTACTAACTGACTCAGCTACAATCGTGTGTGTGTGTCTATCTGACTATCTTTCTGTACCTAGAGGTAGTGGGACCATTAAACTTCCTTATTGTTCGTGGTAGATTAGAGGACCAAACACTGCATCCCTGGTCATCCATCAAATAAATAAATAAAGGAAACTTCAATGGAATAATGGCATATAAGCAGATGTGAGCAAAACTTGGTCAGTACGTAGGACACCGGCAACAACTCTTTACCCAAATATATGCACAGACTTTGAAAAGCACTATTGAAAAAGTATTGAAGAAACAATTGTTAAAAGTTCATATGGATCTCCCTTCCCCATTTGTTTTGAAATGATCATTTGAAGAGTGGGGCACACAGAATGAATGTCTTTGGCCAACAGAACACTTGATGTAATTTCCTAAAGCACTTGTGGCCTAGCCTACTCTGATCCTCCCACCTCCCCACCGAGTTAAGAGTGTTAACTCCTAAGGAATCAATATCTCTTTGTCAATTTATCCCAATGAAGCATGCTTCTGTTGGAATCTAAGAAATTACGGCTCACAACAGCTCACATCCATGCATGTGCTAGAGCAGAAACTGTTATATAAGCAACAGGCCTCGAGACCACAAAGAAGAAAAGTCCTGGGGTATGCAGAGAGATGGTGCAGTGGACCACGGAACGCCAAGCAGGTGAAGCCATGCTACAAGACATCTTGTTTAGGAAATGGATGCTGTCATGCAACTCCAGAGCCCCTGCCCAAGGGAATGACAAGCAGAGCTCTCTGGTGAGAAAGCATTGTTTTCAAAACAAACAAACAAACAGTACATTTTCTAGGCACTTTCCTTTTCAGTCTCTGTAAATAATACCATGGAAGGAGATGGATGTGGCAGGAAAAGGGCCTTTTGAGACCCCACTGCAGTTATGTTCATGGTTGGCCACTATACTAATAAGGTTTTCTTCCTTATTATAATTAAGTCTTTTAATTTAAAGATATGCTTTTGGTAAGTGTTCTGGACTCATGGAGATCATGGGGCAAATCCATATGAATTTAAAAGTGAGAGAAAGAAGAGACTCAGCTAAAGAAGAAAGAGGCAAAGTTGGGAAAGGAAGAGAGGGAATCCAGGTATTCTTAGGTGCTTTTTATGTACAGAGGTATGTGGGTTCTAACCCGGTGCCCCCTGTAGTGTGGCCTGTGGATGGCAGGAGTGGCATCACCCTCACCTGGGAGCTTGTTAGAAATGCACATTCTTGGGCCCCACTCCAAATTTACGAAACCTGACTCTCTGGGGTGGAACCCATGAATCTGTATTTTTACAAGCTTCTCAGGTGATTCTGATGTGCTCAAATTTAAGAAGCACTACTCTAATATGTAAAGGTTTGCATTTCAATATATTTGCATACCCGTAAAAAAAAAAAGTACCTAAGTTCTGCAAAGGATAGAAGAATGCTAAATGTTTGAGATATCCTCCCAATTAACCCCCATCAAAATTTATCAGAGGGCATGATATTCACTAGAAGAACATCCCCCTATCAGAAGCAATAGCCAGGAAAACCGAGTACTTAAAATGGATGTATCATAATCCCCTATTCTACATTTGCAGCAAATAAGCATTAAGAGAAGACAATATGAAATTTCACTTGTCTTCACATCTGCTCCACCAGATAACCTAACCTTTTACTTTCCTGAAAATGTTCACATTTCAAGAAGGAAGCACAGTGTAATCTGGATAACCCAAAGGCAAGGAAAAAATGGTAAAACTTGTATTGAGTCACAAAAATATAATTTTATATGAGAAAACAAAGAGGAGAAAGATCAGTTCCACGTAATCTCAGAGTAATCAGGTTGCAGAAGATTTCCACATGGACATAAGGACAGTGGGGCAAATGCTTCACAGCTCTGAGGGAGAGACCGTGGGTTTTCAGTTGGGATTTGGGGTAGCAATGTACAGGGGGCATCCACCCCGTGATGTCTAGGGCTTTGTAAAATACGATACTGAACAGCTTCCGAAAATAGTTCACAGAACTGTGCCCAAGTGAACAAGAAGATAATGAACACTCCTCCTTTATTATGTCCTTACTTTTATTGAGAAAAGACTTCAACTGGCTTCAATCCAAGCAGCACTGGGAGAGAGATGTTGACATAAATAATATTCAAAAGAGATATAAAAAGATAAGGGAATTATTGGTAAGATTTATAGCACCAAATATTTCCGTCTCTCTCTTTGCTCATGCATTAAAGAGTAAAGATATTGTAAATGGAAAGCAATCTTGAGCCCTTTATTACATTCTTTCAACTGCAAAATAAAAAATAAAATAACAAATCAGGTTTAGCTCTAATGTGATCCTATGATATATGTGAGGCAGGGGGAAAGATTACCAGCAACAAGAAAATAAAGCTAATTCTTGATTGTTGTGGTTATCTAAAATCTCTGCCTCTCTTTCTTAATTTGACCTCTTTCTCCAGCTCTTCATGCATCTCTCAATTCTGCCGGCCCTCAGCTGCTGTCATCTTTGTAAGAAGTCATATGGAGAGTGAAGGCAAAACTAAAATCAATTTAGCTTCTCATTAGGAACAGGGAAAGAGAGGTGAAACTAACTGAAGCCAAGAAGCTTTAATTAGCCCTGATACATAGAGAACTGAGTTGGTGGCAGTTTCCAACCATGTGCCAGCTCATAGTGACGGCCCCCACCAGCTCTCCTGGACTCCAGTTTGCTATTTCCATAATATAGGCAAAGAAAGTTTCCCTCAGCCCACTGGATGGGACCAAGAGACATAGCTGTGGCAAAATTTTAGATCAGAGTGGAGGATTTCCATGATGAAGTTCATTATGGAGAATAATAGGTTTATGCTGCTCTCACATTCTTTCCATTCACACTAAGCATTCCAAGGAGGAATCCAGCACTTCACAAACTCTAATGTGCAGACAAATCACCTGGAGATAATGTTAAATGCAGATTCCAACTCAGCAGGTCTGGGTGGGACCTGAGATTCTGCATTTCTAACAAGCTCCCTGGTGATGCCGATGCTGCTGGTCCCCAGATCACACTCTGGGGAGCAATGAACACGGACATACGGAGAAGCAAATGAGGAGCAGATCTAAAGCTACTAGTGAAAAGCTAGTAAGTGGTGATGGCATGGGTAGAGAGCAGGTGGTACAAACCCCTACACGGCAACCAAGGCAGTAAATGATAGTCTCTCCTCACCTTCCAAGTTCCTGGAGATACACATTACTACACTGAGCAGAAAATTTCATATAAGGAATAAAGGGATTTACATGCTGGAAGGTGGTGGGTGGCAGCACGTCTTTTGCTAATATAAATGGCATATTTTTCCTGTTACCTATTCTAATTGGTTAATGCTAGTGTACGTGTGTGTATTGACTTTTTTTTGTTGATCACTTATTTGGTTACCTTGTTGAACTCTCTGTCTGTTCAAAGAGTTTTTCAGTTGATAGTTTTTGATATTCAGGTTACATAATCATCATCTGCAAATAATGAATAGGGCCTTGTCCTTTTGTGTTCCTGGGATTCGTTTATTTTTTCTTGTCTAATTGCATGATCCAGGTCTTCTAATACAATGTTGAATTCCAGCTTGTTGAGACTATATGGCTAAGGCATTTTGAAAATGTTTAGGTCTAAGCTTTTCAAGTCAGAGACCCTTACATTCCAATGCCTGCTCCCTTCCTGAGTGAACTCTGTCTCCTTTCATTATGGGTTTTGACGGTGCTCTGCCCAAGGGGTGCTTTCGACTTTGGAGCAATGAGAGGGGCAATGGTAGCACTCAAAAGAGAGGGTGCAAGGCACTGGCAGAATGTTCTCTAAGTTTGACAGCCTTCTTCAAGGAGACATTCAGATTTCTGTCTAGTTCTTCCAGCTGAGTTCACTAGGACAGAAAGGGAAGAGATTCAGGGCAGACACTTTGATTAAAAATAAAGGCTGTACACTTTCCTGGACTGTCTTGTAGTTTCTGTGACCTAAAGAAATCTAGAATCACACTGATTCCATGAGTCCCACCCCCCCAAATTAAAGGTGCCACCTTACTGTTAACGAGAAGCCAAACAGAAGGAAACATAAAGTAAATGAACACTACTGGCCAGTGTAATAGTGATAGATAAAAGCTTACCAAAGAGTAAGTGTTTTGAGAAAGAATTTGGATGTCAGAGCCAGAAAGTATGGGTGATCATACCTTTTAAAAATTAAATTTTTTGTCCAAGACTCCTAAGAATGACAAGAGTAGTTATCAGGTAGGTCTACAGAAACCACCCATAAAAGGAAAGGCATGAGATAAGCACCCATGAATGCAGCACCTATTCTGAGGACTTCAGAACTGTTTCCTCATTTGAACAGTACAATGCATATTAAGTCTCTGTCATGTTTAATAGATGGCTGGCTACCAGCTTCATCCCAGAGCGCCCAAGAGGCCTTTTTCTAGGCGAACTGATGAGGTGGTACATCTTCTCTCCACTAAAGCGTCTTCCCTCTTTAGTAGAAAGCAAGATTTTTGCCCGTCTCACCAAAACGTAAGGTGACCAATGACCCAAAGTACATGAAGAAGCTGAGGGAGATAACACAATACATTTTTTAAAAGAAGCAGAAGATGGGGAAAGGGTTAAGGAGGCAAAGCAAGGCAACTTAACTTCCAAGCAACGGTGGCGTAAGAATGTGGATAATATCTGGGTAAAGATTATGAACATAGTATTCGCATGACCAGAAACTAGTGGAGTGAAAAACTTGAAATGTTTTCAAGTAAAATAAATATTGCAATGTACTGAAAGGATTATTTAAAAGTGGAGGCATCTGCACTGCTATATGGGGGAACTTTTCTCTCCTGCATCGGTGCTTCTAGGCGCTGGTTACCATAGCTTCTCAAGTGCAACCCTACAAATTGGGAGCTACTGAGCCCTGACAGGGAAAGAAAAGAGAAGCCCTTTGGCAAAGATGTGATCTGTGTCTGCAAACTGGCAAATCACAGTCTACCTGTGGTCTTTTCTTGAGGCAATACCTCATATCTGGCATGATACTGCCTTTCCTAAAGTTTTCTCTTTATAAGGTATAATGGCTAACATCAATTGTTTTGAAACAAAAATATACTGTCCATTCCTCACTTAAAGTCTTCTTATTATTAATGTGTTAGACAAAAAGTGAGTTTCCCTTTTTGGATTAACAAGAGCTTCAATGGGTTTCACTGAAGAGAAAACACTTTTTTGAACGTGTAGAGGAAAAA
The DNA here is from genome assembly GCF_028564815.1 of Eubalaena glacialis. NCBI lineage: Eukaryota > Metazoa > Chordata > Mammalia > Artiodactyla > Balaenidae > Eubalaena > Eubalaena glacialis. The sequence continues at coordinate 42,718,598 of NC_083728.1, read as the reverse complement.
AGAAGTTAATTTTAGTTGTAATAAAAATTGCAACCTTTACGTGTTCTGAAATATCTTTCTCTTGGGCTTAAGCAAATTTTGTCAATCAGTTTTGGTTGTTAAGTGAATCACGTTCTAAAATTAGCTCTGAGCTTGTTATAAAAATAAAAAGGAAAAATTTAACCTGCCATCTCATTGGCCTCATATGCACGATATTTTCACCCAGGAACTCTATGTTGTGCCTGTTGTCTAAATATTCTATTCGAACCTACATATTTTTCTTACATGCAATCCATTAAAAGACAAAAATAAAGCTTTTCTAGTCCATGCAAAGGTATGAGGAAAAGTTAGCAATGGAGAATCCAACTATAGTGTGGTAAACTCAATCCATTCTCTTTCTATTTCTTATAAGTAAATAGAAAAAAATAAGTACCTTAAATATCACCTTGCAAAAACATAGACACATTTAATTAAATGAATATATTATCAAATTCACACGCACACACAGAACCGGAGCTACACATCACAGCAAGAAACCAGCAAAAAAGCAGTGTGCAAAGCCAATGAGGAAGTGCATGGACACACGAAGGCAGCAGCTGATTTTTGCACCTGGTAAAGCCATCATGGAAAGATCAGCAGGTCAGAAGCAAAGCGAATGAAGGTGTAGGATGCAGGCATGCAATGAGGATGCTGGAGGAGGGCAAGCCACTGCACACAGACTGATGGAGTTAATGTATGAAAAAGCTTACTTCATTTAGAAAGCTCACTAATTGGTCTACCGTTAAATAATCAGTTTTGTCTCCATTGCTGAAAAGAAATTTATTAGAAAAAGTAAGTTTTGGTATATGATGCTACAGGAGGTACGATTTACATGTTGACATTTGTTGATGATAATTCTACACTTATTTTCTAACCCTGAAGTAGTGGTGAACTCTTAAAATGGCCAGAGACTGTTTGTAAGGGGGAAAAAAAATAACCCAACAACAACAACAAAGGAAAGAAATCATTCCCACTAGCTTACAGAAAATGTCTGCAATCCCTCTTTTGCATTATCCACAGGCATTATTATAAAAACAACATGTAAGTCATCCATTTGAAATAATTGGAATGAATGGACTTTTCAACAACATAATAACATTCCAAATCGAATCTTGTTAGTTCACATAACGGGTTAATACCTAAAGGAGCAAGTTAACATTGTAGGTAGTTAGTAAAGCCAATGCAGGGAGGGGAGGGGGGGAAGTTCCAGGTGCTACAACTAACTTACGTAAAAGTTTCTCAAAAAATCAGAGCGAACTTTTACACCAAATAAACTAAGGGGTGAAAATGTAACCCTGACTAGATATTCCTAGATACTGTCAACATACTATTTGAAAATATTAGGACGAAAATGTTTTTAAAATCTAAAAATACAAGGATAACATTGATGTGACACTTTCTCATAAATGGAACTTACATTTTTTTAAAAAGATCCTCTATATCTGTCCGAGGACAAATCTTTTGTGTCAGTTCATAGAACTTTTCATAAGTAAATGCTGCAGGTTCAATTTCATCATTCTGGAAAGAATAGAAGCGTGTCATAAATCAGGGCACATTTTTCTCTCCTTGGAGGATCTACAGAATCTACAGGTTCATGAAGCAAAGTAATGACACTTGGAATTCCAGGGCCTTCATCTCTGATTCTTGCTGATAGAAGCCAGGAGGTCCAGCCGTTGGCCAGGCCTCTAGAAGGTGGCACGTGTAAATGAGCATTTCTAGTTACCATGCATCCATGGTTTGCATGTTCAAACACTGGCCACAGCTGGGCTTGCTCTGGGAGAGACTCCACAGAACAAATACAAAGAAACATTTTTTCCTTCTCTCCTTGAAGGAGAAAAGCAAGTGCCTGCCTAAAGGATGCTGACTAAATCAAGCCCAATGTTTTCTTATGCTTATTTTGTGAATTTTCACAAGACCACATGAAGGGGATCCTATAAGAGTTTACTTTTCATACTGAACTTCATATTTCAAATCGGATTTGTTAAGGCAGGAACAGGCTTAAATCTTTCTTGCAGTTAACACGTTAATTGCAATTATTTTAAATCCAAAGGGCCACAAACACAAATGGTATGTTTGGGGAGAGGTGCTTCATAAAATATCGCACAGCCATCCTGAAGAACTGAATTTATGAGCCATTTTTCATGCTGACATTGTACATGGTCCAGGCAACGTTGATGGGTTTCTGTAAAATAAGCTTTCCATAAGCTGTGTGAAAGAGCAGGCTGGTTGTCATTTCCTTTTCTTAATAAAGTTGACAACAACATTTGGAAGTACACTATTTGAATACTAAAACGTTTAGGTTAAAATGCCCAGAAAACAAAAGGAAGGAAGGACAGAAGGAAAGAGAATAAAGGAAAAATTGACTGTACTATGTGTGACTGAATCTAATTCTGAATCTAATTGAATCAGTTTAATACAATCTTGTTTATTACATGAGAACATAAATACACAAAGTGGTTTTAGAAACACATTATTAGATTAATGAATACCTTTCCACTGGGAAGACCTAGCTCCTTGAGTGCTTGAAAGATCACCTTTTCTGTTTTCCCCGATGCAAAGGTTCTGGTAATACTAGGGCAGAAAAGAAAAAGAAATAAAGTTACTATTTATTCTGTTTCCTCTGATGCAAAGATCCCATTAAAACTAGGGATGGTGGGATAGGGGAGAAGAAAAAGGAAAATAAAATTACTTTTCATTTTTAGGTATTTTTCACTTCCCAAACTAGCTCCTGCAATGTCCCTCTGGTTACCAGAGCTGGTTGTGCTAGTGTGGTGACTTGATTCTAAGACAGGTGGTCTCTCTGGCTACTTGTGAATGTAAGATGCACCAGAGATACAGACCATTGGACAATCACAATAATAAATTTCGATCCTATCAAACTGCTTTCTTAGGAAAAAGGAATGTGGCAGATGGAACAGCAAGTCTAGAATAAAACCTCATGGTGACAATATCTTGACTTGGGGAAAGGAAGGAGGTCCCTTAGGACACAGCATGTGCCTGTGATCGCCCTTACCTGGCTTCATACTACAGCTGACATGCATTATCAGACATATATATATATTTTTTGAGCTAAGCACCCTTTAGCTACTCTGACATGTCAGCTGCCTCAAGGATTGGGGACTTTATTATGAAAGTGACAGGTGTCAGGGAGAGGGGAGGCAGGGGAACAATTATTCAATGTTTCAGCAGAATCTTGCCATTCCCCTGAGACACAGTATTTTTGAAAAATGGTGGTGCCTTTGAATTAGTACTGTGTTCATCAAGGCTAGTAAGATGGATAACACCTTAAGGAGCATATTTCCAGATGATGATAAAAGTAGGAGAGAGACTCCTGATAAATGAATTGGTGACACTCAGAACGAACACTATTGAGGAGAGGACTTGGACCCTGGAATCCATACTTGACTCTGGGCCATGTCTCGGCCACCCGAAGAGCCTTCATTCACTCCCTGAATGGAGGCCCAGGTGATTTGTCACCATAATAACTTAAAGTCTAAATCAGAAGTCCAGCCTCCGCTGGAAGACAGAGCTTACTTTCATCTGTGAAGCTTGGCTTTGGACCACCTTCCCTGTGAGCACAGGAGGATCTGTACCAGCGCCTCCCATGCCCAACCTTGTCATGCACTCCACTGTTTGCGTTTAAGTGGAAGGCAAGCTCTCAATGTAAGCAGTGACCGCCATTTAATCTTGATGAGTGGGAGAAAGCATCACTTCAACTGCAGAGTACAACTTCCCAGAAGAGATTGGGAAGAACTAGCTGTAGGTAAACGAATTGCTATGTGTTCATTCAAAGCTTTATTGTTTCATACGTGGTCTAAGAATACTTCAAGAAGTACAGTTTTAAAAATGTTTGAGACAGTTGTATTCAAATATAGGGAGGCCTATGAATTATCTTTAACAAATCTGCAGACATGGTACAGCATATATGTATGACATTAAGTAAACCAGTTTCTAGGGTCAAGGGTGCTATGCCCACATTTTCCCACTTCTCTAGAGTTCATGGAATTTTCATACATTGGACTGAGTTGAGAAGCACTTTATCTGCTCTTTATAACAGAGGAAAGTGGCTATTCAGTGTGCCTTTTTTTTGAAACAGAGTATGTATGTGTTAATGTGAGAGCTGCAGGTTCCAGCAGGATTTGGGATGTCTGGCACCTGTAACCAGGAGGAAACTCTCTGAATAGCAATCTCAGGGGAATCTCAGCTAACTCCAGCTTCTGTTAGGTTTCAACAGGCCTCATAAAGGAGATGAAAACTGATGAACATGGTCATGAATGTAGCAGGTGTAGGGCCTGAGCCTTTCTGGTGAAACAACCTGGTGTTGGGGAGGGGGTGGAGTGGGGAGGAAAGGGAGAGTTCGTGGAATAGAATCTTGGCTGGGGCTTGGGGAAATGCCAAGAAATAGGAAGCAGAACAAGGACATCTTTTGGGAGTAGTCTGTTCAAGCATTTGTGGAGATAGAGAAACTGAGAGAAGGAGAAAATAGGGTGTCCAGGGCCAGGAAGGAGGGAAATCCACATGGGAACATATCAGTGAGGGCAAAGTCAGAGCCCAGAGACATGACAGAAGATAATAAAGGCAAGAGGTGGGACTTCCCTGGCAGTCCAATTGTTAGGACTCCGTGCTTCCACTGCAGGGGGCACGGCTTCGATCCCTGGTCAGGGCACTAAGATCCCACCTGCCGAGGGGCCAAAATAAATAAATAAATAAATAAAGGCAAGAGGTGGTATGATGGTCAGAAGGGCTCGTTCTCAGGCCCATCTTTTCACGAGGGGGCTAGGGCTGGGCAACCTCAACACAGATTTGGTCCCCTCATTCTAAGAGAAAATAGGAGCAAGGAAGTAAAAGAGACCATTTCCCTGGAGGTAGGGAGGAGCGGGGACGGGGCTCCTTTATTGCCTTCTCTCCAGGCAGCTTTCAGAGTCATTCTTGGGCCTCAAAATGGATTCGGCTTAGGGGTGAGTGGGTTGTGGTGCAAAGGTGAATTCTCTGAGTTTCCACTTGCATCGGAGGCCCAGCATTTAACCAGAGTCCTGAGAGAAAGAAACACACTTATCACAGGCTGGGGGCATTTCAGACACCATCGAGGGCGTTTCATGGGCACGTAGAGTGTGTACAAGGGACTGCAATTTATTCAACCCTTATACACAGCCCCAAAGAGTACAGCTTAGTGCTTTGTAGCTACAGGTGCTCAGAGTTTCTGTTGAAGCAAAACACACTACCTACCCCAAAGGAAATGCTAGAAAAGCAAATACCCTTAAGTGGTACCCAGTCCATCTGATTAAATTCCCTGTTCCAGCAGACCTTACAGGCAACCAAGACAGCAATGACCCTAGAAACTCAGGGAGTCTCACTCTGCCCTCAAAGGGTCTACAATCTATCCAATGGTTTTAATACCATCTTCTGAAACAGTCAAGGAGTGTTCATGAAGTGAAGCCCCCTGCAGAACCAGACCCTCGTCATAGGCAGGCTGGGCCTTCAGGATGTGGATGGATTATGAGGGAGTTGGGCTGCTATGACCACCCCTGAGGTCTTAGCCCTCTTAACACATCTGTCTCCCTTGGGACTCCTTCTACTCATAGCCGTTGGTTCCAACTCCATGTTACAAGGAATGGGAAATGGCAATTAAAAAAAAAAGAAAAAAAAAGAGTGACCTTCAAAGCTTTGGTCTGAGTGGATAGGTAAATTGAGTGTGAGTATGTAAGTTTGGGAGACAGGCAGACTGCATAAGATGATGTACAAAGAAAGAAAAGAGGAGAGGGAGGTAAAGACTTTCTTCCCTTATTCTTCCTGCAGCTTCCTGGACATTAAATTTTGGTTACAGCTCACAAGGAGGGGCCACTCTCAAGCTGATCTAATGACCCTGAAGCCAGATCCCCTCTAATATTACACACACACTACACTAATAGTTTCCATTTTAAAAACTCCAGAATGATAGTGATGAAATGACATTTTAAAGTGTTTATTCTTCATATCCATTAAAACATTCAGAACAATTTCCACCTCGCCCTTGGCAGCTCATCCACATAAAGATTTATCCACTTTTTGCTGGCTTGGTATCAATTCTCCATCAACTCTGACAAACTGCCCCTGGATCACAGATGTCTTGTGTCAAACACCTGTTAATGCTGGCAGGCACCAAAGAGTTCACGTCAGAGAAAGCTGAAGAAGAAGACAAAATATCTAGGCTATTTCTACAAAAAAGGGGGTAATAATTTTGTATGTGAACATGCTGCACAAAGATCTTTGGAATCAGCAAAGGCTTCCAAGCTTGTGTAACAATGGCTTGATTCATAGGATGTGTACAGATGACACCAGAACTGCTTGTTAGGAGTGCTTTGATTACAATCTATGTGTTTCTATTTTGTCCATTTCCTGAATCTTATCTTGGGAGAAAAATCAGGAGAGCAAGTTATGTAAAAACCGATCCAACCTACATTTCTGGTCTTCACACTGCTATCTGTGCTAAGTTTGGACTTATTACTTCAATACTGATTTTTAAATAAAAATGCACTATATATCTGGCAATAGCTGTAGGATGCTGAGATACATTAAAATAATTGTCCTGCTATTCTCAACAGAGCAAAGGGCTTTAAATAAAATAATGATCAGTGGAAAGTGACTTTGCCAACAACCATCAGTCAAGGGTGTTAGTGGGGCTTTTCTTAAGCTTCTAAAGTAAACGCAAAATTGACTTGCTAGTAAGTTATTAAATAAAAAGCAGAGAATCCTACATATAGATTTGTAAAGACCACAACAGATGCATGAGGTCAATAACCCTGGAAGCCCTCAATAAAAGGTTAAATAAAAAGAATACTGCCATGGTCTTCTTTATGATGTGTATGCTTTTTGTTTGCCCATTGATACATCAGTGTCACATGGATACCTTAGTCCATGAATGTTACAATACATGGAGTTAAGGAAAATGATGACCTCTAGGATAGTTCTGACAAATGTGAAAAGAATGACCTTGAGGGAGTATGGAGATACTCTCAGAGGGATGCAGAATGGAAGCTTCAAGTCTGGGCAGAGACAGAGGGAAAGGAGAGGCAGAAATGGCTGAGTGTAATCAGTGGGTCTCGGCTCCAGTGCATTCCCTCAAATGCTGTGCAGCTGGTGACCTGTCCACCTCATCTCTGAAAGATAGAGTGGTTCTCAGACACGACTCCACCCAGTAGTTCTGGGTTTTGTCTGTTATTTGTCGTTGGCCTCTTTGCTAAAGTGTCCAGGAAGAGGTCAACTTGAATGCGAGTTGGGAGAATTCTATAAGAGTGGGTCGGTATCTGGGGAACTCATGTTCAATTCAGGTTCCTGAATCCTAATATACCCCTGGCTTCATGTGGGCAGCAGATGCTCTGGGGCCCAGTTCAGCTTCTGGAATTTTCATGAAATGCTTACACAAACACCAACGAAAAAAAAAACTTGGGGAGTTGGGTAAAGAATTCCCATCACTACTGTCGCAAGAGCTTCCAACTGGACCCACAGACCACGACCCTAATGCCGGAAGGAGTGGAGAGGCAGAAAAAAGGGGAGCATGAGAAATCCTCAGAGGGTGAAGCACATCAGCTTAAGTACTGAAGCACAGGTGTGAAGGCCGTTTCTGGTTCATCTTCTCTTCATTCTTGACTCCACCCAGGCTTTCCTGCCATTTTCTCTCTTGTCTCTGTTACCTTGGGGAGGGTAAGGAGGGAAGCGACAGCTCTGAAGGGCATGTGGTGTCAATGATAGCATACCCAGACACCAAGTCCACTCGTCCTGGGCACCAGAGGACCAGCGAAGCCCAGAATGAGATGCACTGTCTGAGGCATCACACTTCCTAAGACACGTCCATACACTTCCACTGTAGGTGCACAATATAAACTTCTTTAATTGTAGTTAAAGGTTGTTCAGGGCAAGTAGGTGAAAGATACGAGAATCCTGAAAACCCACTTAGTTGAAGATTAAAAAATACTGCTACATTTTCCGATGTTCTTTAATTTATCAGAGTTAATGCTACCTGTTCGGAGGAAAAATGCAACTTTACGTCCATAAGTGATTTTTACATACTGAACACAGCATTTGATGATGTGATTCAAACTAAGCTTCCAGAAATATCTTTAGTTAAAGAAATTAACCAGTCCTTGTCGGGGGCTCTCTCTGTGGGCTGGTATCACAAGGGCTGACCCAGGCTGTGCAGAGCAGACAAGAATAACTGACTTACCTCCTAACTGGAATTTTCCCATTTGTGTTGGTCATAAATGCCAATTTCATCCAGCTGGAAAACAACAGTAACAACTGTTTTAATGCTTCTCAGGAGAAATAGCTTCAATCTGGTTAAGAACTTTAAAAGAAAGTTCATTCAAACAAAGAACATTTATTCGGAAAACCAGAGGCAATTACACACTGTGAGATGAATTTACTGTTGTCAGATTTAGCAAACAGAAATATAGGACTCTGTTAGATCTGAATTTCAGATAAACAACAAATAATTTTTACTACAAGTATGTTCCAAATATTGCATAGGACGTACTTATACTAAAACATTATTTGTTACTTATCTGAAATTCAAATTTCACTGAGAGTCCCGTATTTTATCTGGCAATCCTAGATGAACCAGAAAATTGGGAATTTGCATGAGCAAAGCAAATTGTAGGCACTTATTTGGTGATTGGTTTCGTCCTTGATTGTTGCTCTTTAATAATCTACTAAAGGGGTAAGAAATGCGAGTGCATGGTAACACCAGCCAGCCTAGTCTTGAGGACAGTGGGGACCCCCTCCGCCCCAGCCCCAGAGGCTGCTCTCAGTGTAGTGAAGTACAGATGGAGAAGCAGGCAGGTGTGAGCCCTTAGTGACCTAATCCTCACAGCAACTGGTGGATGGGTGGACACCAGCTCCATAAAGGGATCTGGATCCTTAATTTGTAACAGTCAGAGAAGTTCATCAACTCAAACTGATGGTGAAAAACGCCTTGCTTTCCCCAGGGGTTCATGACACATGGAGACCCAGAACATATATTTGTCCTTTGGTGCTTGGACTATTCTTAGCCACTGACTCCCGTTCTCACTGTTTCCAGTTAATAACATTCTAATAATCTGCAGAACATGATGATTTGGTAAAGTTTCTGTCTTAAGTCAAGCTTCCTAGAAGCACACGTGACTACTTTTAAGGGGGTGGTTTCAGGACCATAGGAGTATGGGAAGCAGACAGGCAGGGAGGAAGTTACACAAAGCTGTGCTCTCAGCTGGAGCTTTGTCCTGACATCACAGGGAGCTCTGGAGTGTGATTTGCACCAGGCTTGGTGGCAAGGGGGCTGGCCTCTTGTATACTGTCTCAGCCTGTCATTGGCCGTGGGCTTCCTTCCAGAAGAAGGGAGGAGTCTAGGGTCAGCCCTCCTTATCCGTGGGTTCTGTATCCGTGGACACGAAGGGTCAACTCTAAGGGACCCGCATCAGTGGATTCTGGTATCAGCAGGGTTCCTGGAACCAATCCCGCAGAGACGCCAATGGAGGACGGTGATCTCCCGGGCTCAGTGACTCCCCGTAGGCAGAGGGCAATTCTCTGGAGAAGCAGGCAGGTGTGAGCCCTTAGTGACCTAACCCTCCCAGCAGCTGGCGGATGGGTGAACGCCAGCAACAGAAAGGGATCTGGGCAGGACACCAATGAAGGCAGATAAGATCTGGTGTCTAGATACAAGGACTTGGGTCACTCAGGCATAAGTGGGCATGCCAAAAGTCTGAGGTTCTATAACTTCAAAGTATCTGTTGGGTTGCTCTTTATTTTTAAGAAAACATGCCACAGCAACTGCAGAGGACAAGGAGAAGCAGCTGCACAAAAAATAGGAATGTACAAGACTAAATAACTCCCCTCTGAAAAGCCGATGGGAAAAACACCGGAGGGATGATACCAAAATCAAAATAACTAATACTGAACGAGGAGGGATGGGGAGCCAGGACCCGGGTTAGGTGCTCCCCATGACCTTATTTCCTCTGCGTGGAATCTTATGAGTGGTGTCACCACCTCCATTCACAGATGAGGACAGTGAGGCACAAGGTTAAGAATTTGCCAAGAGGGACCCAGCAACGAAGTGGCCAACCTGGGATTTACAGCACAGAGTCCATGCTGTTAAAGCACCTGCCAAAGGGACCAGAAGTAAAAAGCAAAATGCCCGAAGGACTGATCTCTCCTCCCATCGCCCGGAAGTCCAAGGAATCCCACCCTTGGTGCTGGACCTGGGCCTGGCTAAGAAATGCAGGCTTATCCCTGCAGATTCTCAGTGTGGTTCTCTCCTGCACCTCATAACTGCCTGCCAAGGGCCCTGTCATAACAGGTAGCCCCACTCCTCCATGGATCACTGCTTTTCAAACAGGCTGATTTGGGCTTTGGCTAGAATTTCTACTTGAGTAACTTTCATGACACCTGGAAAGAATAACTTCATAGGGTTAAAACCTACCATGTCATGCAGGTCCTCTCTGAATTTTGAATACAGTGAGCTGGAGTAAGGAAGGCCTGCTTTCTGAATTTCAAAAGTACCTTCGGATCCCTGATTGGGTGCTAAACAGTCCCTGGGGCCAGTGCTCCTTTTCCACTGGAGCCATCGGTGCTTTTGCAAAAGTGCTTCTCTTGGCCACACTCCCCATTTCTCAGTGTCATGCAACAGAGACTCCAGCTACATCAGCACCCAAATATGGCCCCAGGCATGCAGAGCTATTTATCAGTAGACTCAGTCTTCGGACACAAAGGACAGAGCCCACAACCCAGAGGATACTGGGGAGCTGAGGTTCCAGCATCTTTCTGCCATCACCTATTCCTTTCAAATAGGTTTCAGGCTGTGGGCTTATCACACATGCCCTGCCAGGTGGCATGAGGAGTACAGGTGCGTATTGGTCAACATCTTCTCCAAGGTCAGGAGCATAGAGGCGAAGGCAAGGAAGATGCTGCCTGGTCCATATACATAGACTTCATCTCCTAATCTGACTGTTTGTTTGATAACCGCCAAGAACAAAGGATCATGCAAACAAAACTCACTGTTTCTTGAGGCATGTCATGGGACTGACATTGTTGGCCCTGAAGTTGTGTATGATGGATCTCAGGCCTTCGACCCATTGCTGAAAGAGAAAGAAAAAAGTGTTCTTGGTGAGCAAATCTGCCAGAGCTAAATTGGGTGTTTTTTATTAGACAGCTCGTATCCATTTTGTGTAAGAATAATATAAACTCTTCTTTATCTCCTTCCTGCCACTCAGCCATCCTCATTCCACACGCTCATATTTTATGCTTTAATAAACAGCTTTCATTCTTTCCATGAAGATAAATGTGGCATCTACAGTGTCATTAAACACTGGGTTATCACAAAGCAATGCTGCCCACTGATTGACTTGTTAAGCCTTCTATTTGCAGTCTGTTTAAATATAAGCCCCTTTCAGTTGCTGGCAATCTTAATTATTTCTAAAGCAACATTATACAATACATGATGACATACTTAGCTACTCTCATTTTATAGGATGAAGGCATTCGGGGTTCATCCATTTTATTGTGTGATTCTATTTCAATGTAAGAATTTGTTACCTATCTTACCTGTCTGTGTTTTCCAGCAAACCCTTAAAAAGTAAAACAGGCATCGATGCCAGGGTACCCAGAGCAAAGAGTAATGTGCTTGCATGATTTCTGTATAAGGACTTGGACCTCAGTTTAGTTCATAACATCATTCCATGGATTTACAAGGAAAAGTGAAGAAGACTGTGCGTGGCAGTAAAGGAATTTGGGTTTCCAAAGGGCATTTTACTAGAAAAGGCTGGCCCATGAATTAAGGCCCACTCTGCCCTTGGGTCCAATAACCGATGCCAGTGAATGCCATACCAAACTGCTAAAAATGAGAGTCACACTCTTGGCAAAATGCTTTGAAGCGAATTGATACTGAGGGTTCAAACAGAACTGGGGCCCACACACAAGCCAGCACCTTACCTTCTTAGGTTTTTAGTCTGACTGCTGTAGCTCTGTGCTGAGGAAGGGAAAATATTTTGGAATAGACAGTAATGTAGATGTACAGTCTTCCTGCCCTGTCCAGCATGGCAGCCACTAACCGCATGTGGCTAAATTAAACTGAATAAAGATTAATTAAATTAAATTAATTAAATTTAAACCTAATAAAAATAAAATTCAGTGCATCTGTCGCACTCATCACACTTCAAGTGCTCAAACCCAACATGGGCTTAGCGCCTAATATATCGGACGGTGCAAATAAAGAACATTTCTGTCATCACCAAAGGTTCCATTGGACAGCACTGCATAGTATTACCAGCTTTAACACGGTCAGGGGATTAAGTCACTTGCGAGGGCCAGAGGTGATGACTGGGTTCTATACGTGTGTGTGGTTTTAATTTTAATTGTGATATAATACATATAACATAAAATTTATCATTGTAACCATTTTTAAGTGATCGGTTCAGCGGCATTAAGTAACAGTCACATCGTTGTGCAAGCATCACCACCATCCATCTCCAGAACTCTTTTCATCTTGCAGAAATGAAACTTTGTTCCCATTAAACAACCACTCTGCATTTCCCTCTCCCCACAACCCATGGCAACCATCATTCTACTTTGTTTCTCTGAATTTAACTACTCAAGGTACCTCATGTAAGTGGAATCATGCAGTATTTGTCCTTTGTGACTGGCTTATTTAACTTAATTTAATGTCCTCCTCAAGGTTTATCTGTGTTGTAGCAGGTGTCAGAATTTCCTTCCTTTTTAAGGCTGAATAATAATCCATTGTATGTATAGGCCACATTTGGTTTATCTGTTCATCTATCAATGGATCCTTGTGTTGCTATTATGACTTATGCTGCTATGAACACGGGGGCTCCAGTATCTCTTCAAGAGTCTGCTTTCGATTCTTTTGGATATGCACCCAGAAGTGGAATTGCTGGATTATACGGTAATTTTATTTTTAAGTTGCACAAGGGTTCCAATTTCTCCACAGCCTCACCAAACTCCTTATTTTCTGTTTTGCTTGTGTTTTGATAGTAGCCACCCTAGTGGATGTGAGTCTACCAGCAAGTTTGTGCTTTCCTCTTTGAGCCCCAGTCATACCTAACAGACTTCTGAAGGGGGACTTGGGAGTGATAAGAGGAAATTTTCCTTTCACAAAGAGAAAAGGCCATTTTCTGAGGACTGTAAATAGCACTGAAAGCCTCAGCAAGCATGATGGTGAAGTCAGGGTTCTGAGGGAGGAGGAAGAAATGAAATAGCAGCCTTGAAGAAATGCCTCAATTATTTTCCTCATCAGACCTCACTTCCTCTGTCAGGATAAATATGGGACTCTAGCCCCTGGGGACAATCAAATATCCTGTGATTGGCCTAACAAACCACAGGCCCACACAGAGTTTCCCAAGAAGAGACAGAAAAAGCACAAATAATTTGGTTGGCATGAACTGGGAAGCACTGAAGCCTTGTTACGTGTTCCAAAACACAAAACGAAGTCCATGGTTTCCTGGGGCAAAAAAGTGGATCATTTCTGAGACTGTTTGCTGGTTCTTTCTGATCATTCTGATTTAGTTGTTTCTAAAATAAATTACAGAGATATCAGGCTTTGAGGGGGCTTCAACAACATTCATCCATCTTTTGAAAATACAGTGTGGAAAATAATTTGTTTGTTTATTGTGATGGAACAGTCCTTGAGTGTGACCTTTAAGGTCATCACACCAGTGACTCAGCTTATGCTTTCATTAGTAGAAAGGCCCCCAAATCCCCACAACCTCGAAAGGGCAGGGGAGGGACCTGAAGTTTCTCCTCTTGGTGATGCTGAAAGTGAAGTCCACAGCCTTGTCCAAGGTCACTGAGCAGCCGGCCTCTGCCCTTTGTGTCTGGGAAATTTGTATTCAGGGCTCGTCCAAATGTCTCCTTCCCATCAGACCTTTCCTTCTGTCTGTTATCTTAATGTACACCTGGCATAATAAGGCCAAAAGACTGTGGGAAATATGTTAAGCATTTTGTTTTGTTTTTAACATAAAATAGATGAAATGCCAGAAGGTGTCAGTAGAACCCTAGAATTTAGTTGGAAAGTTGTGTCAGAAGTGAGCTACATACATATCAACTTCTTTGATTGTTTCCAGATTAACAAAATCAGAAAAAACTTAGATTTTTTTTTTTGAATTGCTGAATATAAGCACATACGTTAATAGTCTACGTAATGCCCCACGAGGTGTGTCTTCAAGCCCCAGGATGCGTGTTTCTAGATCATTCCCCGACACACGTTGAGCTCACACACTGCTCCATGGTGACACAGGGTATGATTCCTACTACACTGGGTGTCTTCCCTCTGGTCGGCTGTCCTGAGTGGGCACACGCAGCCTGGATGCAGGGGAACCAACCCACAGGATCAATTCGGCTCCAGTGTCCAAATGGGCAGTTTCTGCACCTCCCCAGGAGGCTGTAATGGTTATTGTTCTCTCATTTTTCAATATTTTCCAATTCTGTCTAAATTAACTTAAAGCTTATTTCAGCCCTTCTAAGAAAAGGTCCTTTGAGGAACTCTTGGGGGCTTGTGCTGGATGGTTCGAGGGGAAAGGAGTGAGGAATGGGAGCTGCCCCTAACTCTCCCCTGGAAACTTTCACCCTCTCCTCTGGGATTCCTTAAACTTATTTTCATCATGCAGGTGGTGTCCATTTTCCAGGTAAAGGGCTGGGCCTCACCCTTAAACACTAGGACTCTCATAGACAAAATAATCCCTTTCCTGTTAAAAAGCAAACATATAGAATAACACAAAAGAAGCCGACACACAGACATAGAGAACAAACCAGTGATTACCAGTGGGGAGGGGGGAGGGGCAACATGGGGTTGGGGAGTGGGAGGTACAAACTACTGGGTGTAAGATAGGCTCAAGGATGTGTTGTACAACACGGGGCATACAGCCAATATTCTGCAATCACTGTAAATGGAAAGTAATCTTTAAAAATTGCATAAAAAATAAAAACAATAAAAAAATTAAATTAAAAAATACTCTCTACAGAAAAAAAACAAAAACCAAAAAACAAACAAAAAACTCCCCAAATGTATAGAGACACAGACATAACAAAACTTAACTGAAAAATATGTGAATTTACAGAGCACATATCTTGCTTTTTCCTTTAAAAACATTTGGAAATTTTTTTAAGGTTATGAAAGCAATATTTAAATGCCCTGTATAGAAAAAGGTAAAGCAAAAAAGCATAAAGCAAAAAGTCAACATCACCCCATATTCCATTACCGATATTGAGAGCTGACAACACTTTGCTATCTGCACTTCTAGCCTTTTTCTATGCACATAGATTTGTCCTCCTAAAATAACTAGTTCTGTTGTTTTCCAGTCAACACCACTTCAAGCAGAGTTGTTGTTCCTTCAACTCAATCTTATCTCTAGATTTTGTTCCAGAAGCATGCTTCTTAGTTTTTAGTCAAAGTAGCATACTGTCAAAGCAAAGAATAACAGAAACTCAGTGACACTCTCTAAATCTGCTGTGTAATTTTCTCTAAAGGGAAGACTCAGTAGCAACCTCCCTAATCATCTGGTGTTTCTTTTCAAAGAGGAGGCTACGGTGGAGACAGTGGAGGCATCTTCAACTAAGTTGGCTCAGAAGTTAGAGACTTGCCACCTAAGGTATAGTCCAGTGACCAGCAGTCAGACCCTCCTGGGAGCTTTTACAATGCAAATCATCAGGCCCCACCTATGAAATCTGACCCTGGGGAACAGAAACTTGTGTTGAAATGAGCTTTCCAAGTGATTGTTTTGCAAACTCACTTTTAAGAAGCTCTGCTCTAGACTCAGGCCACTCAGAGGGGTGGCTAACTTCATCATGATGTCCAGGAAGCATCTTCGGGCTCACCCCAGTCCCACAGGGTTAGAACCTGCATTTGGTAAGATCCCCATGTGAGTTGTGTGCACGGTCCAGTCTGAGACACACAGGGCTATGAGGGGGCCTTCCCAGCTTGAGCACCTCTTCCCACTGCCCACTGAGGAAGAGCTGATATGGTTTCCTAAGGGAACTGAAGTTTTTGCACGTGCCCTCAGCTGGGATATCCGATCTTCTAGTGAGGGCCTTACAGAGCCCAATCACTATTTGGTTTTGTCAATGCCCTCCCAATCTGGGCTGAACAAATCTGCACTCACTAGAATAGAAGTTCTGACCTGAACGTTTAGGGGACTGAAGTGAAAGGGTAGAAACAAGATGAGGTGAGATGCCGTAGGTAGTGACTTTCACCTTCCCCCTGTCTGAGCTGTGAAAATCATCAATGGATGGGCCATCTGAAATACCTACAACATGGGAACGTCGTGGGACCTGTAACTCAAAAGCCTTGATCCATACAGGGTTTGTTTGTTTACGTAAATGGAGACAAAAAGTCAGGGCATATTTCAATTGGTTATTCTGAAGGTGCCTAATTGCTTTACTAATTACAGTCAACCCTTGAACAACACGGGTTTGCACTGCATAGGTCAACTTATAGGTAGATTTTGTTTCTACAGTACATATGACAGCACTACATGATCTGTGGTTGGCTGAATCCACGGATGCTGAATTGTGGATACTAAGGATCCGTGAATATGGAGGAAACATGGATTTGGAGGGCGAATTATAAATTATACATGGATGTTTTTCGATTGCAGAGAGGATTGGCGCCCTTAACTCCTGCATTCTTCAAGGGTCAACTGTGATTAGTTTTCATCTGCTCAAACAACATAAGCCAGGAATTGATATAATTCAAAAATATATCTTTTGATCCCTTTGTACTGTGAATTCTTGTAAGACTACAGGGCATTGAAGAAGGGCAATAAGACTCATTTACACGTACTTGGGGTATACTATGAGGCTTTTCAAGTGAAGATTTCCTTCCACAGGGTCTTAGGGTGTAAAGTTGCAACATTTCACAAATCTCCAGATTAATAATATTCAATGTATAAAGATATCTTTATATGAAACTAGAAACTGAGTTTTAGGACAGTATTTGGGCTTTAGACTGCCACTGAATATAGGCAGTGGCTCAGATTCTAAAGTAAGGATACTGTAGGTATCTCTTATGGGTCTATATAACTGAGGCAAATGATATCATTTCATTTTGGTTAGGATAAGGTATTAGTTGGCATTAAATTGTCAGCATTTAACTTAGAGGGCAGGCCAAGGGGAGGACACTTTCAGCTGGTACATTGTTGAAAGCAAACTATGTGGATGGCATGCAGAGACTAGATTAGCAGTTCCCAGAGGCTGTTGTACAGTAGAATCCCCCAGGGAATACTTCAGAAGCCTCAACATCAACCACAGAGATTCTAATTAACAATCTGAGTGTGGCTGGGCCACCAATTTACTTTTCTAGACAATGTAGATAATTCTAGTATGAACCTACAACTGAGGACCATTAAACTAGACCATCTGCACTAAATTTGGCTCAGGTCAGTAATTTTCACATTTTAATGTGCATTTGGACTACTTCAGATTTTGTTAATGTACAGATTCAGATTCAGTAGGTCTAGTGTCTGCTGGAGATTCTGCATTTCTTACAAATTTCCAAGAGATAGCATGTAGGCATCTGGGATCGCTCAAATTTTGTGCCCTGTTCACGCAAGGGTAGCAGTGCTGGTACATTATTTCTAGACAAATTGTAGAAACTGACACCACTAAGAAATTCATCAGTGGAAAAATAGTTCTACTCTCCATTATGCTAGCTTTTATCAAGTGGTCCCCCATCAGCAGAAATAGCACTTATTAGAAATGCCAATTCTCAGGCCCCACCCAAAACTTATAGAATTAGCCACACTGGGGGGGGGGGGGCCCAGCAATCTGAATTTTAACAGGTCCTCCAGGTGACTCTAACCTATCAGAGCATTTGGTACTAAAATCAGAGATAAAGAGCCTTGAAGAAGGTATAGAGGGGGCCACTGGAGAAAAGACTTGTCTGGTTTTGTTTTTAATCAATTTTATTGAGGTATAATTTATATATAATGAATGGCCTATGGACTTTTGAAACTGAGCAGGACACTGTGGGGCTCCTGGGCACAGAAGCTTTTCTAATTCCCCTACTTCTTGTTTGTAGGGAATAGATTCCAGCCTCCATGATCTCCAACGAGTTCTAAAGGGCAGATTTGCATAGTTGCTAAACAGGGAAGGGAGGGGATACAGAGACAAGGGAGGAGCAGCCAAGAAACAATAGTGCAGCCTTGGGTCAGGGTTGTGGCTCCCCTTCAAGGGATATGCATAACAATGCCTTTGAGCTCTTTACAGAACCATAACCCCCAACAAATGGAAGATGCTAGCATTCTTCATTCCAGACTAAAGGAACCATAGAAGCTCATTAGGAGACCACCTGAGGCCAGATTAAAGGAGTGCAGGCCCTGTACACACCCTAATCCTTATCAGCAACCCCACCTTTGAACCACTGCTATAAAACTCCTCACCAAATCCTCCCAGGAGAAGACACACAGTTTTGAGATTCATGAGCCCACTGTGTCCCCCCTTTGCCTGGCAAAGCAATAAAGCTATTCTTTTCTACTTCACCCAAAACTCTGTCTCAGAGATTCAATTCTGTGCTGGTGCACAGAGGCCAAGTTTTTGGCATCACTTTGGATTCAAGCTTTTCAAATGCTAACTAACCACCTTGAGGGTGAGTACTACCAATTGAGACACTTCAAATTTTAAATTCTCATTCTTCTATTTTGGATTAAAATTCACACACACATATCACTGTAGATGCTAAAGTATTTTAAAGAAAGTTACAAGCATTATAAAAGCAATGCCAGCCACCATAGGGAGGTGGGCTAAAAGGATGTTCCACAGACACTGGAAACTTGGGAGTGGGTGAAGCTCCAGGATCTCATCAGGCAGCAGTAGATGGCCCCACAGAAACCTGCCAGAAGTAGCAGCACCCCACCCCCCGGTTCCGAGAGAGGTGAGCACAACATCAGGACAGACCTGGTCTGAAGGGCCTGGGCTTCTTGGGAGAACATTTATTAGATAATCTGGTACAAAAACAAGAGAGAGGTTTGATTCCCAGAAATGGGGTACATGATCATAGCACAACTCATGGCACCAAATGTCAGTGATCAGACCTCACCCTCAAGGCTGGAGCCAACACAGTGGGCAGGAATGATTAGAGGCTAAGTGCCCCTGTCTTTAACGTCTTGGTCCCTGTAGTATTCAACCCTGGACTGAGGCAGAGCCTGGCTCAGGAATTAGAAAACCCCAGGGGTAGAAGCAGGAGAGTGAAGAGGCTGGTGATTTAGGCAGGACTTGACAAAACAATTTAACATTTTACCCTTTGAATGTGCTCGTAGGGGATGGGATGCTAAAGCCATTCTAAAATTAAGTAGCAGATCTACCGATGTTTGTTTATATATCACAGACTGACTTCTATATCATGTTAAAAAGAAAAAATAAAACAAATTTTCTCTTTCATGTCAACTACTTTCTCCTGGCCCTAATAAGGAGAGAAAGAAGTAGAGGTAAAATGTACTAAGTGTCAGCCTGGCAAGAGATCAATGTCAACATTGAAAACTCCCTCATGGCCATGGGACAGAAGGCCAACAGGGAGGCAATGACAGTGGTGACAATGAGAACAAATCAGGCAAAGAAACCTGAAAGTCACCTTAACCGCTGCCTCGGAGAAAGAGGGCAAGGTAACAGAGACAGAACAGAATTGCATGCATAATAAAGGAGCTATGCTTGCAGTCCTAGACAAAGTCAGTTGATAAACCCAGGATGGAAGGTTAAATTAATGAGCCTATGATAATCACACAGTAGCAAACTATTGAAGTAGGTGGCCAAACAGCAATGTGGGTTTTGTAAAAAAAAAAAAAAAAAAAAAAAATCAGTAGACAGACAACCCAATAGTGATCTCAAAGCCCTTAGGAAGTCAATAATAGTTCTCATGAAATTTTCAAATCTAAAAGAGAATTAGGGGAGAAAAAAGGAGTGATGGGGGCCTTTTTTCCTTGACGTAGTCTGAGTGTCCTCCAGAAAATACATGTTTTTCATCTGCTGTTCTCTGCTCACAAATAATACTAAGTCGCTGATAAAGGGAATTCATTAAGCATTAAGTGCCACCTGATTCTTAACTCACCTTCACAGCACAGCGAACCAGTGTTTGGGCAGGAAACGAGCTGCCATGTATGAGTATGGGTGGCTGTGTTTGAAAGATTGATTTGGATGGGCCTGGATAATATTTATAACTTCCCTAGTCAAAATTAGTTTAGTCACTCACAGATAGTCAAAACAGTCTGTCAGCCTGGCTGGTTATCTTGACAACACTAGGTCAAAAAGAATCTCTAAATAGTCACAGCAAGGAGGGGACACTGTGCTATTCTTGGTTATTACCTAGAAGCTGAAGTGTCAAATTCCCATTCCAAATGGGTTTCTGTTCACTATCATTTCTAAGAGACAATTTTTTGCATCGCCTAAGCCTCACTCTACCTGTGACAACCTGATACCTTGTAACAATGTTCTTTTGGACCTATAGAATCTTGCCCCAAATAACCACATCTAATTCCAAATACTTACTCCAATAAATATACTGTTGAAGAGAATCAGGATATGACACCCCAAAATATGCCACTTTGGCGTAAGAATTATTTGGAGCTGAAGGCATCTGAATTCCTGAAATTCCTTATCTGCCTAAAAGCAGAGCCTCCCAACAGAACTCAGTTGTAATAAATCCTCTCCCCAGAAGCAACACTAATCTCCTCTTCTGGAAAATGAAAAGTTGGCACCACACCCAAATAGAAATTGTCACAAGACAATCATACCTCCTGTCTATTCTCCTAAGGGCCCATTTACCTTCCTTAAAAACCATCTACCCTTCGCCCCCTCTCCTTCCGCTATTAACGTGCTATATAAACTCTAAAATCTCACTGTTCCTTTGGGTATTCACTTCTTTCTGTGATGCCCCTGTTCACATAAAATGAAAACTTAATTAATTTGTGTGCCTTTTCTCCTGTTAATTTGTCTGTTATCAGTTTGTTTCACAGACCCAGCCGAAATCATACATACATATATACATTCAGAATACATTTATGCCTTGTGTTCACTTGTGTTCACTCTACATAAACAATAAACAGTAAGCAATAAGTGATGTTCTTTAATGCCTCAAAGTTCACAGAGCAGCTCCATTCCTACAAACCCCAGAAATCATTCAAAAAGAAAATAAGATATTTGGTTTATTTTATGTAACACTTATTTGACATCCATATAGAGAACTCTAAAATAATTGAAGAATTTTAAGATTTTAAGAAAACCAACAGCATCATTTTATGCTGGTCAGAAACTACCAGTTTTGTAAGAGTGCATGTTTGGTCTCGACTGTCAAATTTGCAAAATCCTGATGGTAAGGGATGAGTGAACAGCTGGTGAATTAAAAGGTGTTCATGAAGTTGTTTCTTTGGCTGATGCCTGTACTTAAGATCCCCGAGGTCACTTTCCTCCTGACATGTGTCAGTTGACAACGCTGGCAAATTAAGCCATGCCAAAATGAGCAGAACTCAACATGCAGACAAAGCCGCCTGCTGAGGGTCTGGGATAAGCATCATCAATCAAGGAGCCTCTGGCTGCCCTCTTCTAGGCAGCATCACCTATCAGCTCAGGCAAATCAAATCTATAGGTAATCCTACAAACTAAACATGACTTTCAAGATACGAGGTACTAAAAAGAATCTAAATCAATGGGTTTGAGTTTCACTGTCTAATTTCCTATCATTTATGGAAAAGATTCCACACTTCTCCTGTTCTTGCCCCCCAAAAAAGGGGGAGGGAAGGAAGAAACATGGCAGCAGGAAAACAAGGACAATAAAAAGAATGTTAATGGCAAAGATGAATAAATGAATGTCTAGATTACATTGTTTTGATACATCTGGAAAAATATTGGGCTGAACAATGCCTCTATGACATCATTGCTGACTTTTTTTCTGTAAAGCAGTAGTTCTGAAAGATTTTGTGTCCCTTCAATAGGCATAAATGAATGAATGAATGAATGTATGTACGCTTGGGAAATAGCTGAATATCCCCCCTCCTTGCTGAGACTGGTATGAGAATAATTCTTCTTCTGAGAGTGCTATAGTAAAGAAACCCAACTAAACAAGGCTTTCTCGTGCTCATTTGACCAGAGAACCCCCTTTATATGTGGACTTTTTTTGAGGAATCCATTTTGTGGGCCACCAATTTGGGAAGTGCTGCTCTATGACTATACCTTCCAGAAATAGTGACATTGAACATTTACCTGAAAAGTACAGTAAAATCATACAGTGTTACAGGTGGAAGAGGCTATTCCTCAACTTGTGAGCTGCAGCAGAGGGTGTGATAGAACACAGGATCTGGAGTGGACCCAATGCCTGGGTTCAAGACACCAGCTGGCCACCTACTGGCTGTGTGACCTTGGGCAAGTTTCTCAACCCCTCTGGACCTATTTCTTTCTCTGTAAATGAGAATAATCCACCTCACAGGACTGTTGTGAGAATTAAATAAGATAATGCAGGCCAAGCACTTTGAACAGTGTCTGGCATTCAATATAAAATAAAAAGTTCACTGCTGCTACTCTTATTATCATTATTAGGGGCCAGCAAACTTTTTCTGTAAAGGGCCAGGCAATAAATACTTTAAGATTTGGGGGCCACATATGGTTCTCTGTTGCACAGTTTTCATGTTTTGTTTTGTCTTAATAATTCTTTAAAAATTTAAAAGCTATTCTTAGCTCACTGGCCCCACAAAATCAGGCTGAGGGCTGGATCTGGCCCGTGGGCTGCACTATTATGATTATGATTATTAAATGATTTGCTCCAGATCACAGCACTCAGAGGCAAGAGTCTCACCTCAGGCAAGGTGTCTGACCCACCGCCTCATGTGTCCCATCTTTCAATTATACCCCAAAGATTAGAAAACATACAAACACGTGTAGCCCCGTGTTACACATACATTATGTTCACAATGACATTTTTTGCTAGCAGTAAAAACTGGAGCTATGTGGTAAATGGAGAAGCAATTTAAAGCTAGTGATGTTTTTCTGTCCCAGGGGCCAAAAGGTGAAATCCAAACTTCTGGTGCAATTAGAGTAATTCATTCTGCATTCCCTTGATGGAGTCATTTGATAACACTTGCAATTAGGGCAAACCGAGCAGCTGTGGACTGGGCCCAGCATGGAGTCTCTGCTTAGGAAACCTTCAAGTTCATGAAACCCTCAGCAGTGAAAACATGTCCCCTGTGAAGATCACAGCATTCTGAAAGAAGTACCTAAGAGGCTGGGAGGTTTCTAAAGAAGCAAGAGTGGGTAACAACCAAAAATGCCCACCTCAAAGGTCATGGGGACTTGCACTGAAGCCCAAGAAAACATTTTAAAGACCAAGAAAATGCACATGATAAAAACTATTAATGATAAAATACAGTACTATATTAAACTCTATAAACAGCATGAGCCCAACTTCGTATAAAAGAAAACTGTGTGCGCATTAAAAAGACACATTAGAGAGGGGGTGGGGGTTTTAGGAAGGGGAAAAGGGGGACACGGGGCTTCCTTTCTTTTCACTCTTCCATGCTTTCGACCAGAATGTGGTGGAAGTGCATGCCTTACCATGAGCAATGCTCTTTTTGCATTCAGAAAACACTGGAGAACTGTATAAACATGCACGGGCCACGCAAATGTTGAAGACGACTTTGCGGCCTGCTCAGTGTGGCTGCGGACAAGGTCACCACGCCTCACTCAAGGCTTCTTTCTCACTTTGCTCCTCCCCCACCCCAAGGAAACCTACCTGATGAAGGTGACAAAGCTCCTGAGAACCACAGCGAAACCTCCTTTAGCTCCAGGGCCGGGCTCCTGCACACGCATTTTGATAAGGAGCTTTACTAAGGAAAAATGGCACTAAAAACCCACATTTGACTACTTAAGAAAGTCAGGGGTTTTGAAAGAAAATAAAGATAGTTGTCTTGGAAAGTCAAGGGGTTTAGAGATGGGGAACACAGAGACAGGTGGCCAGGGCCGGTCCCCAGAAGAGCCCCCAAGGGCCCCTGAGTAACAGGTGATGTCCTTCGCACTGTGTGACCACAGCAGATCTCATGACACGCACACTCCTCAGAGAACATATTTTAAATTCACTATCCCTTCCCTTCTCGCCCCAGAGTAATTAGGCCCTCAATTTCTGATAACTAGCAACATACTCTCAGTTAATCAGACTTAAAATCTCTTCTAACTTCACTCAGGAACAAAGCTTCTTGATTTCAAATGTTTCTCAGGTCTTCCTCCTTGTGTAACTAGTTGAAGCCAAGAACAACTGATTTTCTTGTATCCTATCGCAGTACAGTTGGCCCTCTGAGTCTGCTGATGTGGAACCCACAGATGTGAGGGCTGACTGTACTATGCCATTTTATACAAGGGACTTGAGCATAGGCGGATTTTGGTATCTTCGGGGGTCGGGGTTGGTTCCTAGAACCAATCCCCTGTGAATATTGAGGTACAATTGTACTTGTTAAATTTTAATGTGTAAAGGAAGTACCTAGGGATCTTGTCCAAATGTAGACTTTGACTCAGCAGGTCTGAGAATGGGCCTGAGATCCTGCATTTCTAAAAAGTTCCCAGGTCATGATGGCCCTGCTGGTCCAGACCATACTTTGAGAAGCAGTGCTCTGGGCCACATGTCATTACCATATTACCATCCTTTTAGAATGTCAAGATCACGTTGCATACGCCCTACAACTCAACTCATGACCTTCCTTACATCCATAGAACCTTCAGAATAGATTCTACAAGGATCTCAGTCCGGCACTCAAAGCAGGCTACAGTCCAAGCCTCGCTCTCCAAGTTTCCGATAAAAAAGTGTCCTCTCCAGTCTTCTCACTGGACCAACATGGCAGGCCCAACTTTCCTCTGCTTCTGAATCTCTGCTTACGTCCCGACTCCCAACTGCAGAGCCTTCTCTCTGGTGGACTGTGCGCTGTGGACGCCACCATAATGTGACCAGCCAGCCCTCCTTCTCCTGGGTACAATATCCTGCTTCTTTTATGGAAGTACTTCCCTCTCCTCTCCAACCACAGCGCCTCCTAGCTTAGCAATCTGACGACTGACCCAGGTTAGGCTTCTGTGTATTCAAGTGTCCTGTCCAAGCAACTAACCTGTACCCTCCTTAGTGTCTAGTACATGTTTTTTTGCAAAGAAATTCCGTCTTTATAGGAGCAAGTGACTTCAAGGGTTATTCAGTACCACTCCCTTTTACAAATGACGATAAGAAAGCCCATGTAGAGGAAATGATTTGTCCAAGTTTATAACTCACCCAAAAATAATTCTTGGATAAAAAGCTGAATGAAGGAAGGAAAAAAGGCAAAAATGGGCATCTTCACTTAAAATGTCAGTGAGGTGAACTCGTTAAGTAAATATTAGTGTTCACCTTAGTGTAAATACATTCATGCTGCATGCTGGTTGATGTCTAGGGCTGAGGTTCTAAATGACCCACAGACATGTTTGTCGTATGGCACACACAGCGTGTACAAAAATGAATATATTTGTCAACATTTTAATATCATGAAATTTCATATAAAAAATCCAGATGTCCAGTATCTCATGGAAAAAACACCACCACCACCACCAATCTAGCAACCTCAGGGCCATGCTCTGATGGCTGGAAAACTGGCAGGAAGTAAGTGCCCCCAGATGGCCACCACCAACAATCTAGCAACCTCAGGGCCATACTCTGATGGTTGGAAAACTGGCAGGAAGTAAGTGCTCCCAGATGGTATATGCACACCCCACTTCACTAAATTCTACTCCATCCCTATCTGTCTCCTGCCACCTTTCATTATTCACATCATCTCCCTGGCTCCTGCAGGCATCTCTGAGTCCACAACTTCTGGTCTAAGGGAACTACAGTTTTTGGAAATACAGAGATAAAGAAATAATTCCGGAGTGCAGAGAGCGCCACCATGGGTCAGACACTTAAGTACTGGATCCTGGGACAAATGGTCTGGCAAGAGCAGCATGAGAACTGAAGGAGGAAGGAAGAGAGAGCAAGAGAGATGACAGGTGGTCGTGGGAGGCCCCAGGAGACAAGTGTCACCTGCTCCACAGATTCACTGATGAACCAGAGTTTGATGGCCTCCACGTTCAACCCAGCAATTAAACAAATGAACCCCATTATCTTCATTTGGCAAGAAGAAAACACCTAGGTGAGATGGGGACATTTAAAGCTCACAAATACGCACCCATGCATCTGCTCTGATTCACAGCTCTGTCCTTAAGATGGCTTTTTACTGCCCCTCACTGATTCGTTTCCCATGCATTCCGGAAGGTTTAAAGAAGAAACAAAACAAGAACGTGCCAACTTTCAGTCTTGGAAACATGAAACACACACACACACACACACACACCATCCCAGACATGAGCCTCAAAACACCATGAGGCAGTGTGGTGAAGAACTTAAATCAATTAGTATACTGGGGCTTGGACTCTGGATAGAAGGTTCAGATTTACAATTTAGCTCCTTTAGCATTCAGCAGGCATTGGCTCATGTGAGTCTGGGCAGCAGAGCAGTTAATGTAAGTTCTTCAAGACTTCTGCAAGAGAAGCAGGATATAATCGCTCCTTATGGAGCTTCTCTGCAGGGCAGTAGTTCTCACCTTGAGCCTTTATCTGGAGGGCTATTTAAAACACGGGGTACTGATTCCCGCAGGCCTGGGGCAGGGCCTGAGAATCTGCATCTCAGATTAAGTTCCCAGGTACTGCTGGAGCTGCTGGTCTGGGGACCACACTTTAAGAATCACTGGCATATATAATACAATTAAAACTGCATTTTAAGAAATAGCTTTTTTTCTAGAGTCATAGAAATGAATTCATTTTAATCGTGCTTTCTGTGTTCTCAGTGAATTCTAACCAGTGATCGATAGGTCTACAGATTTACCTGCATGCTGCAGTCAATCAATTTGATAAAAACTTGTTTGGGTTCAAAATCATTATGATTTTTGGACCAAGTCCATTTGTATGCTAAACCAACGGGACTCAAAACTTCAACCAGCATCAGAATCACCTGGGAGGCTAGTTAAACTATTACTATCAAAATACTGAATCACTATGTTGTATCTCTGAAACCAATATAACATTGTAAATCAACGATACCTCAATTAATAAAAACAGAAACAAAAACAGATAACTGGGCTCCATCCTGAGAATTTCAGGTTCATTAGGCTGGCATAAGGCCCAAGAATTTGCATTTTTAAGAAGGTCCCAGGTGAGGCTTCTAGTTTGATCCCCTGAGTAGGTCTGTGCCTGACTAGGGGTAGAGGAACTAGTTGAGGGGAGCGGGGCTCTGCAGGGTGTTAGCAAAGCCAGTAGGAGGGACTGACTAAACATGAACTTGATTTTTTTTTCCGCAGCAAAACGAAGAATAAATCCCTTCTCCAAGAACCTTTGCATAAATTCTTCTACTCAACATAATTCAAGTTCAGCAGAGCGATTGTGACATTCAACTCAATTGACTAAAATAAGATTTCATCCCCTGTAATAAACTACCTGACCTTATCTTTTTTGTCTACAAGAATAACACATAACATTTTTGTAATTTAATTTCTATAGTACCCGGTCATGAGCTTATTTGTTTACTTGGTTACAAAGCATAATTTATGGAGTGTGCCAAATATTTGCAACCTGCAGAAAGTATAATGAGCAGTCTGGAAATTGTCTGAACTTAAATCCAAATCTTTACATTTTGAACTTCATAGTAACAGCTTGTTTTTGTAATCAAAGTAAAATTCAACTTGGTATAAAATAACAGACTTATTTGTGGAGATTTTCAGTGATGGTTGCCTTTCAATCTGATGTACAGTGACTGTGCTTGCAGTTTGCTGTGTAGCGCCAGCTGTAGCTTAATGAAAGACATCTGAACTGCCTTCAACACACCAGGGACAAAATCCTCCCCAACTAGTTGTATCCCAAGAGAGAAAAAAATACATCAGAGAAACTGAGTTGCTTTTCTAACTAAAGAAGGTTGTTACAATATTTGGTATTATTTGTAGGGTTTATGGCAAAACAGTGGGCAGAGAGATGAGTAGGATTCAGAGAAAAAGCTGTATTACACACAGTTTAGAAAAAATTGGGAAATATCTCCTTCATGCGGCTGCTTTTTCATAGATGTTTTAAGTTATGTGACCAATTAGATGCACCTATTACCCAAAGGCACACTGGGTTTGAGGGAAAAGTGCCAGCAATTCGTTAGCAATTTCTTTTAACAGAAGGTTTTTAAGGAGAGGAAATGAAAGCTGAATTTTCTAACTGGAATGACAGGAGGGATTTAGGGAAGCAGAAAATAATGATCTAAATTGGAAAGATGCCAAGACACTGGGGTTACAACCTCCAGGCTTGTCATGGATTCTTAGCAACAGTCCCATTACATCCTGAAAAGTGACTAAAAATAACGCCATGGAATCCCAGACCTTTTGGACTATCACTGAATCACATTTTCTTGGGCTTCTCGTCCAAAGATAATTCTCTTAGCTTTTCTTTGAGCTAAACTGTAAAATACTTGAGGGTTATACCTATTTATTGCCTAGTTTAGAATTTATGGATTCAGTCAACATAAAGACCTCAATAAAACAAGTATGTATTGAGCATCTACTAAATGTCGGGCACTGAATGTTCTAGATGTCAGGGATGCAGCAGTGAGCAGGATGTTGCCTTCAAGTACAGGGAGGAAGGCAATAAATGAATGTATGGCATGAAAATAGTGGTAAGTGCAATGAAGATAAATACAGCAAGATAAGGAGCTAGGATGTGCTGAGGGGAGATGATGCAGGAAGCTAAGGTGATGTTCCAGCAGAGATTTGAGAAATGTGAGGGAGAACGTGCTGCATGTAACTGGGGAAAGAGTATGTTCCAGGCAAAAGGAACAGCACATGCAAAGTCCCTGAGGCTGGAAGGAAATACAAAGGAGGGAAGAGGGAGATGAAGGCAACATGAGGAAGGGAAGTGAGAAGGGATTCTTGTTGGGCCCTGTGAGCCTTGCAGGGTTCTGAGCAGCAAA
The DNA here is from genome assembly GCF_028564815.1 of Eubalaena glacialis. Taxonomy (NCBI): domain Eukaryota; kingdom Metazoa; phylum Chordata; class Mammalia; order Artiodactyla; family Balaenidae; genus Eubalaena; species Eubalaena glacialis. The sequence continues at coordinate 42,689,605 of NC_083728.1, read as the reverse complement.
GTGATGTGATCTGAATTACATTTCAGAAACATCCCTTCAGCTACAGACTGCAAGGGGCAAGGCCAAGGCACAGATGCCAATTAGGTGGGGAAATGGTATTGGCCTGGAGAATGCTGTAGTGATGCTGGTGGTAGAAGTAGCTAGATCCTAGATACAAGAGTGTTTGTTAATGGACCGATCAGGACACTGGAGGAGGGTGTTTGCGGACTCAGCAACTGGAAGGATGTGGGTGAAATGTTTAGATACTGTTAGACATTTATTTCGTAGGGAAGAAAGGTCTATAGAATTGAGCTCAAATCTTGTAAAGAGGTAGAGTGGCAAGGCAAGTTTATTTACTCTTTAAGCAGAGGGGGTGATTGAAGAAAAGACAAGCTGAGCTACAAAGATGTCTTTTATACTGGTGACATCTTATATTGAAAAAAGAAAAAGCACAATCATTTTACTGTCCTGTGTGCTGTGAAAACATTTTGTATTTACTTGAAAGCTTAACTCTAAGAAAGTCAGATTTCATGTCAAATTTTATTGATTCTTAAAACACCTCCTTGAAATAAGAAGAAAAAATACCAGAGAACCCTTTTAGGAAGTGGATGAACAAACAAAGTAAGATGGCTTTCTCAGAGTCAGGAAAGATTCCACATGTAAAAGTTGGTCCTTCATGGAGAGGACATGAATTGAAGGTTGGCCCATCTGCTTGGATTAAATGTTTAGTTAAGTGAATTTTTCAGAATCATTGGACTGTAAGTATCATTAAAGCCTGGGAATTAAGAACAGACTCAAGAATCTCAAATAAATACTCCTAAGCAAGTTCTGTACTAGAAACCCTCTTAAAATTTCTATTTCACTGGTCAGACCAAGACTTGTCAGATGGCATAAAACAAGAAAAACACTCTGACCACCCAGGGAATGCCAAACCCTTACAGTTAATAAGCTATTTTCCAACATGTTGTACCTTTTTGCTCTCGCCTTGCATGCTTACCATGAGTTACTTACATTTGTTTCCATACCTGTCTATGTATGTAATAACAATTACATGAACCAGTGAAATAAGCTTGTGGAAAGAAAGAGGGTTGTTGTTTCTTTTGGTGAATATTTGGGAAGATTTCTTTAAAGGCAAGTTACTAAAATTTTTTTCTCAAGCTCAATGTAAATAAGACAACTAAAGGATTAGGGAAAGAAGTCATGCAGTTGTAGGATTCTGTATTTTGATTGCTCCATGAGTGTCTTTAAAGTCTCACTTGTACTTTAAAGAAACCAAACTGGATTATTTCAGGCAATGCATTATGGGTAAAGTATAGGCAAAAAATACATCAACCCCTGTGGTACATATCTACAATGGAACACTACTCAGCCATAAAAAAGAACGAAATAATGCCATTTGCAGCAACATGGATGGAACTAGAGATTATTATACTAAGTGAAGTAAGTCAGAAAGAGAAAGACAAATACCATATGATATCACTTATATGTGGAATCTAAAATATGACACAAATGAACCTATCTAAGAAACAGAAACAGAATCACGGACATAGAGAACAGACTGGTGGTTGCCAAGGGGGAGGGCGTTGGGGGAGGGGTGGCGTGGGAGTTTGGGGTTAGCAGATGGACGCTTTTATGTATAGAATGGATAAACAACAAGGTCCTACTGTATAGCACAGAGAACTATATTCAATATCCTGTGATAAACCATAATGGAAAAGAATATTAAAAAAAGAATGTATATATATGTATAACTGAATCACTTTGCTGTACAGCAGTAATTAACACAACATTGTAAATCAACTATACATACTTCAATTAAAAAGAAAAAATACATCAACCCCAACCTACAGACCCATACTGAATGCAAAGACCTCGGCCCTAACATTAAAAGACGGGTCAACAATTGAACCACATTCATATGCTTCAAGTTAAAATAAAGCGTTTAAGGTCTGTAAGCGTTATTTTTTAAAATGATGACTTGCTTGAAATAGAGACACAGATGTAGAGAACAAACGTATGGATACCAAGGGGGAAGTGGGGGTGGGATGAACTGGGAGATTGGGATTGACATATATACACTGTTGGTACTAAGTATAAAATACATAACTAATGAGAGCCTACTGTATAGCACAGGGAACTCTGCTCAATGCTCTTTGGTGACCTAAATGGGAAGGAAATCCAAAAAAGAGGGGATATATGTATAGCTGATTCACTTTGCTGTACAGTAGAGACTAACAACATTGTAAAGCAACTATACTCCGATAAAAATATTAAAAAAAAAATGACTTGCGTTAACTGACTTTTGTGATAAAGTGACCAGAATACAGCTAGCTAAGAGGACAGATAGCATATTCCATGGTCCCATAATTCTATTCTAGGCTCCTAAGCTGTACTCAGGTGAAAGTGATACCACAGGCTGAGTCCCAAACACCATTTCAGGCACACTGGGAAATCTTTACATTTCTCACTTGACCTGATCTAATTTATGAATTCTGCCATCATTTTGATCTGTGGTAATTACATCTGTATTTTATATAAATCCTCTCACCTTGATGGCTTGTGTGTTCTGTTAGGGATAGTAACATATATAGAGGCATAGGAATAAGGCAGTGGTGATGGGAAAAATGTCAATGCTGGAGGTGGTAAGTATTATGATCTGGATGCAGACAGTTAAGTTTTGAAATCAGGAAGTAGGCAAGATTATCCACACACATGTATACATAAGTGAAAAATTTGTTCAATATCTTCCAAATATCAATTAACCAAAAGGACATGCTCTAATAAGCATGGGCTATCTAGTTTGGACAGTGAGATTAATATTTACGTATTACACTATTAATGAATTATAAAATTGTAACTAATAGTTCCCAGAAGCTGAAACATTTAGTTTATTTAATAAGAGCAGGCTCAAATAGTATGGAGTTTGAATTAAAAATCCGGTACCGAATTATTTTATAGTCCTACTTGTTTGGCCAGCTAATCTTAAATTCATTGGAAATGCTACTGCAAAAACACCCCAAATCTTATCTTTAAGTATAAACTTCCGCCTGGAACATACACATATATACCATGTACTCATGAGTATAGGTTTCACACCACGACTTTTAAACAAAAGGAACCAAGACTGACAACAATCAAACCATGGAAAGTAAGAACATTATGGGCTTACTGATCTGAGCCACCTTCCCGGGACTGTACTTGCTCAGGGATGGGGGGTGGTGGACAGCATCACTCGGGAAATCAGACGGCCTGAGCTTTAGGCTGGACTCTGGCCTAGCCTTTTGTGTAACTGCTTGGCTTCATTTGCCACATCTGACAAATGAGGTGGTGGGAAGCTCTGCTTAAGTTCCATCTCCAGCTCTAAAATTCTAGGACCCTGTGATCAGAATAGCAGGCACACATTGAGGGCTTTGGATGAGAAAGGCCGTGCACTAAGCACTTTCCATGTAACAACTCCTAAGAGCAGGCATTTTGGTATTGTTCTTATACTATGGATGCAGAAGGTGACGCTCAGAGAGGCCAGTTGCATGTCTCAGTCACACAGCTGGGAAGAGAAAGAGCAAGGATTTAAGCCCAAGCAATCTGGTCCCAAGCCCAGGTTCTTAAGCTCATAGGAGTCATACTGTTTCTTGTAATATGACGCACTGACAAAACCCAGGGCATACCGGTCTACAGAACTGTGTTTTTCCAAAACTTCAGGCAGCTAAATATCTCTGTCTGATTAACAAGTCTTTTTCTTCCCGGGTGGTCAGCATGGACTTCTGGGATTGAATGTTGTTATTGCAAATAGCAACCAGAACGACTTCTGTAGCAAATAACGTAAGCGTGAACTCTAAGAAACGATGCTTGTTTAGATCAGCAGGGTTCAAGAAACCATTCAAACAAGGTGTTGATCTGAGCACAATAATGAAGGAACTTGAAGGCAAAATCTGTTTCCCCAAAGCGAGGTGATCTGGGAAAACAGCATGAAACCAACCAAACCACCGCAAGGACAGAAGCAACGGCTCTCATGTCACATGGAACATCCATTCCTGGACCCAAAGCCACAGCTGGGAGCTTCTCAAACTTAACTGCACATATGAGTCACTGGGGGGCCTTGTTAGAAATGAAGATTCTGAATCAGTAGGTCTGGGTGGACCCAAGACTCTGATGTGTAAGGAGCTTGCAGGTGAGGCCTATGCAGCTGGAATGTGGACCACACTTTGTGAGTGAGGGTGAAAGAAAGACGGTCTTGGAATCTGCAGAACTCAATTCTGTACCCATTAGCTCTGGGCCCAGGGTTAAATCATCTCATCTCTGTTTCATCAAATAATCTTACCTATATATTCCCTTCAGGCTCTAAATTTCAATATTTCTAATGATGGCCTTTCTCATTCGACCCCGCAGTAGAGTCGCAGTAGAATCCTGATTCTACTTGCAGGATCAATGGGAAAATAAAATGCTCCCCCTCTCAATCCCCTAAACCCAGGTTTCTGCAATGGTAGAGCAAAGGCTCAGGCCTCTTCACACATATTATGCAAAGATAATGGGTGCTCCATCCACAAGTAAAACCACCCTGAAGACAAATGACTTGCAGGAAAGTGATTTAAATTTGAAGCTTTCTACTTTGGCCAAAATCTCTTTGAGGCTCACATGCCAGGGCAATAGTAGGCTGGTTACGGTATTATGATGGATTATAACCCAATACTTTAATAGCTTATGGTGGGGGGTTAGATATCTTAATCACACAGACCTGCACTGTCCAACAGGGTAGCCATTAGCCATATGCAGCCACTGAAATGTGGCCCATCTGAATTGAAAATACACATCAGATTTTGAAGGCTTTGTATAAACAGAAGAATGTAAAATATGTTAACTGATTTTATATTGATTTCATGTTAAAATGACCTATTCAGTTAAAATATGATATATTGGATTTTGAAAAGATACATGCACCCCTATGCTCATAGCAGCACTGTTTACAATAGCCAAGACACGGAAACAATCTAAATGTCCATCGACAGATGAACTGATAAAGAAGGTGTGGTAGATATATACAATGGAATACTACTCAGCCATAAAAAAGAATGAAATCATGCCATTTGCAGCAACATGGATGAACCTAGAGATTATCATACAAAGTGAAGTAAGCCAGACAGACAGGGACAAATATCATATGATATCGCTTATATGTGGAATATAAAATACTGAAATTAATTCTACCTGTGGCTACTAGAAAGATTTAAACTACATCTGTGGCTTGCATTATTTTTCTACTGGGCAGTGCTGCTACTCAAAGTGTGGTTCTCAGACCAGCAACATCAGTACCAACTGGGAGCTTGTTAGAAAGGGAGAATTTGTCCTCACCTCAGACCTACTGAATCAGAATCTGCATTTTTACAAAATCCCAGGTGATTCCTGTGTACATTCCAGTTTGAGAGGCTCCTACAACATAACACAGTAGGTGTTCGGGCTGTTGGCATACGTGAGGGACATGCTAAAAGGGTATTGTGCTTGCTGAATTTTCTAGACCAACATTCCAGCAAGGCAATGGAATCATTTTTTAAAATTTAAATTAAATTATTTTACAATGTAAAGTATCTATTACAATTATATTATACATGAAAAATTATGTGCACCACATATGTACATATGGGGGGAAGGGAAGGAGGCTGTTTCACAGAGGATACCTTAGTTACTTCTGAATTTTCAGCCACCATGTATGTGAAACTGATGTTCACCAGATCTGTACCACTGCAGACACAAACTACCCGCCCTTCCAGGTCATTTTCTGATTTTCCAATAGCTTCAAGAGCAGCCAAAATTTTGGGATCCTATTGAGGTAGACAAATAGGAAACAATACATTAGATCACAGAGCATGGCAGAAAGATGGTAAAAAGAAACTATGTTTGATGTAAAAAACATACATTAGGGCAATTTTTTTTTTTTCTATCTAAAAATGCCCAGATATCTGGCGTTATTCTAAAACTCCTGGAGGTAAAATCTGTAACATTACACATGACTGAAACTCATTTGGTAAGAAAAGTATTATAAAATTATCGGTTTAGAAGACTGGGAGGGAGGGTCTTTCTTTGGATTTCTGGTTGTAGTTATCGGAGGACCCGAACCGTGGCAACAGGACAGAAAGGCTCTGACTGGGACCTGCTTGCATCCACAAAGGTCAAAGGGATCTCTCACAGAGAACAGTCACTGAGGATTCAGGCAAATATGCAGGGCATTGCCACAGCCAGCAACCACAAGTTACTCAAAAATGAGATTAAGTCTTTCAAATAGTCTGGACACAAAGAGTGAGTATGCGCACCTCCAGGAGCCCTGGCATCTTCATCTGGAATGAAAACTGTGTAAGTTTACCCTAATTAGCAAATAAAATAGTGGTTTTGTCCTCCACAAGAACTCAGGGGGAAATGCCAACATGGTTACACAGAGATTCTAACTAACATAAAAGAGGGTCACTAAAGAATAAAAAACAAAAACAAAGTGAGGAACATAATTTCGTTTTGAACATTTAAAGACTTGCAGGGCTATTCTGGAAAAGGGGATAAATACTGTGCTAGAATATTCTAGGAAAAAACATCTTTTAAATTCCTAGCACCACTATGCAAACAGCTTCTTATTCAAACAAATCAATCACTGTGAAGAAGGCTGATTTATGCGCTCTTTCCTTCTTTTTTCTCTCAGAGGCAAACTGAGCCTTTAAGGTGAGCTAATGTCTGCGTGCACAGGTGCACAAATATGCAACTACTTGAGCCATTTAAATTTCCACATCAGCCACGGACCAGAAGTGACTCACTGTTTGTTGAAAAAGAAGGTGGGGGTGGGGGGAAGGGGTGCTTGCCAGATTAATTTCTGAGTTAAAGCAACTATTTATTTCAAAGCTCATATCACACAAGGGTCATCATTTTCAGAAGTTAATAACAATTTCTAATGTAACTAAACCCGATGCAATCCAAATCACCCAACCATTATAGAGGAGATTTCTAAACTGTGTCTGTTCTTCATTCCCAGCTGATGATTGGGGGGCAGTAACGGGTTAAACAACATTCTGTGTTTAGAAGAACAGCAAACACCAATCACAGGTACCTTTGGTGTGGCTCCCAGTCGAACACTGTTGATGAGAGAACATTCTAGAACTTGTCCTTCCTGCAAAGAGAGAATTTAGCACAGCAGTGAGACTAAATTCTGCCAGACCTATGGCACAGACAAGGTGACTGACAAATGTTTGTGATGATGAAGGCAATGCTGACTAGAGTAAGGCAGAAGCGGGATTAAAAACAAATAATAATAATAATAATAATAATTTCCAACAGTCAGAAAGTCAAGGCCCCAAACATTCCATTTCAAATATATGTATGAATGCAACTTTGAATAATTATTTATAAAATGTTTATAAAATGTTACTTTTATACATGTAGTAACATTAATATTGTATGTATATTATTAAATATATGTGTGTACATGAAATAGTAAGTGGGACTATGCTAACTTTTATATAACTCTGATTCTACTTTTTGTAAATTTTACCCAAAGGTTCATGAAATGTGTCATTGTGCCATGTGTTAAGTCCTGGGGTATAACCAGATGAAAACGTCCTTAAATGCACCCCTGAGACTTCAGCTTGAACATCTCTCTTCTGGGAAACCTTTCTAACTCCCAAGACTTAAATCAGACTTGCCTGTTTAAGCTCTTGTAACAACCTGAACTTCTCTTTCACAATTCTCAATGATTTGTGAAAGATTTTTTCTTTTTTTTTGGATGTGCGACTTTGATCCTAGGCTGGAATCTATGAGGATCACATCCTTGACCATCACTGTATCCCCAACGCCTAGCACACATTTTTAAAAGTCTTGAATGAATGAATAAGCGTAGGGTCCATGCCCTCAAGAGGCACTCCATCACTTGTTGAAAAATGAAATGCCTTCACCCTGACAGCAAGAAAGAACAGCTTGCTCTTTCTGAGCCATACCTTGCCTTCACTTCTCCAGGTCAGAAAGAAGCCAAATTCATCCACTTTGAAGAGGCAGTTGGGTTCAAACACAAAGGATTCCTGTGAAAAAGAAATGTGTTGATCTGCATGACTCACACCATTTTGAATCCAATAAAAATGCAAATATCGTTTAGCCTCTAAACAAAAGAAAAATGCATCCTGAATCTAATGACCACATTTCTTATTATATTATGTAATGTTTCCATTTTGAAAATTTCTTGCATTCATTTTTGCATTGAAAGACTGATCAATTTTATACAGCATCTTCCTTTAGGGTAGTTTTAAGAACAAAACACACTAATGTTCTGAAGGTCACAGAGGAGAAATTTGCTCTAAGATCTTGGAAAAGAGCTCCTGGAAAGAAGGACTCCCAAGTTCCAGCCAACTGGTATCCCTCCACACAAGAGGAATTGTTGCTGGTCTCTAACAAAATGTCAGAAATCAGGAGATAATTTTTTTAAGTCACTGATTTTTTTTTTTTTTTTGTCTATACAATTCAGCATTCAGAGGTTTACTCAGATAATTCCTGTGCTTTTTGCTTTTATATTCAACCTCACTTGGTGTCCCATAAACCAGGACTTAAGCAAGATTTTAAGCTACTCAAAGTGTAGTCCTGGGACCAGCAGTTTCAACCTCACCTGGGAGACTGACTGAATTGGCAGAATCTAGGGCTCCAGGCCAGACAGACTGAATCAGAATCTCTGGGGTGGGAACCAGAAATCTGTGTTCCAAAAAGCCCTCCAGGTGATTCTAATGCTCACTAAAATCTGAGAACCACTGCTGTGGACATCAGGAACTCTGTTGAAAACTACAGAATCAAAATTCAAATCAAGATGGAATGTTAGCCAAATGCAGGGGCCCCAGAGCAGCTAAGTTGTATTTGCCAAAGGATTCCTGGTCTTTATTTTAGCAAGAAAGCAACACTTTTCTCAAGAACGCCAGGAAAGTTCTATGTCAATGGAAGCGAAAGGGCATTCAGGGAATGAGTCCAGATACCTTCTGCCTTCTGTTTGCATTACATCAAGACTTGGCACCCACGTGTCAACAAATCCACACGTTCTTCTCGTGATCTAAAGAACTTGTCCTCCTAGATAATTACAACACTGCTATAGAGAACCTGCCTGGCAAACAGGAGCAGGGTGTGACTTCAAACAAAGAACAATTACTGGATTAAGATTTTAACTGTAGTCCAGACTCTCAGTTTCACCCACCAAAACATATCTTTCCAGATTCCAAGGAAGCAGCAACCTTCATCAAGGTAAATCCAATGTCAAGAGACTTGGCCACCTTAACGTGTCAGAATTTAGAGTCCCAGGGGCCCTGAACAAAGCCAACTTTTAAATTTGTTTGGGTAGTTTTCTGACAGATGAAGAATTATCATAGGTATTTCAACTCCGTACCAGGCTCATGCTTAGCACCGTAGTCACAGAGATGAGTAAGACGAAGGAAGGAGCAAAATGTGACCTTTGCTTTTGGAATCAAAACCCAGTTCTGCCACTTATTATTTACCTTCTCTTACAAAGACCCTTTTTAAGTCTCAGAATCCTTATGTAATAAAAGGAGGTATTTACACCTACCTTTTAGGGAATGAAATGAGATGATAAATTTAAAGTACTTTTACATTTTTACCATGAACGTGAATCACATAGTAACAGTTCAGCAAGTGGTAGCTACCATCCCTCATGTCTAGTGCAGGTTTATATTTGTGGTAGCAAATTATGAACAACATGAAACTGCCAATATGTGATGTCTTTGACCCACAAAAATACACTTTTAGATGGTTCAACTTTTTAGAAAAGGCTTGACCCAGAAGTTGACATTTCAGATGGGTCTTAGAGGATGAGCAGAAGTTATCCAGGTGAAGCAGCATGGCAGGCATGTAGGCTTGACCTGCCAGTGGGGACTTCTGAGGAGCTGGTGTGGTTAGAACATCTTAAGGGGATGGTAGGGGATGGGACTAGACACATAAATAAGGCTAGATAACAAAGGTGTTGTACGTCATACAAAAAGGTATTGAACTTGAACCAAAATGTCTTATATCATTACTGATTGAGAAACGAGAATAATCAATTAATTAAACTATGAGAATGAACACATTTTAGAGTACTTCCCAAGTAATATCTTAACAGTAATAAAGAATTTCAGTGTTCAAAAGTATGACCTAAAGTGGTGCTTACAGAGTAGATCCACAATGAATCAGCTACCATCATTATTATTGACTTATGTGCACCCTATCCAATTCCAAATAAGGATTTGAGATGATCCAGGATATATACCTGATAAATAAGAATGATTTTCCAGCTTATTTTGAGGTGGAACTTTCAGTTCCTTGGTCTTCTTAACTACAAGGAGTTTTTTCTTTCTTCCTCTCTCAATTACTTAGTACCCTCAGACCTTACCATTGCCACCTGGAAATTTGGATTCCTAAACATCCCACTCTTGGACCCTTCCATCTGATGCTTTTTAGCCCCTAGCTCTACAGTCCTCACTCTCCTGTATTAATTTGACTTCTTGCAACTTCCTCTTCATTAACCCTGCCAATCTCTCACTAACCACCAGACTTCTCCTCCTTTTATTTCCATCCTTGTCTAGCTTATTTCCATGGTCCAATATTACAATCACTCCCTCACAGACACCCTCAACTCCTATGTCTCATTTTCTGTTTTCTTGGCCAAAAAACTAAGTTCACCCTGTCCATTTTTTTATTGCTGAACTTGATGAAAGAAAATCACAAAACTGGATTGTCTGGCTTTGGTTTAAATTCAAGATTATCAACTTCAAAAGGATAGTCAACAAGACTTTCAACCTTGTAATTCTTTCTTACAAGGTTCCCCATTCTTTGAAAGGCCTATCTCATTGCTTCTTCTCATACCCCTTTACTCCCAGCCAATTACTGGGCTTCACTGATTAAAGGAAACTCTTCAGATGAGAACTTTCTCCATCTTTCCTCCTAATAAAGCACGCTTTCTCCCATCAAAGGTCAATCCCCCCACTTCTGCTCCAGATTCAGTCTTCTTCCAGGTTCCATCCTCTTTCACCTACACAAGGATTTCAGTCTCCTGTTTATCACCACCCAATACTCAATTTTTTTCTCTATTAGATCATTCCTATCAGCACACAAATATGTTCTAGCCATCAACACTTCCTCCTTCATTTACTCCCTCATGTCTCTGATCCCCTTTCAGGGCATAATATCTTGAAGAGTCTTTCTCTAGCCACTGTCTCTACTATCTCCCTTCCCTACCATCTCTGACCAATTCCATCTGCCCTCTGTTTCTATCACTTGCTAACATTTCTCTGCCAGGTCCACCATGACTTACGTTCATGCTGCCAAATGCAGTGCACGCATTCCTTTTCTCCTTTGATTTGATCTCTGAGCGGCTGACTATTCCCTCCTTTTGGAAACTCTGGAATCTTGATATTCTGACTGTGTTCTGTTCCTTTAAGTTCTTTTCCTTCTACACCCAACTTCTACATGTTCCACAGGAATTGGCTCTGGGAATTCTCATTTCCACTACGTTCCTAGACCTCCTTTAACCCCAGGGCTTTAATACCATCTATTTCTTGATGACTCCCAAATTTATAACAGCAGCCCAGTCTTCTCTGAGTTCCCAATTCAGACATCTAACTCTCTACTTGACATCTCCACACAAATCTCTCAAAACTAACACATCCATAGCTGAATTCTTTACTCCTCATCCTTATCTCTCTAAGCCTCTCCATCACAAGAATTTCTGGGCTCAATAAATGTCACTAGTATCTATCCATTTACTGAAACTGAGAGTCATCCTTTTTTTTTTCTTTTTTTTCTTTTTGGCCACACTGCTCGGCTGGCAGGATCTTAGTTCCCTGACCAGGGATTGAGCCTGGGTCCTCGGCAGTGAGAGCATGGAGTCCTAACCACTGGACTGCCAGGGAATTCCTCTAAGAGACATCCTTGACTTTCTATTCCTGATTTCATTTTCATAGCATTTTTCATATATATCCATTTTGCTCCATCTCCACCACCACCACCTTGGTCCAAAGCATCACCATCTCTCCCATAGACTGATCTTCCCACTTCTACTCTTTCTTTCCACAGCAGCCATGTTGATTCTCCAAAGTTTTAATCAGTTCATTAAAATCATTTAGTAGATCCCCATCATATTTAGGATAAAATCCCAAAGCCTAGCATATTTAGGATAAAATCCCAACTCCTAGCATCTCCCATGGACTGATCTTCCCACTTCTACTCTTTCTTTCCACAGCAGCCATATTGATTCTCCAAACTATTAATCAGTTCACTAAAGTCATTTAATAGATCCCCATCATATTTAGGATAAAATCCCAACTCCTAGCATGGCCTAAAAGGTCCTGCATAATCTGGGTCCTAGAGACCTGATCTCACACCACTTTCTGCCTTTGTGTTCCCTCTTGTTCATTACAACCATCAGGACTCTTTTCCTTGAACTTCTTAAATTCTTCTAGGCTCAGGGTCTTTGCACTTGCTGTTCCTCCTGCCCAGAAGTCTCTTCCTACTGTCCTTAGCTCCTCTTCATCCTACAGGTCTTGTCTTAATTATCCCCTCTTCAGAGAGGTTTTCCCTTACCTCCCTAATATTTTATTTTCTATTTTTATTTTCTATTACAGTATCCTGATTATTTCCTTGCTTGCAACAAAACACAGTCTGCAACTATTTCATTATTTATTGATTTATTGCCTGGCTCCCACATCAGAATATAACCTCTGTGAGGGCAGAGTCCTTGAAACTTTCTTGTTCACGTTTGTGTTCCAAGCACCTAGCACATCAAAGGCACACCAAAACTAAATTCATGGACTTAAAAAAATTAAAAAATAATTTTTTTTCAAATGAAATATATCACAGTAGGCCAATATATAAAACATAAACAAGAAGTTACTCAAGTTGAGGGGGCTGCATCAGGCCCAGAGCCCATCAGGGTCAGTCCCTGGAGGGCTGCCACGGACAGACATACAAATACCAGGGCACCACTCTGAGGCTGTCTGCCTAGAGGAAGCAGCACCTTTTTCTAAGTCATACAAGCTCATCTTAGAGGTTGGGTGTGGCTTTGGGGTACCTCCTAGGAATCCCTGTTGGACCAGGAGCACTGTTCAAATGCCCCTGCAAAGAGATCCTTTGCAAAATGGGATAAGAACTCTAAGGAGAAGAAAAATAAGGCAAATTTGCAACATAAGGACAGAGTAAAAGAGCTTTTAGAAATACCTGTTAAAAGGTCCTACACAATGAGAATTAGGTGCCTATTTGGCACTGGGCTCTCTAGCAACAAAAGCAAAAGGGGAAAAAATATCATTTACCAGGTGTCCATATAGTTCATAGATAAAAAACATCAGATGTTAGGAGAATCAACTGCCAGAATAGAAATTCTCCAGTGAGACCTCTAAGGAGCTGTGATAGATGCTAATGACAAGGTTTCCAAAAAGCCCACAATAAACTTGTCGACTGTGACCAGAAAATTCTCAGACCAAGTGGATTCAAACTACCCATGAAAATCAGAGAGCAGACCTGAGGGGTATGTGACAATAAGCTGAAAGGAACTGAAACCCAACCTATTTAGACTTCTCTGCACCTCCCACACATTCTCTATTCTTTTCCCCTAATAGCAGTTTTAAATTTCACACAGGTACCTCCTGACCAGAACTTAGACTGGGGCCTCGTGACCACACTGAGGCAATAATATCCCCAGTTCCCTTGTCAGGAAAATCTTCCTCCAGACTTGAGCATGGCAGAGGAGATGTCAAAGGAGGCTGGGCCCTTGCTCCTTCACAAATATGTTTGTTTGCAATTAACAGAAAAGAAGAAGTAAAGCTGTCACTATTTGCAGATGACATGATACTATAGAGAGAGAATCCTAAAGATGTTACCAGAAAACTACTAGAGCTAATCAATGAATTTGGTAAAGTAGCAGGATACAAAATTAATGCACAGAAATCTCTTGCATTCCTATACACTAATGATGAAAAATCTGAAAGTGAAATTAAGAAAACACTCCCATTTACCATTGCAACAAAAAGAATAAAATATCTAGGAACAAACCTACCTAAGGAGACAAAAGACCTGTATGCAGAAAATTATAAGACACTGATGAAAGAAATTAAAGATGATACAAATAGATGGAGAGATATACCATGTTCTTGGATTGGAAGAATCAACATTGTGAAAATGACTCTACTACCCAAAGCAATCTACAGATTCAATGCAATCCCTATCAAACTACCACTGGCATTTTTCACAGAACTAAAACAAAAAAATTCATAATTTGTATGGAGACACAAAAGACCCCGAATAGTCAAAGCAATCTTGAGAAAGAAAAACAGAGCTAGAGGAATCAGGCTCCCTGACTTCAGACTATACTACAAAGCTACAGTAATCAAGACAGTATGGTACTGGCACAAAAACAGAAATATAGATCAATGGAACAGGATAGAAAGCCCAGAGATAAACCCACGCACATATGGTCACCTTATCTTTGATAAAGGAGGCAAGCATATACAGTGGAGAAAAGACAGCCTCTTCAATAAGTGGTGCTGGGAAAATTGGACAGGTACATGTAAAAGTATGAAATTAGAACACTCCCTGACACCATACACAAAAATAAACTCAAAGTGGATTAAAGACCTAAATGTAAGGCCAGACACTATCAAACTCTTAGAGGAAAACATAGGCAGAACACTCTATGACATAAATCACAGCAAGATCCTTTTTGACCCAGGTCCTAGAGAAATGGAAATAAAAACACAAATAAACAAATGGGGCCTAATGAAACTTAAAAGCTTTTGCACAGCAAAGGAAACCATAAACAAGACCAAAAGACAACCCTCAGAATGGGAGAAAATATTTGCAAATGAAGCAACTGACAAAGGATTAATCTCCAAAATTTACAAGCAGCTCATGCAGCTCAATAACAAAAAAACAATCCAATCCAAAAATGGGCAGAAGACCTAAATAGACATTTCTCCAAAGAAGATATACAGATTGGCAACAAACACATGAAAGAATGCTCAACATCATTAATCATTAGAGAAATGCAAATCAAAACTACAATGAGATATCATCTCACTCTGGTCAGAATGGCCATCATCAAAAAATCTAGAAACAATAAATGCTGGAGAGGGTGTGGAGAAAAGGGAACACTCTTGCACTGTTGGTGGGAATGTAAATTGATACAGCCACTATGGAGAACAGTATGGAGGTTCCTTAAAAAACTAAAAATAGAACTACCATATGACCCAGCAATCCCACTACTGGGCATATACCCTGAGAAAACCATAATACACAAAGAGTCATGTACCAAAATATTCATTGCAGCTCTATTTACAATAGCCAGGACATGGAAGCAACCTAAGTGTCCATCATTGGATGAATGGATAAAGAAGATGTGGCACATATATACAATGGAATATTACTCAGCCATAAAAAGAAACGAAATTGAGTTATTTGTAATGAGGTGGATGGAGTTAGAGTCTGTCATACAGAGTGAAGTAAGTCAGAAAGAGAAAAACAAATACAGTATGCTAACACATATATATGGAATCTAAGGGAAAAAAAAAAAAAAAAAAAGGTCATGAAGAACCTAGTGGGAAGATGGGAATAAAGACACAGACCTACTAGAGAATGGACTTGAGGATATGGGGAGGGGGAAGGGTAAGCTGGGACAAAGTTAGAGAGTGGCATGGACATATATACATTACCAAACGTAAAATAGATAGCTAGTGGGAAGCAACCGCATAGCACAGGGAGATCAGCTCGGTGCTTTGAGACCACCTGGAGGAGTGGGATGGGGAGGGTGGGAGGGAGGGAGATGCAAGAGGGAAGAGATATGGGAACATATGTATATGTATAACTGATTCACTTTGTTATAAAGCAGAAACTAACACACCATTGTAAAGCAATTATACTCCAATAAAGATGTTAAAAATAAATAAATAAATAAATAAAACAGATGGTAGTGGGATCCTCTGGTAAGGATGCAAACCATAATGGAACTTCTTCCAGGGGGCTCAGAATTTCAATTCTCATAGGACTTGGTTAAAACTCATTAGTCACGCTTTAGAGCTCAAAGACTAGTTAACATACAGCCCAAACCAGCTCTTTCCTTTGGCCATTGGGAGAGACAGTGTGTGAAAGGAACAGGAATTCCTGTGAAAGCAGACAAGCTGGTAATCAGGGGGCATTCTGTTTGGAAGAAGCAAGAAGCATCACTTTTGCTGGAATCACTACAGTTAGAAGCTGTTCCTGCCTTAAGGATCCCTGTTCTGAGGGGTTTTTTCCCCTAGGGGCTTCCAGAGATGCTGCCCCCATTTCATCAAGGACAGAGTATATTTAAAAGCTGTGGTCTCAGCATTATCTTTAGTGTATTTTTCCCCTAACACTTGCTATTTCAACATTATTCAATATCACAATTTATCTTTCAAAGATTCAAGTTACTTTCAAAATGATTTAGATTAAAAATATTTTTCCTTTATTTCAATTTTAGAAGTGATTTGGTTAAATGACATTTCATACCATTTCTTTGCATAAGGAGTGGTAGAGATCTCAGCAGGCCAAATACTCTAAAGAGGAGGAAAGTATTTGGGTGGGGTTTCTAGATAACAGGCGATAACAGGTGGTTGATTTTATTTTAACTGTGATTTGTGGTTATTTCTTACCTTTCCCTCTCCTGCTCTCTCACCCACCATTACTACTTAAGTTAAATGTGAATGACTATATCTTTCTACTGTGGGGTCTGCATCATCAAATAGGGAATAGTCAAGTCTCACTACCGGGAAGGGATAGTGATTTGGGGCTGGTTAATAAACATGTTAACTTCACATTATTTCAATTAAACATTAGCTGTTCTGGGCCTCTTTTGTGCTTGTGATGGGATGTGTAGATTAGAACATAGAAGGAGTGAAATGAGTGAGGACTTCCACATTCCATCATGAGACTCCTGATTTCTGAGAAAGTGAACCCCTAGGAGGTGCACTGGGGCCCAGACCTTGTAGCTTATCCTTCCTGGGTTTGACTGTCAGCCTCCTCACCAGGCATCTGCCAGAGAATCTTGCACTGGTGCCATTTCATCTCTCCAAGCTTCACTTTTCTCACCTGTAACTTGAGAAAACTGATACCAACTTCACATGGCTCTCAAAGTTGAGAAAGCCCAAGTACCTGGGATGAGGTCAATGCCGAATAACTGGTAATAGTTAGGAGAAAACTACTGTGTAATTCAGGGCTACTATCCAACACAGTTCAATAGATTTTCTGTGATGATGCAAACGTGCCAGATGAACACAGCCCAACGTGGAGGCAATGAAGGCTATGTGGGGCTATGAAGCCCTTGAAATGTAGCTAGTGTGACAGGGGCACTGAACTTTTCATTTTCATTTAAACAGCCAGGTATGATTAGTGGTTACCTTATCAGACATGCAGTGTTTAGAAATAAGGGGAAAAATGTTTGAAGGAGAGTCAATTCTTTAAAGCTACAGTGGATAAATAACAGACCTGGGATTCAAACTGGTTTCTCTGATTCCAAAGCCTGTGTCTGTTCTACCCTGTCAACCTTGCTGAGCAGGTCCCACTCTGCCTAAAATCAGTGGGTGTTTGGGTTGTCAGTGAATGAACACTGCCTTGGAGGCTCCACCTTTGGGTAAACATGGTTTGATCAACACTGGAGGAAGAGAAAGGGCTTTGTTAAGGCTGAAGAGGGACAAGTGAAGTCTGAGTTAGAGAAAGGCCACGAAGGGTCTAACCAAATATAAATAACATTATAAATCACTACCACCAAAACAATGCTAACTAAGCACCAGGCAATGGTCTGAGCTTTGTACACATTAACTTATTAACCGCCCAACTTCCCATGAGGGAGGTACTATTATTATTCCCATTTTACAGAGGAGGAGGCCACTGAGGCATGGAAATTAAGCATCTTGCCCAGTGTCATGTAGCTGGTGGGGCAGAGCTGAGATTGATGGCTACACTGAAGCACGCATTTGCATCACACCTGCTTTGAGACCTGTAAGTGAGAAAGGGACATTGTCAAGGAGTGGGCCCAGGGAACTGCTCAGCATCACATCTGAAGGAGGCTTTGCTGTTCTCCTTGTCACTGAAGGCCAGCAACCATCACTCAGGTCAGAAGGGCTTCGGAAATGTTTCAGTTCTAGTTACATCATTTTTAAGGATTTTTAAGGACATCATTTTAAGGTTACATCTCTTTAAGGATTCTCCACCAACTGTACAGACTGTATTTATTACCGGGTTGTTGTAGAAAGCTATCAGAATTTTTTCTTGGATCCTGGTATAAAGAAAAATTATTTTTCCTAATCTGTTGCTTTCCTTGTAATCTGACAGACACTTTGAATCCTATAACTGTTTTTCTGTCCTGCATTACTCTGGCCACCATGATCAAAAGTAGCAAATCTGCAGCTCACTTCTTTCAATTTTATGGGACATTTTTGCTGCCCATAGAGTGGCTGCCTGCTAATTTTACCCCTAATTTGATGTACTTTCCCATTTTTTTTTCTGTCTTCAACTTAAATCCCTAATGCATTTTATCTAGTGGCACCTACTTCTGCACTACAGCTGACTTTGGGATGTGGAAGAAACATGTGTAAATAAGCACGAAGGCCATTTCATGAACACCTGAAACTACTGGGCATGTTACATTGGTTTTAGGGTCCAACAGACCTGATCCAAACGTGGCTGGACACTCACAGGCTTATTTGAGCTTTGTCTCTTCATCTCCAAAAGCAGGGATGGCAACATGAACAATAACACATCTTACAGGCCACCTGTGGGCACTGCAGGGCTTGATGCATAACCTGCACCCATTACATTATTACCGATTATCAATATAACAACACAGTGACAGTGACTGTGACTCATGTTGCTAGTATTGTTTATGATGAATCATCCAAGAAACAAATGTGGTAAATGCCCCCTCCCCTACCTTACAGATTTTCTCTGAGGTTAGCAAGTCGCCCAAGAGGACACAGATAATATGTGGCAGAATTATATCTATCAATACATCATGGTGGGGAGAGCATCTCTGTCACGTGGGTCTTCATGATGAGCAATGGTACCGTAAGTGCTTATTTCCACTGATCCAGAATGCAGATCGGGAGGTCTACATGTGAGGAAAACCCAGAGCTTGTAAATTACTGTGGAGCTAGACTCGCTAAAGTATGGTTTCTGCACAGAGAGGTCAGGCTTTGTTCTGTGCCCCAGCCAGCCTCAGTCCACATCAGGCACAGAGGGCAAGCCATCAGAACAAGGTTTTAGTTCTTCCTTCTTCAAGGGCATGTCAGGGAGTAGTGACCAGAGGAGACCGTCCCTGGGTTGGGAGCCCCTGCCTTGCACCTCCTTGATTACACTCTCAGATAGTGAGGGGCAATCAAGAGATTGTTAAGCAAGTTTTACAGGTGCTGGACCTGCTGTCTATCTTGGGTTCTCAATTCCACAGAAGCAGAAATGAAAAGTTCTCCTTCTTGGTAGCCAACCGTGAGCATTTAGAGAGCTGATTTCAGCAATGATGGTGAAATACAGTGAACGCTTATTCTGTTAAAAAGTAGAAGGATTTAATTCACTCATTTCATTTTATTCTGACCTCAGAAATGAAGGACATCATCACCTTTCAAAGTGTCCTGGCTTGGGAGAGTCGAAGAAGGCTGCTGAAAACGATCAAGAGGAAGGCACAGCACCTTTTCTGACTTTTTATGTCCTCTTTTAAAAATAAACGGAATGTGGGCCTGATGGTGTTTATTATTAACAAGGGCTCTGACATATCCTTGGCTCTGTGAGAAGCTGATCAGCTCAATTAGGATCTGAATTTGGGAAGAAGAAGGAATTGCTCAAATGATCCACCTGAAAGAGTCAAACTCTGTATTTCTGTCTGCTCACTTTATGGTCCTCAATATTTAGGAATCTCCATTTTCTCTTTTACTTCCAGATAAAGATGTTGAATCTTTGGGTCTTAACTTTTAAGGTCTGCCAGTTTGAGATGTCAAACTCTGTATCTGTCTCTCTTTGTCTTTCCCTCTCCCAGAATCATCTCTGTTGTGGGCATTTTGAGGCCAAGTATGAACACTCAGACTCTGCGAGGGCTCTTGTCTTGTAGCAGGGCACTGGGACAGGCTCCCTGATTCTTGCCAGACAACACTTGAAGAAATTATTCCTAAGATATTCGGCAATTACCTCTCAGAGTGCAAAAAGAAGAAGAAAGTCAACAAAACATGCCTTTCGATGGAGTGGGTGGTCACTCAAGAAAGTAACTTTCTTGGGCAGGAAAACAGTCATGTTAGTCAAAACAGTTGCTGTAGCAACTAAAATGAGAAAAATGAAAGAAGACCAGCTTACTCAGAGCCAGGGAGGAAAAGAAATGTTTTTTGTAACAAACATTTACAACAAATGTTAAAAACATATGTCACCACCACCGCCACACACACATCCCACCCCAAAGATTCTCTCCTTGAGGCAACTTTAGTCAGGCTCCTCTGAATCTTATTCCCAAATAGGCCTTGACTTTTGGACTTCCGTGTCTGTCTTTGCATTGCCCAGTGTTAGCAAGAATCCTGCTAATAAGTTGATTTAGCCAGAATCCTCTACCCTCAGTATCTGATCACCCTTGGTATCTGATCTGGTTCTTCAACCTCCACCATCTCCCAGGTGATGTCTGATCACCCTGACTTGCCTTCAGCAAGAATCCTATTAGGATGGTTTAGCCCAAATCTCTCCTTACCCCTGATGTTTCCTCTTAGTAATTCTCCATCCACTGACCCACCCCCCAACCTGCTCCTTGGCTATAAATCTTTTTTTCCTTATTGTATTCAAAGTTGAGCTCAACTTCTCTCCCTTCCTGCAAAACGCCCATTGTAGTAGTCTCCTGAACACAGTCTGTCTTATTTTTAACGAGTGTCATGAATAATGTTTTCTTTAACATCCTCCCCCTCCAAAAAAATTCTAAGAACATCAGAAGATGTGCTTTGCATAAGTGCTTGAAACAGGACCATAAGCTAGTAAATCCTTCTTTTCAGTAAACTACTTCTAGTAAAAAAAATTCAGTTCCAGAATAATAAATTACAACGAGCAAGGGATTATACATATAGCAACACAGAAGACATACATCTGAAGAGGCTGATCAAAGAAATAACATTTTGAACTATGGCCAAATGGATATGACAGTCCGTGTTGAATGGAGTCACTGAAAGGAAAGGAATCTCAAATGACTTTCACAGAATTTTCCTTTGAATATCGGCACTGCCCACTTAAATAGTCCAGCTTGTAAAAATGCTTTTTCTTAACATTAGCTGCATGAGGTGTCGCTCCCTTTCCACTTTTATCTTCTGAAATAGCTTATGTTTAGGCTTCAAAGATACACAGTCCCCACTGGCTCTAAGGACCAGTCCTGGTTCTATCACTTTTTATTGTGTCTAAAAGAGGTGCAGAAATCACTGGCACATGCACAGGAGGACCACTGCGACCAACCTAGAGAATTCTGAGCACAGACTTGGCTTCAGAAAATTGCAGTCCAAAGGTTTAGCACATGACTCTTCTACCCTGAGGGAAGGGCTGTTGCATGAGTTGGGTCATCTAGGAACAGACCCCAAGATGAACTTGATTGATTACAGGAAATTGATTGATTACGGGAACTGCGTATGAAAGAGAAAGGGGAGAAGAAACAGGAGTAGGCAGGGAGAGCCTTCAAACCACAAGGCAGGACTAATGACTGTGAAAGCAGAGGAGGGAGGAAGGATGAGAGGGTAGGAAGGGTCTCAGACTGCAGGGCAGCTCTGAGAGCGTCTCCGCCAGGTGCATGGGAGCCCCAGAGCAACAACCACCCACCAGAGGAGCCTCACCCGGGGCAGGAAAGGGCCGGCTCCAGTCTCTGCCACGTCACTCATTGGCTGGGAGCCTCGGCTGAACGTCGCAGGGGTGAGGATGCTGCAGCGGAGGCCGTCCCACTGACTGCACTCCTAGTGACAGTTTTGTCTTGGAGGGAGATGTAAATGGCACAGCTCCACGGCTGCCACAGATGGGATCTCTTGCTAACCCTTCTCCAGATCGCCCTAAAGGAGCTCCAGTTCCAGTTTCTTAGGACCCTTAGAAGTCCTTACAAATTAGGAACCATTTAAATAACAATCCATTTGAGTCCCAGGTATGTAACCAAGGAATTGCTAGATCATCAGAGATGCTTATTAAATACCTGTGAGGTGATGAATGAATTCCCTGCTGGGGGCATAGCAGTAAATAAAAACAATGTATCTGTCTCTTGGTTTATATTCTACGTGTGACTTTGACAATGAACAACAGGCAAATAAATATCAGGAATTGATAAATGCGAAGATAAAAAAATCTAAAGGGTAAGGTGTGTGTGTGTGTGTGTGTGTGCACGGGCACATGTGTTTTTTAAGTAAGATGATGATGAAGGCCTCTTTAGATGAGGTGACTTTGAGGAAAACTGGAAAGAAGTGAGGAAGTAAACCAGGAGAACTGATGATACATGAAGAAGAGCAGTCAGAGCAGAATCTGCAAGTGCAAAAGCCCTGAGGTTTGTGTCTAATACTTCCAGGGAACATCAATGGGACAATGAAGTGATGGGTTGTGTAAGGGATTTGTAAGGGGACAAGGAAGACTCTGGAAATTATTTGGAATGAGGTAGGAAGCCACTGAAGGTTTAAAGTAGAAGAGAGGTATACTCCAACTTACACTGTAGAAAGATCCATCTTACTTATTCCTCATCATGGCTCTGTGAGGTATTATCACCCCCATTTTCCTGACAAGGAAGCTGTGGCTTAGTGCCTAGTGGGTTTAAGACTGGCTCATGGTCACATCTCTTGAGCAGCAAAGCCCAAGTGGAAGCTATTTCTGTTTAACTCCAAACCCATGCCCTTAACCAACTATGTGTACTTCAAACTCTTCAAGAAAGAGTTCTCTGGCAAAGATTTTACCCTAAATACCACTTAGTACAAACCCTTTATTTGCAAACAATATCCTGGCAACTTGGCTCTGCTAAGCATCCAAAAACTAGGCTCCTTTTTGCATCTCACCAAAGTTGAGAGAATCATCTGCCCTTTTAGGTACTTGGAAGAAGACAATCCACAGTAGGAGAGCGCTGGAGGCGGCAGCAAAACTGTCCTCAGGGTGACTCTTTAGTAGAAAGAGTATGTTGGCTTACATTCCTGGGAAGCTATTCTAGCTCAGCCCATCCGCTTCATTAAATGTTTTGATGAGGCAGGATTTCAGAGCAATTGCCTACTATTTATGGTTTTAAGAATAAGCAGTTTAAAAACCATGTGTTTCTTATTAATTTATCAGAATCAATATTCAGTATTAAAAGACAGGTTTCCCTGCTGAGGATATTTTATGTCTATTTCTATTGATTGAAAGGAAATGTAATAGCACAGGGAACTCTATTCAATATTCTGTAATAACCTATATGGGAAAAAAATCTGAAAAAGAATGGAAATATGTATAACTGAATCACTTAGCTGTACACCTGAAACTAACACAGCATTGTAAATCAACTATACTCCAATAGAAAATAAAAATTAAATTAAAAAAATAAGTTCATCACATTGTAAATCAACTATACTTCAATAAAAATTTTTATAAGTAGGTAAATAAAAATTAAAAAGTAAAAGTAAATAAAAGATTTCATTAAAAAAAGGAAATGTAAAAAAAAAGTAAAGAAAGGAAATGTTATATTCCTTTCATATAGTACATTTTATCTAGTTGTGTGGGGTCTTCTCCCCCCAAAATGTAAAGACTAAAAAAGTCCTGCTTAGTACTTTTTTATCCTTAAATGCTGATTTTCACTGATTCTAAGGTAGAGGTATTAGTGTTTTTAGGGTTGCTTATGAGGCAATTATTTGCTCTTAGGGGCAAATAAATGAAAAATAATTTTTTGCCCATCCTCATTTCTTTAGCAGAATCCAATTAAGAACTCCTGGCTGTAGTAATATAATAATTATGGCCTTAAACAGATAAAGCAAATCGGTGACTAAAAGAGTTAAACAGCCTTCATTAAGGAACTTCAGTAAGTTTTTTTTCAACAGGTAGTTTGGTTTTTTTTTTTCAATCATACATATTTCCCCAAAAAATGTTTCTTTGTGTAGGGGAGGAATAAGATTTCCTTGACCTACTTAGGGTCCCTGGCTGGGTCTGAAAATTAAACTGACAAAACAGATCAGCAGGAGAAAAGCACATAAATGTATTTAATATAAGTTTTAGGTGACCTGGGAGCCTTTATAAGAAAACGAGGACTAGAACAGTTAAGCTTGAGTATTTTTGCATTGGGTTTGCGGAAGAGTAGACAGTTGTGGAGAAATATGAGAGTCAAGGAGTATGAGGTAAGTGTAATAAACTGGGAGGGGGGGACTTCTGAAGGCCTGTTTGTTCAGATTCTTCTCAAAGCCCCTTTTTCTTCAGAAGATAAGGATGCCCCTTTTGTCCAGGAGTAGGAAGCACACCTCTCACATGTGGGTTTTAGGACCTGTTTCAAAGGAGAGGAGGGGAGTAGATGGGAAGGTCAGACTGACCTTCCTGCTTCTGCTGTTTTCTCAAACTCCTTCACCTTAAAGTATTCAATATACTAAAGGTGCCATATTTGGGGCTGGCATATTCTGAACCCCATCATTTGCAAATGGCAGCCATTCCAAGATGTCAAGTCATCGTACTGATAGCTGTGATTCCTGTATGTTCTCTTCATCAATACATCAGTTCTGGAGACTGGCTCTGTCCGTGATTACATGTTGGGTAGTAGGCAATTTCTTAACTGATTTAAGCTTCTCTTTCCCCACCTGTATAATGTGGAAAACAATCTCATTTAATCCTCGCAACCACCTGCGGGTTTAAAGAGATGACTGACGTCAAGTGCTTAGCACTGTGCCTGGCACCTAGAAGAGCTCAATAAAATCTAATAGGTTCAACTCCTCTGGAAAAAGAAAAGTCTCTTTTAGTGAACAGTCTTCCCCTGTTTATCTGAATTGCCTGTTTGGGGAGATTAGTTGTAAAGAACTTTAAATGGATTTAATTTTTTTTTTTTTTTTCCTTCTAAGGAAGACTAAAACTCCTTCCCTTGCCCTATGCCTAGTGGTTCTTAAATTCGAGCTGCATCAGGATCACCCAGAGGGCTCTTAAAACACAAACTGTGGGAGGGAGACACAAGAGGGAGGGGATATGGGGATATATGTATATGTATAACTGACTCACTTTGTTATAAAGCAGAAACTAACACACCATTGTAAAGCAATTATACTCAATAAAGATGTTAAAAAACAAACAAACAAACAAACACAAACTGTTGGAGTCCACCTGCAGTTTCCATTCCCGATTCAGTAGGTCTGGGGTGGAGCCTGTAATTGGCACTTCTAACAAGTTCTGCATGTGCAGCTAAGGCTGCTGCAGGGATCACACTTTGAGAACCACTGCAGGCTAGCTAGCATGGCATCTTTCAGCTCAGCCTGTGAACAGTTATGTCACCTCAGGTGAGGTGTTTAACCATGTTAAGCCTTGATTTTGTAATCTGTAAAATGGGGTTACAAAGACCCACCTAACAACAGGGTTCTTAGGAGGCCTGAATGAAATAATGTCTGTAGAGCATTTACACAATGATACCATTTGTAGAGCACCTGGTGAGGGTTCACAGATATTTCTACTGCAAGTGAGGTAGGAGGTAGATGGGCCCTGGCTGGACAGCTGGTATTTACCAAGTGAAGTAAAATTAGAGCTTTGTTTTCCTTAGACACGCCAAGGACAAAGTTAATGGCAGGAGCTGAGCTCTGCTGGAATAAAGAGATAAGATGACCACTCCTGAGGTCAAGGAGAACTCCCTGGACTGCACATGCGTAGAAAGGCTCCTCCAGGGCCAAAAGGGAGAGGGCGCCAGCCCATAATAGGTGATCTCAAACCTCCCACAGGCCTCTGTGCTGGAATCCATCTTGGCAAAAACACGCGCATGCATGTTGCAGAGGGTCCTAGGACAGGTGAGATGTGGAAAAGAAACGAGATGACTGGCCCAAGGTAAACAACGACCTGGAAAAACTGCCCTATATAAATGATTTAACTGCCTCTTTACTGCACTCCTCATTAGGGAGGACACCCACACCCTTTCTCTTGGGGTGTGCATCTCTGCCTTGCTTCTGCCTTAAATAAACAGTTTCCCTGTGTGCTCTTCCACAGGTTGTGCTGTGCTAATAATAATAAATTTTGTACCTGATTTTACAGTTTTTGTCTCCTTGAAACATTCTTGCTTTCAAATGGGGCAAGAGCCAGGGCCTCTTTGCTTTTAGCCTTTAGCCCCTGGGGGACTAGTGGCTAGAATTCCTGGTTTACATCCAGGCTACTCAGGTTCAATTTCTGGGCAGGGAACTAAAACCCTGCTTTTCAAGACCACTTGCTGCAGTCTCTCTGAGAACATAAGGACTGAAAAGCATCCTCCCTAAAAAGAACCAAAACCAGTAACAACAAAAACATTTATCATCATTTTTAGGAGCAGGGAATTCATTCACATGAAACTGAGTTTAAAGAAATGCCATTTTCTTACTTGAGAAGGGACTTCAAAATGATTCACTTTAAAATATGCTATATATTTCATTTGACTGTTCATTTGTTCACACTTGAATGAACTCCATTAATTCAATGGCCAGGCCACACGCGTGAACAGAGTGTGATCCCAAACAGAATGCAGCCAGGATGTTCTCTGGGCCCCATCGCCATCAGGCTGGAGATCCGCAAGGCTGCACTCATCAACCCTAATTAAAGGATGCCTGACCACAGCCATTGAGCTCCGCTCCCCTGCAGCTATAGACAAGATTTGAAGGAGCAGATATTGTGCATTTTCCTATTTACACTCAGGTAGAACAAAAGCAATAAAAAACTAGCACTGTCCACCTGAAACTAACATGATATTGTAAATCAACTATATTTCAATTAAAAGCAAATGTTAAAGACAAAAAAAACAAGCACTGTCATTTTAGCCACTGAATTTTAACTAAATTCTTTAGCATAGCAGTAATACTCCAGAGACCTAAGTACTCCTCAGCTAGCTCCTTATATTTGATTTATTCATTATTTATACACTTTCTTTTTGTGTTGTATTGCTTCATTTTGTTTTCACCAGCTCCTTGTAAATCGAACGCCAGCCCGGATTTCCTTCTCTAGCTTCCCAGTGGATGCATGTCTCATCCTCCCACAAATAAGTCCTTCCTGCACCCTTGAACAGCATGAATCTCAAGTATTAGAGTTTTCCATGAGACTGACTCAGACACCATTTCATGGGTGAGATGCTTCTATTCCTCCAGGGAATAGAGTTATCTTCTACCTTTGTGAAGAAATGAAGAAATGTAAACCCAAAGAAACTTCACAGAGAGGGAAAAAACATAAAAGTGAGAAAAGCAGAAACAAATAAACAAAACTGGAGCATCTTAGACAAGAGTAACTGATTATGCAGCAAAAGCCAATACAGTTATAGAGAAAAGGGAACAAAATTGAGGATGACTAAACTGAAAATTTAATAATACATTCATAAGGGAAAATGACTGAGATAAAAGTAATTACCTGAAAGTATCATCATCACCATCCAAACTAATTTGTTATTCATTTCTATGTATCATTAGTCGTCTTCTAAACTAGGTGTCTGCAGACCACAGCCCTGTTTTTGAAAATAAAATTTTCTTGGAACACAGCCCATTCATTCATTTACGGATTGTTGAATGTTCTATGGCCGCTTTTGTGCTACAAAGTTAAGTAGTTGTGACAGATACCCTATGGCTTGCGAAACCTAAAATATTTAATATCTGGTCCTTTACAGAAAAAGTATGTCGACCCCTGTTCTGTGCCTTTTCAATGCAAGATGACTGATTACATAAAGAGTACCTACAATAACCGTGGTTGATTGCAGAGAGGGACACACTCCTTCACCCCTCCCTGAATCTCGCTGCTCGCAAGGTGACTTTGCAGCCCCTCCCAATGTCCCCACTTACTTTGGTCTAGAGCATGCAGCAGAAACTCGGCTGTGTGCAGGAAAGAACAAGCTCCATCTGCTTGCAGGAGGATGACAGACCAGGTGGGGGTGGGGGAGATGAGAGGGTCCTGCTAAGACCATCCTAAATCAGCCAGCCCCCAGTTGGACCAGCAAACACTTGAGTGTGCCCATTCCAGCCCAGCTGGCTGACCCACAGATTCAAAGACTACATAAATGGTTGCTGTCCTAAACCACTGAAGGGAATTAGAACATGCCATCCCAATATATGCCACTTTGCATATGGATTATTCTGAGCCGAAGGCAATTGAGAATTAACAAATGCAGAAAGAAACCTGGTCAGAGCTTCCCTTATCTAATTAAAGCAGAAACTTCTGAGAAATAAAGACTTCCATATAGCCCCCCTCCAGGGAGTTTTGTGGCCATGAAGAAGAAAGTCAGCACCAAGATGTGTCTGCACAAACCTTACTTAAAATAACGCTGATCTTCCATTAGTTTCACCATGTATTTACCATCCCACAATTTTCTGCCCCTAGAAGCCCACTAAGCTCACTAAGGCAGGCGAAAGGACTTGCTCAAGGTCATAACTTGTAAATGTCAGGGTCAAGGCTCAAATCAGAGTCTTTTGTCTTCAAGTCCACTTACTTCCCAGAATTTTTCAAACCATACAGACCTTTCCTTAAACACCTCCTGCTTGGATGACAATGGGCTCTAAGCTTTGGGGGTCTGAGAGCACAGATAACGTTATTAGCACTGTTATTTCAAAGGCTGGTCTAGAGGAAGGAACAGGCCCAGGAGTTCTTGTAAAACCCCGGCTGATACTAGCTCTTGCAGCTTTGGATTGTTTCAACGTGATTAAGTGATTAAGTGCTCAGGCTCTGGCCACACCTTTCTTACCATATGAGGAAGAAGTCACAAGATGATGATGAAGAGAGAGGTAACTGAAGGCAGGTGGGTGTAGAATCATAGGATCCTTAGATGAAATATAATACATACTCTTCAGACCCACCTACCTTCCTAGCTCCCCTTTTCTAGCACAGAGATATTAAGAAAATTGCCTGTAGAGATACACCAAGAAAAAGGAAGGACTAAGATTCCAGCTCACCTTCCTTAAATTAAACTTCTGGTGTTCTCTAACCGTACCCTGTACCTCCGGTGCGCACTTTGCACCCCGCCCCTTACAAATCCTTTCTCTGCACAGCTACCAAAGTAACTGTCACCAGAACGTAAACCAGATCACGTCAGTCCCTGTTGAAAATGGCTTCCCATAACACTCAGAAAGAAATCCAAGCTCCCCATCCTGGTCCTATGACCACTGAGTCTCATACTCAAATGTGCATCCAAGTCTCTTAGAGGACTAGTTAAAACATACACTGCTGGGCCCATTCCCGGAGTTTCTGATTCATCTGTGAGATGGGCCTGAGAACCTGCATTTCTGATAAAGTTTTAGGTGCTGCTGTTGATGCTGGTTTGGGGACCACACTTTCAGAACTGCTGCTGTACGCGATGAGGCTTCTGCCTACTTCTAAGACTTCTGTTCATACCATGCCCCTGCTCACGATGCCCACCCCAGCCAGGATGCCAACAGCAGCCCTGGGAGTGGAGGACGGAGGAAGGAACAAAATGCATCCATTTGTTCATCCTCTTGGGTAGTTTACTATGTTTGTCAATTCTCTTTTTGCGCAGTTTATTTTTAACTAAAACTTATGTGATTTCTGTATATGCAAAATGCTTCCGGGGTACAACAGAACATACAATGATAAGTACCGTTCATTTCATGAAGAAGAACCACATAAGCACATCCATAAATTACCCCTTCTCTGACATTCTCTTTGCCAGCATCAGAGCCCACGCAGCTTCCTGGGCTGGAAATCCCAACCTTGTTTTACACTTCTTACTCTCCCTCACCTTCTACATCCACCAGGTTAGAAAATCCTCTAATTCATTTCCATCCTCCACCTCTCCTCTTATTTCTCATGTGTCTGAATGACTGTCTATCCAGCCATTCAATCTCACCTCTACGCCCCCAGACACAACTAATCAGCCAGACCCACTTTCCAGTCATATTCAGACCTCACTCTTTCCTGCTAAAAAATATCCATCGAAGGATCCCTAGAGCCTTCAGGATCTAGTGCTAGTGCTTGGGCTGGAAAGTAAAGCATTTATGGTGGGACACTGCTCATCTCTGCAGCTGCAGCTCCTGCCTTCACCACCTGCCCTCCTACCCAGCCAGACAAGCCACTCCCCCCATCCCACACCCATGCCCTTGCAGGAGCTCGGACTGTCCCCTCATCCTAGCTGTGCTTTGATCCGCTAATGGACTCACCCACCAAGACGCAGACTGAAGGGGGCTTGCTCTCTGAGGCCTCCTCGGTCAGTCCCCTGGACCCACTGCCCACCCTGGTCTCCTCACCCCACAAGGGGTACAATCCGCCACCTTCCTCATTGCAATGTGACTGTGGGAGGAAAGCACAGGGGTGAGGGTGGTAGGACATCTGGGGCCACATGCTAAGGGCCTGCAGTATCAAACCAAGACATCTGGACGTAATTTGGTGGACAATAAAGTGATATAACACATTTTTTGTTTTGTTTTAAATGTCCAGTTCTAGTAGGGACTGGAGCTTGAAGAAAGCAAGACTCATGGCCAGACAGTGAATAACTGAACTAATTATCCACCAGGCACACGTAGTAATATTGATAGTTTCCTTAGGATAACAACTCAGAAATGGAACTCCATTTAACTCATTTCCCTACTTTTCCTCCTCTCCCTTCCAAATGTGAAATCACATTATTTTTGGTTTTGTGATTGGCTTTAAATAATAGACAGAAGCCTCTATTTCATGCACCATCAACTAACTATCAACATTTCCTCCCACTGAGAATATTAAGCCTCTGGTTTTTCCTCTGTGTCTCCAACTAGTTCTCCTTTCCAAGATCTGTCTGTACCCTTACTTTGCACTGACAAAGTTAATAGATTTTTCATTCTGTTTTGTCAATAATAATTAAATATTTTGTTTACCATTAGGTTGACTCTAAACATCAAAAGACTAATAAATATGATCATAATTGTTGTCATTATGATGACGCTGTAAGTATTTTTCACTGTAAATACAAATAATGTGCTACAATTCAACTTTCTACTTTTTGAGTTGGATAGCCTAACTCTGTGGGTACAATTGAGTTTAAATCACCCAAAACTGGGAATGAGATAAAAAGATGGCTATGTATCCTTTCCACATTATACAGGAACACTAGCTAGAGACCCATCCAAGGATGATTTATTTCTCTAGAAGAATGCCCCTTTGTTTGACTTATTATTTACTGTAGTTTAGGGCCCAGATTTTCTGAAGTTAGCTAGATAAGTTACAGCCATTTTTTGTTCTATAAGGGATGCATGTGATTTGTGTCTGGTAGAAAAGACAACCTCAGGGGTTACGGTTTTATTACCCTCCAGGGCAGTAACTGGTTTTGTATCTAATTGACAAAGCTTTTTGCAGCTTTCCTCTCCTCTTTTCCTCCAGTGCTCTTACAACTAGACTTATCATCCTGCTGGTGTGCTCACTGAGGAGCTAAATAAATCTTTTAGTCAAAATACTTTCTATGAGGATGTGTTTTTAGTTTTTTGCAAATTACACTTGTTAAATTGTTTGCTTCACTGATGTGCAGCCTGGGGTATGTAGGGTGCCTGTGCCTTTTGGAGCTTCACTGAGTGCCCTACAGTTTGGTTTCAGAACTACCTTGGAAAGAGGCCAAATTCGGCCTGTCCCACTTGGCCTCACTTTAGCTTTTATTGATGCTGTACTTCCATATTCCTCTGGGATTGGCAACTACCATAACTGTTTCTGTTTTCCTGGCAGCAGTTGTGAGCACCAAGGGGCTCCATTTATGTGTGTGTGCAGGGGAGGCGTTTGGGGATGGCGAGTGGGGGGGGTGTTAGTAATAAAGACCAAGGCTTTGCCAGAAAAGGGCACTCCAACCCGGCAGCCTGCCTCAGATACAAAATCCCACAGGTGAGGAAAAGGGGCAGCCCAACCCAAGCTGGGATTTGGGATGTGGGGTGGGGGGGAGGGGAGTCAGCTATAAAACATTCAAATCTCTGCTCTGGCTGCCACTAAGAAGACATGGCTGATGAAACTGCAGACCCCAGTTAAGCAAACTGAGAGTTCTTTCTGCGTGCTGGGGAAAGAGGATGGTATTTTAAAATCTGGTTGTAATTTAAGCTAATTGTCTAGAAAACTGTGCTGTCCAATAAGAGAGCCACCAGCCACATGTTGCTATGTAAGTTTTAATTAAAATTAATTAAGATAAAACCTCAGTTCCTCAGTCTCACTGGCCACTTTTGTTGTTGTTGTTGTTTTGTTTGTTTGTTTTCCAAATGCCAAACTGAATTAATTTTGCTAAAGAGAAACTCTTGCACTCTAAGAAAAATAAGTGCAGGCTAGATTTTGTGCACAGGTGGGGGAAAAAGCCCTGAGATTACCAACTGTGCATCACAATCCTCTTCACATGTGGTAACAGGCAGCCCAGATACAGACCATGTCCATCACTGCAAAGTTCTGCTGGTGACCACTTCTCTAGAAGGACGACAGACCACTTTTTCTTTCAAGGGAGAAAGGTCTTTAAAATTTTTGTGTGTTTAAGTATATCCGTTGCCCTTCAAAGTTACGCAAAAGCAGAGGTCTCAGGAGAGTCTGGATGGGAGAGTTTCAGCTGGACAAGGAACCACACTGCTCAGGATGAGAAGGGACCAGAATTTCCCATTTTCCTCCTTGGTTTTTTTTTGTTTGTTTGTTTTTAATTGGAATAAGAGGCATATGGGAGAAAGGAAAAGGGGGTAGTAGAAAAGGATTCTGAGGGAGAGATCAAAAAAGAAAAGAAACAGCAACATGCTTCTTGGTGGAAGAGTGGGGCAAAAAAGAAGGCAATGAGAGAGACACCTGTTGCCCGGCTGACCTCTGAAATTTATTCCTCATGATATCTATTGTCTCCTATTGCATGCTGTAATTCTCCTCTGCTACCACCAAATTTTTAATAAAAGCCTATTTCACACAACATCCTTGTTCCTGAGGTTTGGTGATATAATGGGTTTAGGCAGAGAAATAAACTAGAGCAGGGAACAGTCCTGGGAACAGAGAGGTAAGAAGGCATTGAGGAGCTGAGTGATCACAAGGCAGCTGTAGGCACCTAGGAATTCTAGGAAAGGCTGGGGAGAGCCCTGAATAGCCAGGGGATGGGGTCTTCAGCCCTTTAATAAGGACATGAAAGGCAAGTCAGGATGCCAGTTGAGTTAGAGACATTTGGGCTGCATGTGTGTTAAAAAGCACTGCTGTTTCTCTCTGTGATAGAAAAATGTCTAAAGATTTTTACATCACTTGCTGTACCACTTAGGAAACGAAATATATTTTTCATGTAAGTAACTTAAAAGTCAAGTAAAGTTAGATAAAAACAGCTTTCAAAGTGGCAGGAGAATACAATCAGAGGCTACAATGCAGGCTGCAGTTCCTGAAATTCTGGGCCACCTCAAAAGAAATCCCTCAGCAGAAATAATAAAATAATGCCTAAATACAGTTGCACTAGTTGCATTTATTGGCAAAATAATACATATTTTTAAAACAGTGGCTAGTAAATACTATTTTTTTCTGACCTAGTGAATGCTCACCCACTGATTAAAACACTTCCCTGCCTTCTTTAAACCGATACGTAGAACACAATTTAATGTTTACCCGATCCTTCAGACCGTCATGATAATGTTAGTTGCCATATGGTGCTGAAGGCGTTTATGCCCCTTCACAAATGGTCCCTTTGCCGTGGCACTTTTGGGATGATCAGGTTGTGTTTTCTCTAATTCCTGTTCCTCCCACTTGCTGTCAGCTGTCATTTCTCCCTGCCGTTCATGCAAAAAACTGTAGAAACAAACCTTCTCTGCTTATATTTGGTGCCTTGAATATCTTAATGGCTGTGACTCCAAAGAACTAAATCTTACAGGATAGGGAAATACAGTTGAACCTTGAACAATGTAAGGTTTTAGGGCTGCTAACCCCAGTGCAGTTGAAAATCTGAATATAACTTTTACAGTCAACCCTCCATATCCGTGGTTCCACATCCGCTGATTCAGCCAACTGCGGATTGTGCGGTACTGTGGTAGGTATTTATTGAAAAAAATCCGTATAAAAGTGGACCATGCAGTTCAAACCTGTGTTGTTCAAAGGTCAACTGTAATAAGAACAACTGGCTACAGCCCCATTTGAAACACTATTTGGCTTTCTGGTTTGAAAATTAATAAAGGGAAACCTTACTAAAATGGAGTCAGGAGGCCAGAAGGAGGAGCTCTCACAAGGTACCACTGGACATCAACTATGGGAAGGATTGTCAGTTACAGACCCCAGAGAAGAATCATCAATAGGAAAGAATCATCAATTACAGGCCCCCAAAAGGAAAAGATGTGCATGGCATCTCCCACAAGATACTGACTAGCCCAGCAACTCAGCCCCTGAGTAACCTGCCAGCTCCCTGAACTCACACTCTTCTCCAATGGATTTTTGTTCAAAACAACCCCTCCTGACTCCCTCCTTTTTCTCTTTACAATAATGTTCCCCTCCTTTGTTCTTATGGACTTGTCTATGGCTTTTGCTATAGCTTGCTTGTCCCGAATTGCAACTCCTCTGCTATTCCTAAATAAACCCATTTTTGCTGATAAAATAACTTTTATTTTTAAGGTCAAGACCAGTTTGATATGTTTTATGAAGAGACATTATTTACTTTATGAAGCTAAAAATTTTTTGCTTATAATCCTAGTAAAATAGCACTTAAGAAAGTTGAAAGCTTAGCGAGATTGTATTTAATACTTGTTAAGATTTCTTTCCTTCTGGCTTTACCTCATTTTCAGAGGAACCTGGAAGAAAAGTAAATGCCTTTAGAAGTGCAAGTCATCAGTATTTTCTAAATATAAGTGAGTTATGATGATTAATAACCAAAAAAAATCATGAGAAATAAAAATGATTCAATGATGATAAACTTCCAGTTCATCAAATCACATTTCACTTCATCAAGAAAAAGTACTCTTTCTCTAATTGGTTTCTGCTTATATGACAGCAGAAGAGATACTCAGCCAGTGATTACATTTAATCTCTTCAAAATGACCTTCTCTGAGGAACTGGAAGCGAGGAAGTATTTTTTAATTATCCTATAGATTTTCAGAGCCTGGGAAACTGCCTCAGAAAACCGCAAATCTTTTGGGATACTCTAGCAGATTCAGGGAGAGATGTCACTCGCCAGCTTATAATGAAGGGCAATGGCCATCATCATGGTGGCGCTGGTACTCAACCTAGCCCTGACTTACCTGAGAGAAAAGGCTTGGAAATGCCTCTAAGTTAGCCCTTGGCCTTCTTCGCCAAGCTGTGTAAAGTGGACAAAAGTAGTCAAGTGCACTTTCTTTGCATTCGGCTTGAACTCTATCAAATTGTTGATATTGATAATTTTTAATTTAAAAGATGAAAATTTGATATGATTTACCCTAATATTTTGAATGTGTTGAAGTACAGATTTCCACACAGGTCTCAAGGACCTCTCACCATTTCAATTATCAAGACAATGAACAAACTATAATAAAACCAAACTGAGTTGGAATCAATTGTATCTAAAATCCCCCCCCCTTTTTTTTTAACAACATCTTTATTTGAGTATAATTGCTTTACAATGGTGTGTTAGTTTCCGCTTTATAACAAGGTGAATCAGTTATACATATATCCCCATATCTCCTCCCTCTTGCGTCTCCTTCCCATCCTCTCTATCCCACCCCTCTAGGTGGTCACAAAGCACCGAGCTGATCTCCCTGTGCTATGCAGCTGCTTCCCACTAGCTATCTATTTACATTTGGTAGTGTATATATGTCCATGCCACTCTCTCACTTCATCCCAGCTTACCCTTCCCCCTTCCCCTGTCCTCAATTCCATTCTCTACATCTGCGTCTTTATTCCTGTCCTCCCCCTAGGTTCTTCAGAACCATTTTTTTTTTTATTCCCTATATTTGTGTTAGCATACGGTATTTTTCTCTTTCTAACTTACTTCACTCTGTATGACAGACTCTAGGTCCATCCACCTCACTACAAATAACTCAATTTTGTTTCTTTTTATGGCTGAGTAATATTCCATTGTATATATGTGCCACATCTTCTTTATCCATTCATCTGTCGATGGACACTTAGGTTGCTTCCATGTCCTTTAAAATCCCTTTTGATACTAGATATTTACAGTGAATTTGGCAATTGTAGGCATTCTGCTAGTCCCTGGAGAGAAAAAGATAAGTAAAATATGGTCCTTGACCTCAAGAAACTCAGAGTATACTAGGAAAGACAAAAACATTAAATGAAATGTGAGTGCAGTGTAGTATGTGCAAGGGTAGTTCAGTGGTAGCACAAAGGAGTGATCAATTCTTATCAAATGGGTCAAGGAAGATATCAAAGAGTAAAGATTTCTCATCTGGGTTCTGAAGGATAAATAAGAGTTTTCCAGTCAAACAAGGAGGGATAAGTGCCTTTCAGGAAAAGGCAGCAGTAAGCACAAAGCATGAAATAGAATAGTTTATTGGGGGAATTTTAAGTGTATTCTTAGGGTTAAAGCAGAGAGTGTTTGTAGAAAACTGGTGGGAAATGAGGCTGTAGAATTAGGCAGGAGCCAAATCATGGAAGACCTTGTATTTCATTCTGATGAGTCACCTTTATCCTACAGGAGGGAGCCATGGAAGCATTTTAAATAGAGGAAGAAGAGGTTCTTATTTGTATTTTCAAGATTACTCTATGATGACAAGTATGGAAGAGGAAAAACAATTAGAAAAAAGACTAGAAGAACTGCTAAAGAGTTAACAGTGGTTGCCTCCAGGTGGTAGAAAATTGTTTTGTTTCTTCTTATAGCAGAATGCTGTTCTTTCAGGGAAGCAGTAAAGTTTCAGTAGTATAGATAGCTGTCACCACAATACTTTAACTCGATATGAAGAATACTGACCACATTTGGGTCCATCCTTTGCCTTTCTCAATTCTGTTTACACAAAATAACTATGGTATAAATCTAGAGGGTATTATGATACATATTTTGGAAAAACCAAGTCAACCAGTTAGTGAGTTGTGTCAGCCCATAGACCTCACGAAAAGGCCTGATGATCTGAACCCCTGGCAGGCCACCACGATGAGCCACACACATTCCACTGATTTTGAAAGGAACCAACTCTGACTCTGCATGAAGTCTGAACAAGTTTTGCATCTTACTTCGCCTTAGAGGCAACACAGTATCATCACACACCCCTCCAAAAGTCACCTCAAATTCAAGTAAACTCTAAGTAAAACAACACGTTAACAATCCAAAGGAGGCTTCCACTCTCCGTCCTAAACCTTCTGAACAGACTGATGGCCCCAAGCCCCTGGTTTCTAGAAAGTCTGGAGCCATTGTCACCTTGCAAGGGCACAAGCAATAAATAATAGAAGCAGAGGCGCACAAAGCTTTCGTCAAACTGATGTGTATAAATGAGACGAGCAAAGCACGTGACCAGCACAAAGTCCAATCACTACTACATTTATGACAAATAGAAAGTGTTATGAGGAAAGCCTGCCAGAAGCACATCATTAAGCAAAAACTATTACTCCGTGAAACTCATTTGTAAAACAAGCATAATAATGGCAACAATCTTATAAGGTTATTATAAGGAATTGAACAAATAATACACAGGAAGTGCTTAGAAAGTTGTCTGGCACACAGTAAGCACATAATAATTTATAGTATCATCATTATTATTATATCTGGCACAGGGAGAGTGCTCAGTAAATTATAGTATCATTATCATTATTATTGTATCTCATAACTTTGACTCTTTCCAACTATTCCAACTTATAAATCTCCAGGATGTTCTTACTTATGTCAAAGACTATTTACTCAATACTGTGATTAAAATGAAATAATTATAAGAATGTTTTGAGAGAAACGATTAATAACACTTCTTTACCTCTTCATATCTGTCAAAAACTGCTCCTTCTTGCAAAAACGAAGGAACTTCCTTCTGCCAATTAAATTCATAAGGTTTGGCCATGATTATATTTAAGACCTGAAAATGAAAAAGGGTATCTCATTAGTGAACACAATTAAAAAACAAGTGAAGATCAAAGGTTAATCATTTGATATTTACGTGTTTGCAAAAGCTTTTCTTCATACACATGGACTAAGTCCATAAATTGTCTTTTTTTTTCTTCTTCCCTTCATCTGACCCTGAATTCCCTTCTCCTGGTTGTATGGTGATCATTTGGTGATTGTTTGGGAAGCTTCCCCCTTCCTCTTCAAATCCTATAAAATAATTATGTATATATAAAATCTGATGTCATCAGATAAAAGAAAGAAACCACACACCTAAATCTACATATAGCAGAGGACTGCTGCAAAGAGCGAGAGGTTCTACAAGCCTCCACTACAAGATGAGCTCATGGCCAGGGGGAGTCGACAGGTGATGGGGCTGTAGAATCAAGCAGGAGTAGCTGTAAGTTTTATTTCTCTTGGTCCTCTCTTTAGCCCTCTCTCACCCCCTCCTCTCTTGGGCCATGCAGCGAACAACAGAATGTCTGCTTTGCAGCATAGGCAGTGAGTATGACATTGAAGGGAGACTGGCATTGTCCAGAGTGGCTGCCTACACTTAGGAAGAACTGGGTGTTCCTTTTACCCACCCTTCTTAGCATCCTGCACCATGGTGTGCATGCAATAGCTGTAAACAGGGCATCTTAAATGAAAAGGATCACCAATTAGAATCACCAGATATTTGAGCAATGCAAAGAACATGGAAGGCAGACACCAAACACAGTAAATAGAAGAACTTACACCCAAGAAAATAGAGTTAACAGGACAAACAGAATCTGACTTTGACTTAAGGATGGCTGATATCCTCAGAGGGAGGAAAGAGTGCATTCTCGTCCCAAAACACAATTAACTACAGATTCTAGAAATTTTAAAAAGATTGTTATAGTCAAACTCCTAATAAATAGGTGACCTGCACTGTAGAGAGAATTCATATGAAGTGCTGAGCCAAGGAATTCTCACAGAATACAACACAAAAAGAAACAGAAAGCATGACTGAAAAATTTAGAGAGATGGAAAATGGAAACAGAAGATTCAAAAACCACCTTATAGAAGGATGTCTTCTATTAGAAGGAGAGAAAGTAAAGCCAATGGAAAGATGGGAACAATTAAAGGAATAGTAGAACATTTCTGAAATCTGTATATTTGTGCTCTCAGTGTGAAAAAATCCAGCAATGCAGTAGGTATAAACGGGGGAAAAAGATACACACGCCTAAACATTCCTTGATGTGAGTAAGAACAAACAATATGAAGAGAAGTTACAAAATTTCTCAGAGATGCATAGAGAGAAGACAATTTATAATTGAATGGCAATCAGCATGGAATCAGGCACACCATCAGAGTATTACACATGAGAAGACAGCAGAGCAATAACTGCAAAGTTTTGAGGGAAAGTAACTATGGACTAGAAACTCTGTGACCAATGGAATAATGGTTTAATTGTTAGGAGAAGATATATTTACAGATTTTCAAGGTATCAAAAAGGTTTAATAACCTACTCTGAAAGAGTTAATGTATTATATATTCTGTCAAGAAGAAAAAGAAATATAGAAAAATATGAGATATGGGAAGTAAGGTTGGAAGGAAGGAAGGAAGGAAGGGGAAAGGAAGGAGAAAGGAAGGAAGAAAGGAAGGAAGAAAGAAAGGAAGAAAGAAAGAAGAAAAAAGTATAAAAAAGAGAAAAATTTTACTCTTAAGTCTTACGTATTATACAAAAAGAAAAAACTGAAAAGAAAAAGATATAGAAATTACAATCTAGCATCCAAATTCCAGATTATATCAACACAGGTAGGTGCTGGAGGGAAGGAAATATGGAACAAAGGGAGGTAAAAAACATTTTAGGGAGTGCAATATAGGTAGTTAAAACTCTAGATATTGGCAGAAAAATAGAAGATCAATTATGAGTGTTAAAAATTTAAGAAATTTCCTAATAGAAAATTTTAAATGGAAAGTATAACTTGCAAATAAATGAGGGAAGAAATAGAACGAAGAAATGTGAGCCTCCTTTAAAAAGGAAACAGATAAAAGATGCGGGAAGGGAGGGGAAAAAACGAAGAACACACAATAACTGGAAAACACGAAGTAAAATGACAATATATTACTAACTATAATAAATATGAATTGGCTAAATCCACTTATAAAAGACAGAGGCTGTCAAATTAGGCAACATTATAGTTGTTTACCAGAAATATTTATAAAATAAAAACTATATAGGAAGTTTGAAAATGAAGGGATGAAAAGAAGAGATAACAGGCACACGCTGGGAAAGGAACAGATGTAACACTAATAATATTAGACAAAATAGACATCAAGGAAAAAAGCAAGAGACAGTGATAAGTCATATTAAGAGAAGGGGTGATCAAAATTATTTAAGTCATTAATATTAGATATGTGACCACACAGCATCAAAACATAGATTGAAAAATTGAAAATACAAAGAGAAACAGGCAAAGTCACAAACATATTAGGAGATAATGATTCTCAGAAATTAATGGAAGAATATTGAGGATTTGAAAATCACACAAATTTAACCAAAACAATTTAAATGACTCAAGTTAACATAATTTAAATATATTACTTAATGAGTTTAGCCCCCCCACACACACATATATCTTTCCTTCATTCTCTCTTTGTACCCAGCTTCCCCAAACACATAAAACAATCTCAAAATCTGATCATGATTAGGCCACAGAGAAAATCTCAGTACTTTTCAAGAGTCAGAAATTACAGTGGCCATGCTTACTGACCATGACTAGGCCAACTTATAAATCAACGACAGAGAGTGTGTAAAACCTACACACATAGGAATTAAACATAAACATACACATTTCTAAATAATTCTTGACTTGAGCAGAATAGTCAAAGCAGAAATTATAAACTTCTTAGAAACGAAAGATGGGAGTACTATATATACACTAAAACCTAACCCCAAATAGTAAAACAATGACTGGTAAAAGTTAATTATTTTCTGAATATGCATTTATTAGATAAAATTTGGCAGGTGTTGGGGAGAGAGACAGAGAGAGAGTTGGGGTAGGAAGGAAGATGAGAAGGAACCATAAACTCACAATATCCATGATGAAA
Source organism: Eubalaena glacialis (assembly GCF_028564815.1). Taxonomy (NCBI): domain Eukaryota; kingdom Metazoa; phylum Chordata; class Mammalia; order Artiodactyla; family Balaenidae; genus Eubalaena; species Eubalaena glacialis. The sequence continues at coordinate 42,648,480 of NC_083728.1, read as the reverse complement.
GGTGGAGTGTAATTACAGAGAGAAGGTGAACACCATAAGAGATACTATGTATAACTTTAACCAAAATATTTGAAAACTTAAAGTGGATGTTTTTCAAAGTTAAAATAAATTTGGCTCAACAAATGAGCAGAATGCTTAAACAGACCAGTGATCTTGGGAGAAATTGAAAAAATAGTAAAAGATTAGGCCCAGATGGTTTTACAGGTGAGTTCTACCAAATCTTCTAGGAAAAGGTAAATCCTGTGTACCTACATTTTTCTAGGACATAAAAAAATAAAATAAAATAATAAAATAAAATAAAGTTACTACCCAACTCATTTCACAAGTCCCTTATCAGACCCTGACAACGACACCACAAAGGGTTAATAAGAAACCAACCAACCAACCAACCAACCCTAGAGCTTATTCTCACAGAGAAAAACCTCTGGTAAAATATAAACCAATCTATTCCAGAAAGTTACTGAAAGAATAATTTGGGATGTTTCCACACTGAAAACAATCAATGTGATTCACTAAGGAGCAAAATCTAATACATGCACACATTACAAGATGATGTGAAGCTGAACGTGAAAAGTCTCTAACACATACCATTACATGAAAACCACATTTTTGCAGCAAGCCATGTAATGATATGGAATAGGAACAGTGTGACACCATTTACCTAAATACACAGCCACAGAATGACATGAACAGTGTAGTAAAAACACACACACACACAAGGCAAAACTATATATTTTTCTAGGTAAATATTCGTACATATAAATAAATTATTAAAATGTTTGGAAAGAACCTTGCAAATTTATGACTCTGCTTACTTCTGGGGAGGGAACAAAGCTTGGGGTTGAAAGTCAAGATATCTTTCATGTTATCTCTGTCCTGGACTTTTTTATTACGGGAATATATTCCTGCATTCATGTGCTGCTTGTGTAAATAAAAAAGAATGCAAATTTCAAAAGGGAAAAAAAAAAGTTGAAATCACACAGATAGGCAGACGCATGAATCTTTAGTCCCAAATAATCTAAAGCAGACGAAGAGCACATTAGGTCACGTTTCAAGATAGCTTCTTCACAATGGCAACCATTGGTGTTTGAAGGAGGAACTCATCCAATATTTATTACTGACCAGGCTAAAAACTGATGAAAGCATGAAGGGCATCCTAACCAGCCCAGACTAAGGCAGGAAGCAGCCCTCCATTCATCAGTACCAAGGCCTCCCATGGAAAGCCAAGGCAGACAAGCCATGCCAGTGGGAGAAGAGAGTCCATCCATGAGTAGGCTGGTCCATGTCTCAATCTCCCACAATGGCTGTGACTGGGTCTCTCCCTCTCTCTCTCTGCTTCTCTGTTCCTCTTCGTCTACCTCTCTCTGTGTCTTTCCATGCCCATTTCTCAGTGTCCACACACACAGCCCCTCCACCCAAGGCAGTGTCAAAGCAAGCTTCTAGTGCAATGATGTGCATTCCTGCCTTCTATGTCGTAAAACAGGTCTGCAGAGAAAAACGGACCTGCAGACCCCCCTCAGGCTGTCATGGACGTGTTGTTCAGTTATCTATAATAAGATAAGTCAACTACAGGGACCTAAGTGTTAGCATTAAAGAAGGATGAAGAAACAACATGGTGGCTTCCCCGGTGGGCGAAACACTTCTCCTCTGCAGGCCTTTATGTGTTCTATGATCTTTCCACTCCTGCCAACCATCCCTTTCAATATTTCCTTTGGTTTTATTTTAAAGGGAATAGCAACAAGGGGCTTGCGATATGAAATGCTCATACCAAAAATGAAATTAAAAGACAGCTTATATCAACTTGTATCATCTTTCATTGATTTAACTCCGGTTCTCCCAGGATCTTTTCAGTAAAAGGACACACGGCAGACGTCCTCAGTACATGATGTTTCTCCAATTTCACTACTATCCTTATTACTAAAATATTCATGTCTACCTTGGGTACTAATTTCATCATAATGGTCTAATTATGTGAAGGATGTTGGTGGGGGTAATGCAAAGAGGAGGGTAATTGTGATCTTAATCTCTAAAGAGGTTGACAGTGGAGGTAGGAGCTCATCTCACTGCTTACTTTTCCTGAGCTCTGGATTTCTGAACAAGTTAAGTGGCATTTCAGAAAAATGACATTGGAGTATCCTGAATTTTCCCAATTTTAAACAGGATTGGGGGGAGGGGGACTGCTCCTTGAACTGTTTCGGAAACTTCCTCAGGTCTGGCATTAGGGGCAGCGGCTGACTTATTTTATGTAGATGGTACAACTATGACCTGCAGATCAGAAAACACTGGCCCAGCCAGTCATGTTTAATAGCAGTTTGATCCAGGTAATTGATTATTAAATGGGAATAAATGAGGTATGTGTCACAATCCAACTGACTCCAGAAAAAGTTAAAGGGACAAATAGTTACTTCTTTTAAAAGTCAGGGAGCGGGGAACTGGCCACTCTTTTTGCAATGATCTCAAAGCTCCACCCACAGCTAACTGATAAAAAACCAAAAAGCAAACAAAAAACAAAACGCTTTCACTGCCATGCCAAAGTCTCCTCTCCTCAAATTCTCTGGCTGGCCTTCTAAGGTCTCATTTACAAGATACTTCATGGTTCAGTTGTCTCCTGGAAGAACATTACCTCACCCCACAGAGCCCACAGGCAAGGGTCCTTCTTAAGTAACATGGGAAGTAAAGGAGAATTTACACAAAGAATAGATATAGAACTCGGTACCTTTTCCAGGGTAAACACCTTGAGCGACTACAGGAGGGAGGCCAGTGGGCTTTTAAATAGTCTCATTGTTTCTAAATTCTTACGCAACTGGAATGGATTAGCTGTTACATTGGCTACAGAGGAAAAACTCCCAGGGTTGCAGGGAGGGGACGAGAGAGAGGGGGAGTCCCTAGAAAACCTTGTTTCAGAGCAAGTGGCAAAAAGCTCCTTCTAAAGATGATGAGGGACTGAAAGCGTTAGTGCGGAGGACCACCAGGGAGCTCAGGTCGGCTGTGGGGATCCAAATACTCAAGGAGGATGTGCCCATCACCCAAGAAGATGGCTTTCCATCCACTCACCCATTCAGTTGGGGTGAACCGAGGAAGGGCAGCTCTTTGTTTGCTGGTCTGCTCTGTCCGGCATCTTTAGATCTGCTGTCTGGTCTCCCTGGCTAGAGGGTTGTCTTCAAAGCTTACCAGGCTACCTATCCCAGATATGCTAGCTCAATTATGGAGTCAACTCTTCTCCCCAGGACAGTTGGGTCAAAACTTTGGCAAATAATTTTTTGTTTCTGGACCTATGCCTCATGTGCTGGTAGAGAGCAGACAGGGGGATGTACACGAGATCAGGTATATTTAAGGTTCTGGGTATTGCAGGCTGAATCACGGCCCCCAAAAGATACCTATATCCTAATATCTGAAACCTATAAGCATTACCTTATATGGCAAAAAAGGACTTTGCAGACGTGATTAAGTTAAGGATCTTGAAGATGGAGAGATTCTCTTGGATCTTCCCAGGAGACCCTAAATACTATCACAAGTGTCCTTATAAAAGGGAGGCAGGGGGAGATTTGACACAGATGAAAGGGGAGGCAATGTGACCACTGAGGCAGAGATTGGAGTGATGCAGCCACAAGTCAAGGAGTGTTGGCAGTCACCAGAAGCTGGAAGAGGCAAGGCACGGATTCTTCTCTCCAGCCTGGAGGACATGTGGTCTTGCAGACACCTTGATTTCAGACTTCTGGCCTCCAGAACTATGAGAGAATAAACTTCCGCTGCTTTCAGCCACTAGTTTGTGGTAACTTTTTTAACAGCAGCTCAAGGAAACAAATACAGTGGGCCCACTGAAGCTGGGCATAGCAAGTTGCCAAATCAATCTGAAAAGGAGAAGGGACAGCTCTGCCTTCAGGGATGGGCATTCAACATGTGTTTGTTCAACTGAATCGAAGAAAGACAGAAAGAAAAGTAGAATAGAATGTCATCTAGAAATGAACTCAGATAACTCCTGTCCTTCTATTCCAATGCCCCTTTGAAAAGTAATTTCTATAGTATATCTTTCCCCTGGATCCAAATGCCATTTAACAGTTTTGCACCTCAGCAATAAATACGAACTTTAAATAAACCCTGCAGCTTCCCCCAAGCCAACCAAGACATTCTCTACTTTTTGTTTCTATTTGTGAACAAATGAATTCGTTTGAAAAAGTGCTTGCTTCCACTTGACAACATACAGCTCTCAAGTAAACAAACAGGCACCATGGCTCAATTATGGATTTTCTTAAGTGAAACTTTTACCTTTTACCTTCCACCTTACAACAAAAAAGTTCCATAAAGAATCAATCCCTTCCCTATCCAACCATATAAATCCCATTAAACCAAATAACTCATGGCCTTAAATGACCCCATGTTGAGAACAACCAACATTTTTTCCCAGAACACAGAGGGTTGGGATAAAAATTCCACTGACGAAAAGTCAATTAGTTGACTCCATCAAGCACATTTCAACGTCCTCCTCCTCAATCTTTAAATAAGGTAATCCTTATATTTCTAAAAACAGAAGTACAGCTACAGCAGATCACCCAGAGCCTTTAAATAAATGGCTTTACTTCAAGTAAGAATTTAATTTGACACTGATATATTGCATCATTAATGACAATTTCTCCATTTGCTAAAAATAACTCCATTTTTATCAAGCCATTAAATAACCTTTTTAGAAAGCATATAAAGGGTACAGGACTAAGAAAATGATAATAGGCAATGTCCAGGGTTGGAGGTAAGGGCATTCTTGTATAGTTTGATGAAAAAGAATTTTGCAATACATTTCTATAGCCTTGAAAATGTATACAAAATCTATGTACAAAGATACTTTCTCACTGCTGTGCTGTTTATGGGAGAAAAAAGTCATCTTTATATGAGCAACAGTAAGCAATTGGTTACATATACGATAGTATTTAAATATTCTGTGCCCATTAAAAATAATGCTTTCAATGAATAGTTCTTTGCTGAACAAGAGCAAATTTAGAACAGTTTCTAAAAATATTCACAACTCTTGTCAAGCAAGTACAAATGCTCTCAATATATTATTAAGCAAGTAAAAAAGCTGGTTACAAAATTGTTTGCAAGTATGATCCAAATTTTTATGTGTTATGTACACGTTCCTTACACACACACAAGCACACGCACATACTTTTTAATAGAGGAAAAAGACAAGAAAAATATACACCAAAATATTGTACAAACAGTAGTTACATTGTGGTGACATAATTTTAGGTGACTTTTATTTTTTTAATACTTTCTGTATTTTAACATATTTACAGTGACTATAATTTTTATATTCAACAAAAATGTTGTTGAAAGTAAAGAGAAGATGACATTAAAATTATTTTTTTCACTTAAGTCAATTTTTATGTCCATGTTTTCCACCAGAATTCCTGGCAAGAACAAATACCAGGAAGAGACTAATACATAAAGCTCTAAAATGTTCTTTTCCTTTCAAGATTTAAAATCTTGACTGTACATCAGGAGCCTCACACACAGTAGTTATAACTGATTCGTAGGAAGGAGTTACTTAATAATACCGACTAAAACGTGGGTATTAACTCTGAAACTTCTAGCATACTTATATTTAGAAATAAAACAGATTATGGTGGTGCTGGATTTAGTCTTTAAGGAATTCTGAACTAAAGAAACCTAAGGCCTTTGCCATGATTCATCTATTAAATTCATCATAAATACATAATAAGTATATTTATTTATAAATAAAGCACCACTTGATTCAAAATAATTTCCTGGAGTTTATAAAAGACACAAATTAAATAGGAATAAAATAAAAACAACAAACATCTACTCTTTGACTCTATCTCCCCTGGTCAACATTAATCATACTTAAGAGGTAAGCATAATATTCTTAAAATTTAATAATTATAAAATAGATGAATAAAAATATTAAAATGAATTGCCTTTATAAATTTATTAGGTATAGTTATGATTATATTACAGGGTTCATTATATCAGAATTTTACAAAACATGTCTAAAAGATGCTTGACTATCCAGGATATTTAGGATCAGCTTCATTTGAAGATAATGAATAACTGTTAACATATAATTCAGTCTGTAATGACCAGTTTTTAAAGAAACTGGAATATGATGAAGTATATAGTTTCCCAAGAAAAGAACTGATTTGTTTCAAAACATTGTTTGGTTGTTCGTGTCCGCCTGCAGCAATTCCCTTGGAAATGACTTCTGGGTATACATGGCAGCCCTCCAAGATCCTCTTGAGCCAGTTAAGTGGCTGAAATTGTGTTAAAAGTAATTGTCTATGACTATGGTTCTCTGACCTGATAGTGCCTTGTTATTCACCTCTTCCCTCTCAGTTAAGTTTCTCTGAAGGACTCAGGTAGAGACCCAGGTTTAGGGACCAATATTGGTGAAGGAGGATTCCGTGTCAGATGTTCAGAGCAGCAAGTATGAAGCTTTCTGAGGTTCAATTTCCTCAATATTTAGTAAGTCCTTGGCTTAACAGTATTATGGGGAGAGACCTTCAAGATGGCAGAAGAGTAAGACGTGGAGATCACCTTCCTCCCCACAAATACATCAGAAATACATCTACATGTGGAACAACTCCTACAGAACACCTACTGAACGCTGGCAGAAGACCTCAGACCTCCCAAAAGGCAAGAAACTCCCCCACGTACCTGGGAAAGGCAAAAGAAAAAAGAAAAAACAGAGACAAAAGAATAGGGATGGGACCTTCACCTCTGGGAGGAAGCTGTGAATGAGGAAAGGTTTCCACACACTAGGAAGGCCCTTCGCGGGCGGAGACAGGGGGTGGCAGAGGGGGGAAGCTTCGGAGCCACAGGGGAGAGCGCAGCAACAGGGGTGTGGAGGGCAAAGCAGACAGATTCCCGTACAGAGGATCAGAGCCAACCAGCACTCACCAGCCTGAGAGGCTTGTCGGCTCACTGGGAACTGAGGCTCGGGCTTCGGAGATCGGATCCCAGGGAGAGGACTGGGGTTGGCTGTGTGAACACAGCCTGAAGGGGGCTGGTGCGCCACAGCTAGCCGGGAGGGAGTTCAGGAAAAGGTCTGGAGCTGCCGAAGAGACAAGAGACCATTGTTTCGCGGTGCCTGAGGAGAGAGGGTTCAGAGCACTGCCTAAACGAGCTCCAGAGTCGGGCGTGAGCCGTGGCTAACAGCGTGGACACCAGAGACGGGCACGAGACGCTAAGGCTGCTGCTGCAGCCACCAAGAAGCCTGTGTGCAAGCACAGGTCACTATCCACACCTCCCCTCCTGGGAGCCTGGGCAGCCTGCCACTGCCAGGGCCCTGTGATCCACGGACAACTTCCCTGGGAGAACACACGGCACACCTCAGGCTGCTGCAACGTTACGCCGGCCTCTGCTGCTGCAGGCTCGCCCCACATTCCGTACCCCTCCCTCCCCTAGACCTGAGTGAGCCAGAGCCCCTTAATCAGCTGATACTTTAACCCTGTCCTGTCTGAGCGAAGAACAGACACCCTCAGGCAACCTACAGGCAGAGGCGGGGCCAAATCCAAAGATGAACCCCAGGAGCTGTGAGAACAAAGAAGAGAAAGGGAAATCTCTCCCAGCAGCCTCAGGAGCAGTGGATTAAATCTCAACAATCAAATTGATGTACCTTGTATCTGTGGAATACCTGAATAGACAACACATAATCCCAAAACTGAGGCGGTGGGCTTTGGGAGCAACTATATATATATATATATATATATATATATATATATATATATATATATATATATTTTGTTGTTTTCCTTTTTCTCTTTTTGTGAGTGTGTATTTATATGCTTCTTTGTGTGATTTTGTCTGTATAGCTTTGCTTTTACATTTGTCCTAGGGTTCTGTCTGTCCGTGTTTTTTGTTTGTTTTGTTTTTGTTTTTTTTTAGTAATTAGCACTTCTTATCATTGGTGGATTTGTTTTTTGGTTTGGTTGCTCTCTTCTTTCTTTCTTTTTTTTTTCTTTTTTTATTACTTTAAATTTTTTTTATTTTTAATAATAATTGTTTATTTTTTATTTTAATAACTTTATTTTATTTACTTATTTATTTTCATTACAGGAAAACAATCTGTAAAAAATACAAATACATGCAGGCTAAACAATACACTACTTAATAACCAAGAGACCACTGAAGAAATAAAAGAGGAAATCAAAAAATACCTAGAAACAAATGACAATGAAAGCACGACAACCCAAAACCTATGGGATGCAGCAAAACCAGTTCTAAGATGGAAGTTTATAGCAATACAATCCTACCTCAAGAAACAAGAAACATCTCAAATAAACAACCTAACCTTACCCCTAAAGCAATTAGAGAAAGAAGAACAAAAAAACCCCACAAAGTTAGCAGAGGAAAGAAATCATAAAGATCAGATCAGAAATAAATGAAAAGGAAATGAAGGAAACAGTAGCAAAGATCAATAAAACTAAAAGCTGGTTCTCTGAGAAGATAAACAAAATTGATAAACCATTAGCCAGACTCATCAAGAAAAAAGGGAGAAGACTCAAATCAATAGAATTAGAAATGAAAAAGGAGAAGTAACAACTGACACTGCAAAAATACAAAGGATCACGAGAGATTACTACAAGCAGCTCTATGCCAATAAAATCGGCAACCTGGAAGAAATGGACAAATTCTTAGAAAAGAACAACCTTCCGAGACTGAAGCAGGAAGAAACAGAAAATATAAACAGACCAATCACAAGCACTGAAATTGAGACTGTGATTAAAAATTTTCCAACAAACAAAAGTCCAGGAATAGATGGTTTCACAGGTGAATTCTATCAAACATTTAGAGAAGAGCTAACACCTATACTTCTCAAACTCTTCCAAAATATAGCAGAGGGAGTAACACTCCAAAACTCATTCTACGAGACCACCATCACCCTGATGCCAAAACCAGACAAAGATGTCACAAAGAAAGAAAACTATAGGTCAATATCACTGATGAATGTAGATGCAAAAATCCTCAACAAAATACTAGCAAAAAGAATCCAACAGCACATTAAAAGGATCATACACCATGATCAAGTGGGCTTTATGTGAGGAATGCAAAGATTCTTCAATATATACAAATCAATCAATGTGATACACCATATTAATAAATTGAAGGATAAAAACCATATGATCATCTCAATAGATGCAGACAAAGCTTTCGACAAAATTCAACACCCATTTACGAAAAAAACCCTCCAGAAAGTAGGCATAGAGGGAACTTACCTCAACACAATAAAGGCCTCAACATAATAAAGGCCATAATAAAGGCCAAACCCACAGCCAACATCGTTCTCAATGGTGAAAAACTGAAACCATTTCCACTAAGATCAGGAACAAGACAAGGTTGCCCACTCTCACCACTATAATTCAACATAGTTTTGGAAGTTTTAGCCACAGCAATCAGAGAAGGAAAAGAAATAAAAGGAATCCAAATCGGAAAAGAAGAAGTAAAGCTGTCACTCTTTGCAGATGACATGATGCAATACGTACAGAATCCTAAAGACTCTACCAGAAAACTACTAGAACTAAACAATGAATTTGGTAAAGTAGCAGGATACAAAATTAATGCACAGAAATCTCTTGCATTCCTATACATTAATGATGAAAAATCTGAAAGAGAAATTAAGGAAACATTCCCATTTACCACTGCAACAAAAAGAATAAAATACCTAGGAATAAACCTACCCAAGGAGACAAGAGACCTGTATGCAGAAAACTGTAAGACATGATGAAAGAAATTAAAGACAATACAAACAGATGGAGAGATATACCATGTTCTTGGATTGGAAGAATCAACATTGTGAAAATGACTCTACTACCCAAAGCAATCTACAGATTCAATGCAATCCCTATCAAACTACCAATGGCATTTTTCACAGAACTAGAACAAAAAATTTCACAATATGTATGGAAACACAAAGGACTCCGAATAGCCAAAGCAATCTTGAGAAAGAGAAATGGAGCTGGACGAATGAGGCTCCCTGACTTCAGACTATACTACAAAGCTACAGTAATCAAGACAGTATGGTACTGGCACAAAAACAGAAATATAGATCAACGGAAGAGGATAGAAAGCCCAGTGATAAACCCACACACATATGGTCACCTTATTTTTGATAAAGGAGGCAAGAATATACAATGGAGAAAAGATAGCCTCTTCAATAAGTGGTGCTGGGAAAACTGGACAGCTACATGTAAAAGAATGAAATTAGAACACTCCCTAACACCATACACAAAAATAAACTCAAAATGGATTAGAGAACTAAATGTAAGGCCAGACACTATAAAACTCTTAGAGGAAAAAATGGGCAGGACACTCTATGACAAAAATCACAGCAAGATCCTTTTTGACCCACCTCCTAATTTAAGGGAAATAAAAACAAAAATAAACAAGTGGGACCTAATGAAAATAAAAGCTTTTGCATAGCAAAGGAAAATATAAACAAGATGAAAAGACAACCCTCAGAATGGGAGAAAATATTTGCAAATGAAGCAACTGACAAAGGCTTAATGTCCAAACTTTACAAGCAGCTCATGTAACTCAATATCAAAAAACCAAACAACCCAATCCAAAAATGGGCAGAAGACCTAAATAGACATTTCTCCAAAGAAGATATACAGATTGCCCAGAAACACATGAAAGAATGCTCAACATCACTACTCATTAGAGAAATGCAAATCAAAAGTACATTGAGGTATCATCTCACACCAGTCAGAATGGCCATCATCAAAAAATCTAGAAACAATAAATGCTGGAGAGGGTGTCGAGAAAAGGGAACCCTCTTGCACCATTGGTGGGAATGTAAATTGATACAGCCACTATGGAGAACAGTATGGAGGTTTCTTAAAAAACTAAAAATAGAACTACTATAAGATGCAGGAGCCCCACTACTGGGCATATACCCTGAGAAAACCATAATACAAGAAGAGTCATGTACCAAAATGTTCATTGCAGCTCTATTTACAATAGCCAGGACATGGAAGCAACCTAAGTGTCCATCAAGCGATGAATGGATAAAGATGTGGCACATATATACAATGGCATATTACTCAGCCATAAAAAGAAACAAAGTTGAGTTATTTATAGTGAGGTGGATGGACCTAGAGTCTATCATACAGAATGAAGTAAATCAGGAAGAGAAAAACAAATACCATATGCTAACACATATATATGGAATCTAAAAAAAAAAAAAAGGGTTCTGAAGAACCTAGGGGCAGGACAGGAATAAAGGTGCAGATGTAGAGAATGGACTTGAGGACATGGGGAGGGGGAGGGGGAAGGGTAAGATGGGACGAAGTGAGAGAGTGGCATGGACTTATATATACTACCAATTGTAAAATAGATAGCTAGTGAGAAGCACCTGCATAGCACAGGGAGATCAGTTCTGCTCTTTGTGACCACCTAGAGGGGTGGCATAGGGAGGGTGGGAGGGAGACGCAGAGGGAGGAGATATGGGGATATATATATATATATATGTATAGGTGATTCACTTTGTTATAAAGCAGAAACTAACACACCATTGTAAAGCAATTATACTCCAATAAAGATGTTTAAAAAAATGTGTTATGTATGATCTTTCAGAAATATAAGATATCATTTATACATTAATGATTTTTGTGGTATTGAATTACAGACATGACTGCTAAAAATAAAAATTTGTTTGATAGGATGCAAGATAAATCAGCCTTTAGGATATGAAAAATATATATAGAATGTGTTTCCTGGGGAGAGGAATATATAATTCAACTGTTTCTTCTCTGACTTAATGGAATAACAAACCTGTCGTAGAAAGAATTTTTTTGTAAACACATAAAAATTCTGCAAAGTAAAGACATCTTATTTCTTTTATGCTTCTGATATAAGGTACCTTTGTTTTACTGACTAAGGGAGTACAGCAAACAGCAGAAGGTACTTTATTACTACTGAGTACTTAAGGTAAACAGAGTTAACCTCAAGAGCCCTGATAAATACTACAGTACTGAGAAATAAGACAATTATTCAAACTTGTGATACGTGTAAACAAATGACTGGATATTTTCCCCCTCTTTCAAGAGCAGAATTTGTTACTGTTTTCAAGACCAGAACTAACAGAATATATGGTGGAGGTGTACAGTTTACCATGGATAGAAACAACTTCCTGCTGAGTAGTGGGTGTGAGCCTCACACAATAATATTTGGGGAAAGTTCAGCCCTTCTCACTTCCACATAAGCATTCTGATAAGGTCTGGAGAAACAGGTAACAAAATGGCAACATGACAGATTAAGTACAGTTTTAAGTGGAGGTCACAAATAGATTATAGAAATAACTCTGTCTTGGATCTTGATTCATGGTGTTGTTAATTGACCAGCTAAGACAGAAGTCTGGGGCTTTGTCCTTGAAGAGCCCAGGGGTCCAGAGTGGGAACTAAGACCATGGGGGCTTGAGTTGACCTCTCCTTCAGCCTTAGTTTCTTCTCAACCGGAACACCCTTTGAGCTATTGATGGTAAGATCTGGATAGCCAAGCTGGGGACTCAAGTCTTCTGGGGACTCAAGCCAGGAGCATAAGGCAAAGATCAGAGATGGTGTAGGCCCCATGAGCTTGCCTTTGATCAGTGGTTCTCAAAGCATGGTACCCAAACAGCAAACCTCATCTGGAACTTTTTACAAATGCAGAAATCTCAGACCCCACCCAGATCTTCTGAATCAGAAAATCAGTTGGGAGGGCGGGGCTCAAATATCTATGGTTAATCCAAGTGGCCAGGTTCACTACCATCTTCACTATAGGAGGAACTCTGGGGAGGCCAGCCTCGTTTGCTATTATTTTTAGTGTCCAGCACAGCATACAGGGGGCACTCAGTAAACACTGCATGACTGAAAGAATGAATATCTTATTCTGGGGAGGAACTCCCAACCAAGCCGAAAAACAACCAAGGCAGAGGACAATAAACACTTCTCCTGTTATCCAAATGCACGTGTTGGTACCCTTTTTGTATGTACCTGCTTTCTCCTCCAGGATCTTGAAATGCTGTTCCCACTCTCTTGTTCCCAACTCATACCATGCTGACCCCCTGCTGCCTGGCTGGGACCCAGCCTGAGAACAAGTTTCCATATTCACCTCGTTCTGTAGCCTGGTGGGGCCCATACATGACTTTTGGGCTGTACATCCCAACCTCCCATCTGCTGTGTCCCACCCTTAGCTCAGACCTCTGACCACCGATTCCCCATGAGGGCTGCTCAGATTGGCTTCTGGGTCCTCCAACGTGGGACCACGCCCTGGGCATGTACTCATGGGGTGCGGGGTTTTCTTATCTACGGAGACTCCCTCTTTAGAGAAGGCCTCCTGGGCTGTTCATAAGGTCTTCTCTCTGGTGCCCAGCCCTCCATATTTTGCCTTTCATTTGTCCTGGGACTGGCAAATTATTATCTGCTACAATTATTAGGCAAAACATCACAAACATGAATCACATGTATCAAGGGAGAAGAAAGCTCTCTTTAGAGGCCTGATTTTGCCTTAATTATCTGCGTATTTCAAAGGAAAGATTTTTATTTTATCTTCACTTGAATAATCTATTGAATGTTGCCTTGGGCGTGTGTATGGAAGAAGTCTGAAGACTGCAAGACAGGACTTCACAAAAAACAGGGACACTGTTTTGGACTAGGACCAGGCACACATTCAAGAGCTTGAAGAATCCTTTATTGTAAAAATGATTTTCTTATTAAAATAAACATACACAGACAATGGGTTCAAATTTAATCAAGATTCCTGGTATTTAAACATTCTCCAAGCGATTTTATTACTAGGTCTTTGCTATTATTATACAAGAGTCATAAGATGAGAATAAAGTATAAGGCCATGCATATTGGAACTGAGTCCAGACCATAAAAGGAGAAAATCAAATATTTTCCTTAGGTTGTGAGCTAAAAGGTATCCAAAATTAACCAGCTTTTACATGTTCATACACACAGGGGTACCACATGACCTGAAAATAAACTGTGGTCAAGGAGTTGTAACCTAAATAAACCTCAAAATCTCACACAAATTCAATTATCTCCTTACATGTTCAAAATTGTTCTACCTCCATTCTCAAAAGCTTAAAACTAAGGCTAGAGATGGAACTAATAAAACAGAGACAGTGAGAAAAAATTTCATGAAATTTAAGGTTTTAGGAGGTTGATTTTATTTTTTTCTATTCGTGCAAATTCTTTCCAAAGTCCCCAAACCTTTCTTTCTTTTTGTTTGTTTGTTTGTTTGTTTGTTTGTTTTTATGCACAAAAGTACAATTAGTCTGAAAGGAAAAAGAAGCAAAATCTTTAACCTCAGTTCATTTATGGAAAAAGTGTTAAAGGTCTTTGTGTTTTTGTTTTTGTTTTTGTTTTCCCCAGGTGTGGCATCACATAATTAACCATTATTTCCAACAAGGCAGGGAACTTACTGCGTACATTGGTTTATGTACATGAGAATGCACAGAAAAACTAGATTCGCGTGTTAGAAAATGTGCCGTCTTTGGCTTTGTCCAATAGACCAGCAGGACACTGAACATTTCACCTGCTTCACTACCATTTGCCTAATAAATACCAGTACCAATGGTCACACGATTTGAAATAGGTCTTCTAAGGTGACATTAGAAAAGTGAATTAGAATGATCCAAATTTTATGGCTCTATAAATAATTTGGTCACACCTTAAAAAAGGGTCTGACTTTAATTATATATTATTGGTTCCACAATTAATATTAAATTAATATGACCTATGCAGCTGGCTGGAATGGAAACGGCAGGGCAATCAGAGATGGATGACCTGGATTCCAGTCCCAGCTCTGTCCCAAGTACTTGTGGGACCTTGAGGAAGCCCCTTAAGTTCTTGGAGCCTTAGTTTCCTTGTTCGTAGAAACTAGAGGCTGAAATAGTCATGTTTCTGATTCCTTCTAGTCTCGGTGAGTGTGATTAAACATTATTTGGGCTGCAAATAAATGTAGATGTTATTTAAGAACCATATATGTCCTTCCTGAAACATATTTTATTTCCTAAAAGGAAAGCCACATTGAGACAGCTTCAAGTAAGATGAAAAACAATGCATTACTATTGTGTATTGAGGAGCAACTGACAAGGTGATGACATGGTGACATTTCTAGAACAGCTCTCCAGTATCAAAGCAGACTTTCAAGATGCCAGACGCTTGCCCAATGCTGGTAAGGTCAACAGCCTTCAAATAATTGTTCCTTTCATACCATGTGTGCTTTTGCGGGGTTATTTTGAAATGTGTCTGCTTCCATTGCTTATATAGAAACTGAAAAACATCCCTCAAGGCCCAGAGGCATGGGAAGGATATCGGGGGTCAGAGAAGTCGGATGTGAAGCAATTCCCAAGAGTTCACATCGTATTTTATTTTAGCAAATGTCGCTAACTTCTAATTCAAGCCATATCAGCAGGCTGGGAAAAGAGAGCCAAAACAGAGCTTTTGTAACTAAATTCCCTGCCCCTTTGTCAGACAAGCCCTTGGTTCCCCCAAGTGTCAGCACTAATAAGCAAAGTTACTGAAAATCGCTTGGGTCCCTGTGTCTGCAATCAATTATTTTGTTTCTTAAGGGGTAAAGTTTGACCCAGTATATTCTGAAATGCTACAAGATTGCAGGCACGCTTTTAAAGAAAGAAGTCAGCGACCTGACCTGGAGACTAGGAGGATGACTCTCTCATTAGGCAAGAGAGGCTGGATTTCCTGCCATAAGGAGAAATCAAAGTGGCTGCTGTCACCACTCAGCCCTGATGGAGTAGCTGGGGGCTCATCACCGCCGACCCTCCAAGCTTCACACAGCTCTTCCAGCCAGGGCACCCAGTATCAATGTAACAGCTTACATTTTATCAAGTATTTTCACAGACTCTCTTTAAGTGAGAAATCATAACCCAACTGCAAAATGTGCAAGGCAGAGCTCAGAAAGCTAAGCCTCCCTCAAATGATGGTAGAACCAGAACTTAAACCTTTTAACTTTAAACTCTCTGTCTGACCTTGGTTCTCATGATGAAAGTTCCTTAAATTCAGTAAAAACAATAAAGATATAGCCTCCGACCAAGATAAGGGGAAGTCATCTTTTCCTGGGATTGTATTTAAGCTGCTTTAATGAGAGATAGTTAAACCAAAAATGAGGATTGCCTCCACGAAGGAGATGCCTAAGTCATGACCACTATCCAATTCACTATCCAATTTCCTACTTCGACCTTAGCTAAGGACAGAAATCCTTGTTACCCAGCTTCAAAATCAGGAAATACAAACATTATTCAAAAGAAAAATGAATTTGTTTCTTATATTTTTAATGCTCTCATAAAATAATTTTCCCTCTAAAAAGATCACTGTGTCTTTAATTCTTAGCTTTGTTTTTAGAGTAGTGTTCTAAATGTGATGGAGAAAACTTAGTTTGATCAAAACATCAGGATCTAGTCACTGGGTGCCTGACATGCTGGCCTACGATGTTGTTTTGGAATATTCGTAGTAGGCATTTTAATAAAATTAATGTGGTTGCCTGTATTTAACTTGGATGAAATCACAAGTGTTGAGTAAGCCATTACATATATTTTTATTTTTATTTTTATTCTGCCCCAATTGAAACCAACCCCCAAGGTGAAACAGGAAAGGAAATGGGATTCAATTATGACCATTACATGAATGTAAGTTAAATCAGGCTCTGTGCACAAAACATCTACTGTCACTAAATCAATTATCATGTCCTGAAGTTTTAAAGAGAGAAAGGCTTACAATTAAGGTGTATTTTGACCACCTATGTCACACCCTCCCACAGCCAATTTTCCTTAAATAATAAAAAGCAGCTTTGCTCAATATCACCATTTCCTACATATAGACTCAATAAATGTCTTAAAATATGGAATCTACCTCACCTATTCTGTTCAAAATGCCATTTTGAGTAGTTGGACCTGTTAGTCTTCAAACTCAATGTCCTTATCTTGGCCCTGGTCTTTCTTAACCTCCCACCTTCACCCTATACTCTACTGATCCTCTTTCCACATGTCTGTTTCATCCACCTCTTTGTCCCCATCTTTTTTGCTCTTTGGATTCTCCTTCCCATGGCAATTCTGTGGTATCACCATCCTTTTCTCCTCTCCAGGACTTCACTCCTTGTTTTCAGTGGCCTCCTAAGATAAGACCCCATCCCTACTGGTGTTCTTCTAGCACTTCAGATGTCTAAACATGTCCTGAGCAGAGGTCACTGCTACAAAATGACTGCTTGGAAGGATGGGTCAAGCTATCAAGAGACATATAAAAGTGAGCAACACAAAGATCTCCAAGAAGGTTTTTGTTTTTGTTTTTGTTTTTAAAGCAACTATGAGGCCAAAAAAAAAAAAAAACTGGCTTTTTTAATATGAAAAACATCTGACCTTTATGTGAACTCCAACCTTAGTGAACTAATGGTGGTGAAGTAATTGTTTAAACTTTAATGCAGTCTCAGGGAGGACTTCAATCAAGGGACATAACCATCTCAGCAAACTCTTTTGGATCCCACTATTGCTTGGATTATTTTGTACATTCTGTGCCACAATTTTAAGAAGCATATTGACAAAACAGAGAACTGGTGAAGGAAGTCATACTATTTAAGCAACAAGTTATAAAAGAAAATTCCAAGGATTTCAGAGTTAATTTGAGCTCTTCTGTAACTGGATGGACATAGAGGCCAAAAACGGGTGAACTGAGCAGTTCCTCAGCCCTACTGGCGGAGCTGTGATAGAACTGATACAGTTGAACTGCCCATCCAATACCCATCCCGTCCTCTTTCTGACTCATGGCATGTATTGAAAATCACCCGAAAATCACCCACATGGAAAAGGGAGTAATGTAAACATTCTGTGTTCATTCAGAGGAAAACCTCTGTACCAAAGATCAGTGGTCTCAGCAATGTCTATTTTAAATCAACATCAGAAAAATAAGAATTATTTTACAATGAAGTTGTACAGTTTCAGAACAGATATTTCTAATCACTTAAGGATTTAGATGTTTCTCTGTTCTTGGAGATTATAAAGCGATTGTTGCACTGGATGAGATGAGATTAAATGTCCCTCTAACATCTTTTCAGAGATAAAGCTGGGTTAGTCCATGTCACTAGGGCACTATCAGCCTCTTTCCAAATTTCTCTGACCCAAAGAAGTCTAAATACTATCTCACTTCAAGTTTGCAATGAAATGATTTTTGGTGTTTATCCTGTATAAGAATATTGGTTAAAGTTTAAGCAGTAAACAGTTAGATACACAGGGATTGATTGGGGAAATGTTCATCCAATTTTGCATTTGTAAATAGTCTTGGAGCTAATAAAAAGCAAAACTTTCTACTCCTTAAAAGCCATCATTTTGCCTTTGCTTTGTGGACTCTAAAAGAGATTCTTGGGTCAAGCCATCAAGGAGACCACAAAAAGCAGTTTACAAAACAACGATTCATACTGACTATACTAATTAAGACTTTTTTTTCCACCCTAAACTAGAACTAGCAAAAAATATGAAGTCAAAGCTGTGGGCTTCAGACTTTGGTCATTTTTGGTCACCTGTTTGCCAGTCTCTGGAAAACAAAGAGTTTCAGTTTCAGAATACCAGGCCAATATTTTAATTTTGGGAAGTTACATTTAGTTTGCCATATATTCATCATTTTAATTTTATTAACTGGATATAGTATCCTTATTCAACACTTGTCAGAAACCCTTGTACACTGCTTTGCTGCTAAACAGCTGTGACATGCCACCCCCAAATGGTATTTTTAATATTAAATAACTGAAATTTATGGGTGGAATTTTCTATGTTGTTAACTTCTTTTAACAACATGGAGACTAAGAGAATTATTAAGACAACAGGCACTTCAGCAGCAGTTAAATGACACTGGTGCAAAGAAAGGGAAAACATGTCTGAAATTTCTGTGTTCTGTTCTCTGTTTAAATTATGGAAATTATTGTTGTTTGGCTTAAGAAAAAGAAAAACACAAGAGATCTGAAGAAATGAGATATAAGATAAACCATGAGATACAGATAAATCACGCATACTCTTATTCAAGAAAGTTCCCATCTCTTCTTCAGTTTATATCACAAAGTAATTTTATTAAGGTTTTATGGAAAGGTCACTATTGCATTTCTTTAATACTAAAATCTATCTCAGCATACAGAAATCCCCCATGAGCCTGAAATATTAGTTCAAGACTAAGTTTATTAAGGTTTTGGCATGACTCAATATTAACTTTCTCCAAACATGACAAGCATTTTCAAATCAGATAAGCTGTGGGATATGAAACTGTGGCTCATAAAAATAAAACCAGGCAAATGGCATCATTGCATATTAGTTCTTAGGGATTAACTTTAAATATACTCTAAAATTGTGAGGGGGCTTAACCAAACAGTTCATTCTGTATTGGCATTTTCATTTCACAAAGGATCAGATAGAAACATGGTTAAGGTCTGTGTAGCATGCTTCGAAGCAAACTGATATTTTTAAGACAAATTCTAATTCAAGTACTGATACTAACTAGCATCACAATCCCTTCTGTCTCCTAATACCTTCATCTATGAGTTGAGTGATGATTAAACAGAGAAATGTCTGGTCTCTCTGTACCTGAGTCTGCTGAATCTGCTATCTTAAGTTTTCAAACTCACATATTTACACCTCAGGAAAGGTGTAAAGTTTATCTGATATAATGAATAGCAGAAACCTGTTATTTGGCAATGTATGACATCACTGTCTTGGTTTTTAAAAATAAAATCTTCATTGATAACAAACATGTTGGAAAGTTACAATGCTCCCTGGTGAATGAAAAGCATGACCTGACGTTTACAGAGCACCTACCCACAATCTTACCAGATGCCCACAAGCAGTCATCCTTTGATTCACAGATGAGAGACTGAAGAAGTTGCTTGGCCCACAGCCCTGAGCCCAGGAAGATGCCATGAATCCCTCCTGGTTAGATGACCATAGAGATCCCAGGAAATAGAAAGTCTATATGCAGATACTGATGGCTCGGGAAAAGTCTCTCCTACTGGACCTCAGGCCCTCTTTCCCTTACTTAGTTCTTTGTAGATTTTAATAGTTGATTTGGATCCTCTCTCCATGAAGTTATGACTCATGATGACCTCCTAGGCATGGTCTTAGACTTTGACTCCTACTGAATATTGCGGCTGTGTTTTAAACTAGAGGTAGTACCTCAAGATACATTCCTACTTCTCTGCATAGTATGTAGTATATTACATTCCAAAGCTTAAGTGATTGGCTGCAGAACTGGTATTTCCTCTCTTGGCCTCAAGAATTAAATGCTGGTTCTCAAATCTTCTTAGGCAATAAACATAAAAGCTTTAAGCCCACAGAACTGGATGCTAAGGATGCAAAACCAGAAACCAAGGGGGTCCTCCCTAATTGTTACCTTCCAAACTTAAATCAATTCTTTTCCACTATAGCCATGAGGACCTCCTCATATGCTAAATAAGGACATTTCTTCAGCAAAACTTCTACAAGAAAGTGTGAAGGCTTATGGGTGGAGACATAGTCCAAATGTGTTTATAGGTTAGTTCTACTTTCAGCCTACTTGATTATTAATAAACCCCACTGTAGGCATTTACATCCAAGAAATACACAGTAAATAAGGAAAAAAACCCCAAAAAACCCAAAACCCTAAACTCTAGGCTAATTTCAAATATCCATCAACACACACATCTCTACAGGATAGCTCCTGATTACAGAAGACTCATGGACTCAGTCTAGTGGCAAAGTGCACTCACAGTGGGAAGGGCTAATTTCAAGAGCTGTTCAACCAATTACTGTGAAACCAAAAGAGAATCCCACGAACGCTGTTTCAAGGAATTTCCCTCTGAAAATGAACATGCCTATAATCTCACTTTGAAGGAGGCTCCCCAGGTAGAAGAGATGACATATGTAGAATGCTCTTGCTCTCTGAACAATGCAGCTCCCTACACATTGAAGGAATTGTTCTACATCACAACAGAAACTGATGCTATTAACAGCTGTAGAGCATTCTAACCTCTGCTGACCTCTAGATTTCCTATGAATTCTGGTACTGGGAGGACTGCATTATGCAAACAGGGGCGAGCATCAGGTTTTATTTACTGAGGGCCACAGCAAGTAAAATGATAATTCAGTTTTTTCTTTGACTGAACAATGCACATAATAGCCCAATATTAGTCATAAGAAACCAATAACTTGGCTATAACAAAATTACCTTGGAAATAAATGAATGTGTTCTTAACAAGGTTGGTTTGGCTTGATTAAAAAAATGCCACTATAAATTGACTATAACTACATTTCTAAGAACTCTAAAAATTTCTATATTGTTTACATTTATTACAGTATATTATTTTTGTAATACATTAAAAATATATGTATTCCCACCACACTTAACAGAGAATGCTCTCTGCCCTTGACGGTTTTCTTTTTAGAAAATGTGTTTGTGAAAAAAAGAAAAAAACTTTTTACACAGGTTATTTTTTCATGCAGAAAGTCAATACTCACCCTTGTGCATCGTCCCATGCACAGTCATATGACATCAAGGCCATTTTAAGTTAAATAACCACTTATTTATTTTTATTTATAATATGTAGTTTGTTGGGTCCTACTGAAACTATTTAAGCAGAGCTATGTAGACTTGGTCTAACAACCAATCTTTTTGAGAACATAAATTACAATAAAAGCAGTACATAAATATGGGACTAACTTTTAATAGGATTATATCTAGTAAAATGGCAAGAATTACCAACAACAGCTATCCAGTCTATTTGTCTTTGATCTATTTATCTATTTCTGGTAGAAGATATTTCTACATGTGGTCAAACATTATTATATACATTTTCATAGATACTGATTTGCTAGCACTCAGTCAATCTTGAAAGTAGATTTTTTTTCACAGGACGGAGCAGGGTGAAAAACCTGTTCAATGTTGGAGGAAAGGGAGAAAGGAGATCGTAGGGCAGACACACACATTTTCCCCCTCTCTCATGTCTCTCTCCAGACCCATATAATTCTCAAAGCCTTTGGTTCTTTATCCTTTACTGACATGACTCCCCATCTACCTCAGAATACAAGCCAGTCTATGCCATGCGCCATAAGGCCCTACACAATCTAGCCTCATACCTTCTCCCCCCATCTCCTATTCCTTTCCCACACTCACTGGACTCCAGCCATATGGACTTTCTTCCAGTTCCTCAGAGAGGCCATTCATAATTCTGCCTCAGGGCCCTTGCATATAACATTCCCTCAGTTTAGACTGTTCTTCCCTAAATATCTGCAGATCGCTGTTCACTTGCCACCGTATTCGAGAGGCCCCTCCTTGCTACTCATCACAAAATAGCTTACCACCACCACTAGGATTTCTTTCCTCACCTGTTTTATTTTCCTACATCAATATCTGACATCTAATATTATATATATATATATTTTTTTATATCCCTCCATCGAAGTAGCAACTTTATGTATTTTTGTTTTCTTTTTTTTTTAAATTAATTAATTAATTTATTTTTGGCTGCATTGGGTCTTCGTTGCTGTGCACGGACTTTCTCTAGTTGCGGTGAGCGGGGGCTACTCTGTTGCGGTGCTCGGGCTTCTCATTGCAGTGGCTTCTCTTGTTGCAGAGCACAGGATCTAGGCATGTGAGCTTCAGTAGTTGTGGCACATGGGCTCAGTAGTTGTGGTGCACGGGCTTAGTTGCTCCGCGGCATGTGGGATCTTCCTGGACCAGGGATCGAACCCATGTCCCTGCATTGGCAGGCGGATTCTTAACCACTGAGCCACCAGGGAAGCCCTGTATTTTTGTTTCTACTGTATCTCTGTCATACAAAACATGTGTGACACAGAGTTGGTATTCAATATATACTGTGCAGAATGAATGCCTCTCTCTCTGACTTTTCTGCAATGAAGGAATTAACAGAGGAATCCATACATGACCGTGGCCTGACATGTTGATGACTTGAGGAGAGAAAATGAAATGGAACATTTACATTAACAATACAAAGGGAATAGACTAGGGCACCAGGGTTAAATATTGCTTCCTCCTTCTTCCCCACGGGATTATCTATTAGTTATATCATGTCCCTGGTAGACTAGACACTATCTTGAATTTGACAGTGGATAAGGCACAGGCCCCACATTAAGGAACTCAAATCCTGCAGAGTAAAAGAGGTTGGTAGATAATTCAACACAAGTACTATAATATTTTACAGGAATTTAGAGACAGGCAAGATGACCCCTACCCAGGGGAGACAAAGGCAGGAAGGTTTCCTTGAGAGAACATTTAGAACTGGGCCTTAAAGGATAAGGATACTTATTAAGTGAAATGGGCAAGGGGGACCCCAGGATTAGGAAATAGGACAGGTAATGCTTGAGAGGTTGGAAGACTGCATGACAGGTGACATGCAAATCACCATTTTGCTTGTGAAAATGTAAACCACTTCCTACAATCCTCCTCCCTCCCTCAAATCCACAGCTATTAGAAGACCCACCTCCAACCACTGAAAGGCTAAAGATGGAAACTCATGGTGTTTGACTATGACTCTCAAAGGCTCAAATGAATTTTGTTAAGAGTAAATGAAGTAAGGTATAACTCTGTCATTTGAGACAAATGTGACATCTAACTGCTCAGAAGGCTTTACTGTCCGTTGTTCTTTGCAACCATCCTCAGTGGGGGCTAGGTGACTAGTTCCAGACAACAGACTCTGGCTGAAGAGGAGGGGTGTCCCTCCTGGGCTGCTCCTTCTCTGGGCATGGCAGACCATTTGCAAAAAGAGCCACAAAGTCTTTCCCTCCCTGTATTGTGCCTCTTTGCATTGCGACTCTGCAGCTTCTCCACCAAGGTGCTGAGATTATTTTTCCACGTGGATCTTGGATCTGGGTTTAGGCATGTGACTTGCTTTGATGCAAATCAGATGCATGAAATCATTTGCATATTGGGGTTTCCTTTCTTGTTTCTCTTTGGAACCCTGAAACTACCACATTAGAAAGACTGAGAAAGACTGCTGGAAGATGAGAGGCTACATGGCAAGAAGCTTCCATCAACTCAGTCATCCCAGCTGAGGCCTCAAATACGCGAGAAAGACCATCCTAGATCATCCAGTCCTAGCTGAGCCAGCCCAGACTAGTAAACCTGCCCAACCAGCACACTGAATTATGAAAAATAAAACATGATTGTTTTTTAAATCCATAAAAATTTGGGGTGGTTTGTTACCCAGCAAAAACTAACCGATACATCTGCTAAAATAAGGATGAATAGGATGGGAGTTTTCTACATGACTCTAGTGAGTCACTGAGCATCCTGATTATGTTATATAAAAGATGCTATTAAAGAGGACTAATGAGATCCAGGGAAGAAAAAAGGGATCCAGGGGAAAAAAAGGGAGTAATTAGAAACTAGGAAAGCAATCCAGGGCGTGAGTATGAGAGTACAACAAAATTAAAGTCAACTATCTGTGACTACTTAAAGCAAGAACTTAAAACTGTAACATTACTTTTCTGGATGACACTAATTATTATGAACACAATTTGGCCACTTGACTGCAAGCAACTTGACACAGAAAGGTCTGTTTCTTATTTGGCTTTGAATCTCCCACACCTGCTTCTCTAAACCTTGTGCCTAGCAGAGTGACTGGTATTTTCACAGGTGATTAGAGAATCTTTGAAAGAGGAGTGAATAATAGAATGAGGAAAGAAGTGACCTGGTGATTAGCCATGTGATAACAAAGTTATGTGTCTACATTTTACTCCATATCTCTTTTGATGTCAGGCTTTGCTTTCTCCCAAATTTTTCTTATTTACGGTTCCTATTCTGTTCAGAAGAATAAGTAAGGCAAAGATTATGTGATAAATATGAATGAGGAAGGCTCTGAGTGAGGGCATCTGAATTTTATAATAACATTTTATAGCAGGGATTGTATAACAGCCATTTTATAACATTTAGATATATTTTTCACTCCTGGGTGTTTTACTTGCTGTTTAACTCAGATGGCTGACATTGTTTTTAAATTTACATATAGATAAATAAAGTAGTCATGTAATACTTATTGAAATTTTAGAGTGTGTTTAATGCACCAATACCCACTTTTTTTCCAGTTAAACTAAATGGAAGGGAACTATAGCCATCTAACCATAGACAGTTTTCCTGGGAACCTAAAATTGAACTCATCCCCAATTTAATTTTACAAAATCATTCAGCTCCATATTTCAAAGTAAATATATACTATCATTTAAATATAAGAACTACACCTTTAGAGCAAACTTGGGTAATAAAATATTCTGTGATAAACATAAGTGTAAAAAAAATTAGAATTCAATTGTGTTTATATACCTATTTAGCTTCACAGATCAGTTGAATTACTTTGAAACTCTCCTACTCTGGAGTGTTTTCATTTCATCCTTTTAACCTAATATACCATGAATTATTTTGAATGTACTAATGTGCCTAGCCCTATAGACCTGGCTCATAGTAAGAACAATATTGTTCCAAATTTCATTTTACATGCGTAATATCACTTGCATAATAACTGACAGATTATTTTTATATTTAACATATATTTATATTACAGTCACAGTTTTAAGTTTTGAATCTTATTTCATATTCTGTAGTCTAAAATGTTTTCGCACATCAAATCTGTATAAATACTTTATGCCATAGGTGCTATTCTTGTGTGTGTTTTGCAGATAGGGAAATGAAGGCCTTGAGCAGTTCAATCATTTGTCCAAAGTCACAAAGCTATTAAATGATGGAGCCAAGATTTGAATGAAGGCAGCCTCATCTCAGAGTTAGTAGACTTTTAAGAAATTCTGCTTTCTCTCAAAAAATTAATAGAATGGTTCTTTTAAAAAGTGAACTTCCTGGGACTTCCCTGGTGGCACAGTGGTTAAGAATCCACTTGCCAATGCAGGGGACACGGGTTCGATCCCTGGCCCAGGAAGATCCCACATGCTGCGGAGCAACTAAACCCGTGCACCACAACTACTGAGCCTGTGCTCTAGAGCCCGCGAGCCACAACTACTGAAGCCCGTGTGCCACAACTGCTGAAGCCCACGCGCCTAGAGCCCATGCTCCGCAACAAGAGAAGCCACCGCAATGAGAAGCCCACGCACTGCTATGAACAGTAGCCCCCGCTCGCCCCAACTAGAGAAAGCCAGAAAGCCCGCGTGTAGCAATGAAGACCCAACGCAGCCAAAAAAAATAAAAATAAAAAGGGGGGGGGAGTTCCCAAGAAAGTTTGAAGCATGATTTAATATGGGAAATTAATTCCAGAGAAATTTTCAAAACAGCATCTATTATGTAAAATGTGGTATACCTCTTTTTTTTTTTTTTTTTTGGTCTCATGGAGCAGATGTTTCTTTGCCCTAAGCTAACAGTCTCCTTCCTGTCTCCTTCCTTTGTTGAACCATAACACGAGTAGGCCTCCAGGCACTGTTATTATGACCACACATTCATCATACAGAACCACACTGCTGATACACCGCCGTCTGCCGGGATTTACGATGGCTTTAATAGCTGAACTGACTGCAGCATGCTCCGTGAGAACCTGTGCCTCCCTCCAATGCAGTTATCTGCTCTTAGAGTGAACGGTCATAAAGGAAAGATGGGGCCAAAGATAAGAAGGGCCCATGAAAAGCAAGCTAGGCTCACAGCACACAATGAATAAGTCACAAACACGGGTATGCGGCAACATTAAAAATCCAAGCAAGACAGGTATGAGTTTTCTCGTCATGTTTCTTCCTAAAGAGAATGCTTTTCTGGTTGCCAACTCCAACTAACAGGTGATGAGAAACCCACTCAATTTAGGACAGACTCCCACCTTCCCTTCTGCCCCTTCCATCTTTCAGGTCAAAGAGGGTGAGCAGAACATCTTTGTCCTTTGATAGGTCTTCCTGCTTCCTCTTCCCAACTTGGAAATCCAATTTGAAGAGCTAAGGTTTGGTCCTTTCCTAACAATCCAAACCACCCTGGGAAATGGGAGGAGTAACCAAATGGCTTTGAGCCTGACAGTCAATGGAATCTCCTTCCTGGGAGTCAGAAGGTCAGTGGCCCACTTAGGCCAAACTTCTCAGAACATGAACTTCAATAGCTAATTAATCTTTATCCCCAGAACCTCTAGTAACAGGGCTGAGCTTTGTGTACTGAGTCTTTGGGTTCCTTCTGGCTCCTAGCAACCAAATAAGTAGCCCCCCCCGCCCCGCCACCTTCTTAAAGTGCCTTGGCTTTACCATCTGCAAAATACAAAAGTAGTGGAGAACACGGAACACCCTAAACGTCTAACAATAGGCTGGGGTAAAGTCAACTGTGACAAACCCAGGCAATGGTACAAGGCCATTCAGTGTGACGGTTTCCAAGAGCTTCTTCATAACACAGGTAAATGCTGGTATTATTTAAAATGAAAAGGTAGACTGTAATACATGATTTCAATTATTCACAGAGATGTATAGAAACAAAATACAAAAGACTTGAAGGAAAATATTCACATGTTAGTCAGTGGCTTCATTCGGGTGAAGGTTTCTTGCTGAGTTTTTCTTTTCATAATTTTATGTACTTTCTAAATTTTTTAGATGATCATTTCTTATTTAGATTTTTTAAATTCTCCAGTCTCCATAAGAGATTATCAACATGATGATGAGCCCTAGGAAGTTGCTTAGTAAGTCAACCATTAATACCCTCTGAAGTATCTCTCATATCTCAAAGTTCAGGTTAATTTCTTGCTAGTCCCTCTTCTCTGTACTTTCCTTTCTACAGTTCTCTCTGCCTCAAATTAACCCGCACCCCACCGGTCTCCCCATCTTATAATCCAGTCTATCCTTTGAAGTCTGGCTCAAATGTCACTTCCCCCTAGAAGTTTTCTCTAATTTTCTCTTGCCTTGAATCGCATAGCACTTCATACGTACTTCTCCAAGGCAACAAACCTTTCCATCTAGCATTATCATTATTTCAAGCTCAGGTCTAAGCCTGAAAGAAATTTTAGATGCATGGGAAACTGAATTTATCTTTGCATACAATACCTTACACATCAGAAGCATCAATTCTTGCAGATAAAGGAATACAGATGAAACATATAGGAAAAAGGATAAATTAGTAAGCAAATTATTTACTTTTAGGTTTAATTTTGCAATCTGTCCTTAGAGAGTTTCCCATTCTCTAGCCAAATGCCACATCCTAAATTTTGGTGCTCACGGTTTCATAAAGTTATTAGCCATCTTGCTTAATTGAAGCCATCCAGCATACAACATATCTGTGTTACATAAATGCAACCACCAAGGAAGAAAGTACAATACAACTTTTAGTAAAATAATAGGTGGGGAAATCCATGAGGGCAGGACCTGTGAATCTTTCTCATTTCGGTGTCCTCCTGGTGCATGGCAAGTTCTCAATACATGTTTGTTAAACAAATGAAAATAAATAAATGAGTGAATGAACAGGTATTGCATGAATGAGCTGAGTGGCTGTAGTCATGGCACATATGGATGATGTTCATTTTGCTTGCCAGCTGCCATTGGAAACCCACAGCGATTACTACATTAGATGACACTGGAACCCCAGCTCACCTTTCTGTGAGCTGTGAGATCCTGGCAGCCCCCTCAAGCTGTATGCTAGAGGCAATATCTACCTGATAAGTCCTCGTTAGGGTGGTATTAGGTAAGTGCACACAGAGGACTAAGCACAGTGTTCAGCAATGCGTAAAGTATGTCACGAAGGCCGCTATGAATGTGAAGAGAGAGCCTGTTGGAATAACCATGGATGAATTAGCAAGCAAACGTCTTCGTTCAAACCTTTCCTAAAATGCAATTTTGGAACATCATAAATAAAGAAATTTTCCATGCTTCCCTTAAGTAAAACTACTTGAAAACTTAAGACAGAATAACTTAGTTTCTGGATGTCCCATGTAAGCAATGTACACCCTCATGCATGACACTGTTCTTGTAAATCAAATCCTGCCTGGAAATCTTGCCAATGGAACATCAATACCAACTCTTTTTCAATTTGACTGTAATGAAATACACTAGTGTGAGAACAGCAGACACCTTCCTTGACTTACAGAGCATTTAAGTTTATAAGAGAAGGTCACTGATATGTATTAAAGTCTTACAGTTCGCAAGCCACCCCTCCTACCCACCATGAATTGAGAGGTAAGAGTTGTAACTGGGAGATTCCATGTAGCTGGAATTCTACTTGCTCTGACCTTAAGCAAGTTGCTGTTCTCCATGTCCAAATCTCCAAGTAAACAAGATGCAAACATTTGCTCTGAGTGGCCTGTGAGATTTAATTGAATAAAAATAGCCTAAAATTACCTTCTAAGGCAATAGGCATGTAGTTGTGGCTGCACGCAGTCGTACACTAGAGCAGGGGGACTGTTCCTGACTTGTTTGTTTTATGTAAAAATCACATACACAGAGTAAAATTATCAAGGTTGCAAAACCTCTGGAAAAGTTTTATTTTATTGTTTCGAAACAGTAGTGCCTGGCTGCGTGTCCCTTCAGCCGTGGACTTCAGACTTCATTCCTCCTGGATAGGAAGGCCGTCCAGTCATCTATCCTGGCATTTGGGGCCCTTGGGTGCTTACCTCCCTTCTCCCCCTCCTCTGCAGTGAATGGGGCTGTAAGGAAATGATTATCATAAGACTCACAGGGGAACGGGTCTGACCACAAGAAAGACCCTCCTTGACACTCATCAGCCATTAACAATCCAAGCAGCAGTGGCCTTTTTGTAACCGTAGGGCAAGGTTAACAGCTGATGCACTAGGAACAGGACTGCCCTGGGAAATGTGGAATCAGAGGTCAGATGGTTTGAGAGTGTGTGTCTTTAATCTGTTTGGGCCCTAACTGTAAACTGCAGTGGGAAAACTAGGGGCTCAGTACTCCTACCTTCTCAGGAAAAGAAAAAAAGCTGCTCTTTTCAGAAAATCAAATCATTGTCCACTAACCCAAAGAGACAAGTTCTCTTTTCTTCTGTTTTGTTCGGGCCTGTTTGGCTTATCTATGGAGACAGCTCATGCTTTTCAAAAACTGGGCTAAGCGGTCATTCAATATTACGTTGCTAAGTTGTCCTTTCTAGGTTAAACATGTTTACTCCGCATAAAGGCTGAAATTCTACTCAACTGGTTATATCCTGTGACTAACAGAGGGAACCCACTTCTTCCCAGGCACAGATGAAAGATGATAGTCAGACAGCAGGATGGGGTTGGGAAGCTGTCTTGCAGGAGCCCAGGCTTCCCCCTGCATCCAGATCACCTGGGGAGCCTGTTGGAATGACTGGATTAGTCAGCAGGTCTGGGGTAGAGACTGAAATTGCGCATTTCAAACAAGCTCCCTGGTGATCGTGATGTTGCTGGTGGACCATATTTTGAGAATCATAGAATTGATTGGGATTTGAATCTTGCTTTCTGGAATTGCTTCCTATCAAAGGACTAGACCGGGGCAGGGAGTGAGAGACCGAATAACATGTGTGGTATGAAGGGAAGAAAGAGCAGGCCCAGGGATAGCATGGAGCCAGGCTGGGGCTCCAGCTCTACCATTTATTTAATAGCCACATGACCTTGGGCAACTCCTGGGGTCTCAATTATTTGCTTTGTAAAATGAGACAAATAATCCCTCTCTCACAAAGCATGGGAGAACACAAAATATAAATGTGTACACGGAGACTTGATTCTTACAGGATCTCGTGACTGATTATTGGTTCCTGACAAATCAGCCAAATCCATGCATTCCTCATCTTCTAGGGTCCGCACCTGGCTACATTTACCTGCCTCCCCTGCAGTCAGGTAGAGCCGTGTGACTGAGTCCTGGCCTGTGAGTGTGTTAGTGACATGTGTCATAACTAGGCATGCCCATTAAATCTTCCCCCACACACTCATGCACTCTGCCCGCCTCGGGGAGGACAGACAGCATCATTCCCCCGGGGGAACTTGAAAGCTACAAGTTAACAATGACAGAGCTGTCATCAGCCTGGATCCCTGAAAAACTGAAAACATGTGGCGGCACCACCAACCACTTCATCTGCCCAGTATTGTCAGATGAGCAAAAAATAAACTTGTACCATATTTGAGCCGTTATCTATTTGTGGCCCTCTTTGTTACAGAGGCTAGCTTACCTATGCAATGCCTTTCCTATTCTTTTCCTTCCCTCCTTCCTCTCCCCTACCTCCCTACCATGTTCTCCCCTGAAATAGCCCCACGTGTATCTTAAATTACAGTGTATTGATTAAAAGCATAAACTCTGAAATCGGAAAGGCTAGGTCCAAATTCATCTCCATCCTTCCCTTGTGCAACACTGGATAAGTGTGCCTAGATAAATTTCCCAACCTCACTTCCCTCAACTGTGGAAGAAATAAGTATATTTCTCACCTTTTGGGAAGGTCACATGAGATAATGTCTGTAAAGCAGTTAGCACCTTATCTGGACAGACTTAGCACTCCATAAATAGCTAGCTATCTTTCTTCTAAGTCTAGTCTGATATAAATATGGTCCCATTTAATATTATGCCACCTGCTTCCTCCCCTACCCCAGTAATGCTATCTCATAAGAAACATCATAAAACATTGTTCCTGTGGTTATCGACACAGCATTTCCCACCGTATGATAAAATTCTAAAGAGCCTCCATTGCATTCAAAGAATTCCAAACTGGAAAAAAAATTTTCAAGCATCTTAAGCATGGTTATATCTTTTTTTCATTTGAATGAATGAGTATTACAAAGCTAAAAGGGAGAAGGAGGAAATGGACCAAAAAATAAGCACAGATTTTAAAAATATTACATAAGTCAAGAATTTTACCATTTGAAAACCTGGATTGTACAGAAAAAGCAAGACCCTCAGATAAGGAGGGATATTTATATAATACACGTATTTGCTCTCTTGAGCCACAAATAAAACCTATCAGCCAGAAGAGAAATCCTCAAATGAAACACGGCTTCTGTTGCCCAGATGGGTATTCCAGAAACAAAACATAGGGGAAAAGAACAAGGCATAGGGGAAAAGAACAAGGCATAGTTTTCATAGGACAAATGATATTCTTCTCTTTAACACTGTGGTATGTTTAAGGATAGAATTTCCCATTATAAAAACACATTACCCAAGGCTGATGGAAATAAGTTTGTTGTTCCCAACCATACACATGAAGGCTCATATATATATGCAATTTCAAACATGTGATTGCATGTATAAAAATAGAACAAAGTCAGAATATGATTATTTGCAGGTAAAAGACATGTTCAATCTTAATATCTAAGGAGTATTATGTAGAGAAGACTAGTATAATTCCTTTCATCTTAATTTTACATTTCATTCTTCTTCTAATGGCATATTAGTGGGATTAGCACTACTGTTCATAAGAGGCTGCATGCATCAAAAGTTTATTGAGGGGGAAAGCGGGGGTGGTGGGGATGAATTGGGAGATTGGGATTGACATATATACACTAATATGTATAAAATAGATAACTAATAAGAACCTGCTTCATAAAAAAAATAAATAAATAAAATAAAATTCAAGAATAAAAAAAAAAGTTTATTGAAAGAATCTGCCACAAGTAGCGTGAATTCAAGAAACATTCTAAAGGAAAACCAAATAGACCAGAAGTCCATAGAAAACCATGTATACCCATTCCTCTAACAATTAACTTGCCCTTCCTACAGGGAAATGAACTATGAGAACAACACAATGCTGGCCTAGAACAGGAACTGTGAAATTCCCATTTTATTCTTTAAAATACACTAAATGCAACTCTTCCCTCTAACACTTCTTTCCTGCCCATGAAGTCCTGTTGATTCTACCCCTTGGATCTCCCTTGAATCTGCCCCCTTCTCACCCCCAGCCTAGGCTAAGTGTCCATCACTCTTTTTCTGGGCTGCTGCAAAGCTTCCTAGCTAATCTTTCTGTCTGCAGTCGGTCCCCTACCCTTCCCTCTATTCTCTAGACAGAAGGCCAACTAACTTTTCTAAAACTGCAAGTTTTATCAAAAAGTGGGCACAAGACCTAAGCAGATATTTCTCCAAAGAAGACATACAGATGGCCAACAGGCACATGAAAAGATGCTTACATCCCTAATTATAAGAGAAACACAAATCAAAACTACGATGACTCAAACGGGTCAGAATGGCCATCATCCAAAAGTCTACAAATAATAAATGCTGGAGAGGCTGTGGAGAAAAGGGAACCCTCCTACACTGTTGGTGGGAATGTAAATTGGCGCAGCCACTATGGAAAACAATATGGAGCTTCCTTAAAAAACTAAAAATAGAGTTGCCATATGACCCAGCATTCCCACTCCTGGGCATATATTTGGAAAAGACGAAAGCTCTAATTTGAAAAGATACATGCACCCTAGTCTTCATAGCAGCACTATTTATAATAGTCAAGACATGGAAGCAACCTAAATGTCCGTTGACAGATGAATAGATAAAGAAGATGTGGTACATATATACAATGGAATATTACTCAGCTATAAAAAGGAACGAAATAATGTCATTTGCAACAACACAGATGGACCTAGAGATTATCATACTAAGTGAAGTAAGTCAGAGAAAGACAAATATCATATGATACCACTAATATGTGGAATCTAAAAGAATGATACAAATGAATTTATTTGCAAAACAGAAACAGACTCACTGACATAGAAAACAAACTTATGGTTACCAAAGGGGAAAGCGGGGGAAGAAAGGATAAATTAGGAGTTTGGGATTAACAGATACATGCTACTATATATAAAAAAGATAACAAGAACTTACTGTATAACTCAGGGAACTATATTCAATGTCTTGTAATAACCTGTTATGGAAAAGATTCTGAGAAAGAATATATATATATATATATATATATATATATATATATATATATATATATATATATATATACAACTGAATCACTCTGCTGTACACCTGAAAGTAACATAATATTGTAAATCAATTATACATCAATAAAAAAATGCAAGTTTTATTATGTCACCTGATTAAACACTTCAATGGCCCATTACCAGCTACAAGATAAAAACCCATTTAACAACACAGCTTTAAGAAGACTTACATAACCTGTCTCTCCAATCATACTTTTATCATCCACCCCAAACACACACACATACTCCCCAACCACAGTGCCCAATTCTGTATATAACATACCATCCAAACACAATACTCTTACACTATCTGCTTCCCCCTTCTTCACTTGGCTAATTCCTGTCCATTATCCATGACTTAACACAGATGGCAAGGCTTCTGGGAAGCCTTCTCTAACCCACAACTTG
This sequence comes from Eubalaena glacialis, assembly GCF_028564815.1. NCBI lineage: Eukaryota > Metazoa > Chordata > Mammalia > Artiodactyla > Balaenidae > Eubalaena > Eubalaena glacialis. The sequence continues at coordinate 42,614,268 of NC_083728.1, read as the reverse complement.
GGGGGGGGCTCCTTATTTGTGATCCCCTTCTTCTCCCGTCTGGTCTCCCAGATCAGTAGACTCTAGTACATATAAGTTGAGGCTCTGGAGTCAGACTGCCTGGATTCAAATCCCAATTACACCTTTTACGGCTGTGTGATCTTCTGCAAGTTACTTAATGTCTCTGAGCCTCAGATGCCTCATTTGTAAAATGGAGATAATCATAATGCCTACTTCAATAGGACTGTTTTGAGGATTAAATGAGTTAATACAGAAATGACTTAGAAGGAGTCTGACATCTAATTATTGCTCAATAAATGTTAGGCAGGACTAATAATAAACGTAGTAGTAGAATCATGCTAGGCTCCATCTTCAGGTCTTTCACCCTTGATTGTATACTTTGCAAAAACAAGTATATCATTATCCCTCCTGCAAAACACTTATCTATGTCAAACATTCAATACATTGTTCTTTAATAAATATATACCAACTGAGGATTTGAAGCAATCAAAGATTTCCATTCCCCGAAGAGTTCTCAGCCTCCCCTGAATCACATGGGATTTCCTCCCATGTAACTTTGAAGTATTTTACACTCATACACACATACTATATATATATAAGTACCTGCTGTGTATCAGATACTGTACTATGTACCAAGAGGCAAAACGAAATGAGAAAAATAATTCCTATAACCAGAAGCTCACAAGCTAAGTCAAGTTAACTGCTCCAGTGAACAAACTGTGAGGACCTTTTCATTAGACACAAGAGCAAGTTGACCTTGTCTGGTATCAACCTAGACCATCTTTTAATTTTAAGGGTGTGCTCACAGTGTGAAACGTGTCACACCTACTCACCCTCAGAAATGGAATACACTCTAAAACAATTTGATTAACGGCCTCTCCTGTAGCTTATTAGCTTTGCACAGAAGAACCTAGAAAGCACATGACTTGCCACAATGAAATGTACGTAGAACATGCTAAAACAATCTTGTCCAGGCTTATGTTTGACTGGGGGGTCAGGCAGCTTGATCATCTAAGTCGGAGCCCTTTGTAAACACTTTACGATGATAACCATGGCAGCGTGTAGGGCATTAGTCACGTTCCACCTTGAATTTCTGATCGCCCATCAGCATCCTCCTTAGCAGAGCATAATGTCTACTAAAGTGCCTAGAACGCTTTAGCTACAAGTCCCTGATCTGATCTAGTTTCATCAAATTATTTTTAAATGATATAGCAGAATCCCACTGCAACAAAGTTCTGTTATTAAGAAGGTTTTTATACATCAGGTCAAAACATATCCCTCTGAAATCCAATAAGCACACACTCTAAAAGCCCCAACTAATGCGGTTAGCCTGGACATTAAATGTGACTTCTGACTCCAGGCCCAAGTGCTGTAGAAAACTCCACTAAAGTTGCGCGTGGGCAACCCTTCTTGGAAGAAGCTCGGGATTACTAATTAGTCATCTCACTGGGCCACAAATATTTTATGCAGGCTGTATTACTTACTCATACTTCACATTGTTCAAAAATGATTGATGGAGGTAAGTAATCTGGATAAGCAGGTACATCTTAACAATAAATGCACATAATTAGATATATACGAAATAGCTTAACTGCAGTGGAAAAGCTAAAACTTAGTGGTTAAAAGCATAGACTTTGTTACCAGGCAGCCCTGGGTTCAAGTTCTTCTTGATGAGCTATGTGAATCTTGGGAAAGGTACCTAACTTCTTTTAACCTCAGCTTTCTTAACACTTAAATGTTGATAATAATACTACCTCCCTGATAAGGTCATGAGACAATGAATGTAACATACAGGATGTTTGGGGTATTGTCATTATAAGAAAACTTCGTGGTTTCTTCACCCCTGACTGTTCAACTGAGCCTAAGAAAGCACAGTGCCATCAGGGTTCTGCTTTTCAAATAAGATTTAAAATGCAAAACCAAAAAACTTGAGATAATGAATGATCACAGAACCCTTCAGAAAAGAGATGGGGGATAAGTCCTCAAACTGGATGAATCCAAAGCTGGTTAATTACATTCTGCCCACTAATGCCTTTAGGAACCTGAAACTGAATGATGTAACCTTTTCTCCTTTTCTTAGCTGTTAGCTGGTAATGCTTTCTCCTACTGTAACTGATAAACACATTTCTACAATGAATCATCAAAATATGCTGAAATCTGTCTACAGGAAAGGCTCTCTGTGAATAAAGCCAAAAATGATTCTACTTTTTCAAATAAGAATTTAGGTGGCCTTCACTGGCCTTTCAGTTCTAATCTGGCACCAATTAACAAATAATTCATTTAAAAAGTATTTCATCTTTCGGAAAACTCATTGAAGTGATAAGAATGGGCACCTAATACATTCTAGGCACTTGGTCTAACTCTTAGAATAGAAAAAATTCCATTTCTTGAGATTTGTCTAATTATCGTGTTCCTATTCAGGAATCATAATTATAGACTATATAACTTGATGAACTGTCGTGATGAACACCTAGTTTGAAGTCATCCAGGAAAGGGAAGAAATTTGTCTTCCTCATTTCTTTGTCATGATTAAGAGGCAAAGTAGAGCTATTTAAAAATATATAAGGAGATTTTAAATAAAAGGATACTCTCAAAACTTTGATACTCTCAAAATGAAAGTCAGGAATGGTAAATACATACAATGGAATACCATTCAGCAATAATAAATGGATTATCTATGTCAGCAACAACAGAGAAGAAACTCAAATACACTGTCCTAATGTGGGATTCAACACAAATTGTATGGTTCCGTTTCTATGCTATTCTGGAAAAGGCAAAGCTATTAATGATGGAGGGCAGATCAGTGGTTGCTAGGGGTAAAGGATGGAGAAAGGGCTTAACTACAAACAGGCAGCAGAAGAGTATTTTTCCGGAGTGATGGAACTGCTCTGTGTCCTAATTATGTCAGTGGTTACATGACTCAATGCATTTGGCAAAACTCACATAACTCAAACCAAAAATGTGAATTGTACTGTCTGTAAATTCAAATGTAAAGTTTAAAAAGAAGAAAACATACAGTTTACTGAGGCCTAATCTTAACACTATTTAAAATCGCAGTAGATAGGTGGTTTCTCTTGAACAAAAAATGGGATTTCATTATAAAATCCCAGGAAAACCCATTTTTTTCCAGCTTTACTGAGGTATAATTGACAAATAAAAATTGTATATATTTAAGGTGTATAATATGATGTTTTGATATATGTATACATTGTGAAATGATTACCACAATCAAGCTAATTAACATCTATCACCTCACATAGTCACCATTTTTTTTGGTACTTTTGTGTGTGTGGTGAAAACATGTAAAATCTACTCTCAGTAAATTCCAAGTATACAATACAGTATTATGAATTATAGTTGCCATGCTGTACATTAGGTCTCCAGAAGGTATTTATCCTATATAACTGGAACTTTGTACTCTCTAACATCTCTCCATTTCCCCCACCCCTCTGCCCCTAGCAAACACCATTCTACTGTTTTTACGAGTTTGACTTTTTCAGATTCCACATATAAGTGAGATCATGCAGTATTTATCTTTCTGTGTCTGGCTTATTTCACTTAGCATAATGTCCTCTAGGTTTATCCATGTTGTAAATGGCAGGATTTCCTTCTATTTTAAGGCTGAATAACATTCCAGTGTGTGTGTGTCTGTGTGTGTGTGTCTGTGTGTGTGTATCATGTTTCCTTTACCCACTTATCTGCTGACAGACATTTAGGTTGTTTCCGTATCTTGACTACTCTGAATAATGCTGCAATGAACACAGAAATGCAGATATCTCTTTGAGAAACTGATTGCATTTCTAAAAGCTGTAGTATATACTGTAGATTGTCTGTGAACTCCATTCCACCCTTCTTCGGCTGGGGAGGCCAGAAAGCTAAACATTACATTTCTAAGACTTCTTTGCAGCTGGGTTCCAGTTAGAATTGGAGCCAATTAGAAGCACTAATTAAATATCTGAAAGACAGTGGCCATTTTCCTGCTGCTCTGCTCCTAGCAAGAAAGGTCTGAAAGATACAGGTTTTAGAGGAAGTTGTGGCAGCAATAGCAACAGTGGCATGCCTTTGAACTCAAAAGTCCAGGGGTGGACACACATTCCTCATTCTTCAGTCTTTCATGCCATTTTGTAAGCACCCAGTCCCCTGTATTAAATCTCTTCTGCTTGAAACACCTGGAGTGGTTTCCATTTCCTGACTTCATCTCTGCTGATAAAAAAGGCCAATTTATTTATAAAATAGTCCCATCTCATGGTCTTTAAAGATGGGATTATTTAGACGTTCCAGAAAGGTCCCATTAAATCCAGCAATCCATGGCCAAAGTAAAGCTACCACTGTTTTGCAGAGTTTTCAGTATCACTCAGCCCTCTTTAACTGGAATGATGGATATGTTGGAATGATGATAGATGTTAAACAAATTATCTCTTATAGGTGACAGCTCCAGGCTGATATCTGATAGTGTCAAACCTAGCAGAAGACAGACTCTACTTCCCAGGTATCTATCGCAAATAAAGTTTCAGAATTGAGCTTAATCCCAACTGGTCAGATCGAGGTATTCTGTCCATTCCAATCCTAGCTATCAGTCCCATGACTGACAAATGAAGACAGAATATAAATCCTTTTACCTTCTGACAACTGTTAGCATGTCCCTCATAGGTTTTCTGTTGTTCACTACTTGCGGATTTTAAATGTATCTTTCATTTCCTGTTAACAATGAACTACATTAATCAAGCCGAAAATAAGTACTGCAGACTTGTTTAAAGACAAACTTCCCATGAGGCTTGGCAAACATAGCCTGAAGTATTAGGAGTAAGTTTGGATGCTTAGGGACTGAGACACCTGCATTTTTACACCTCTAGGGAAGATACTTGAGGAAATACAATGTGCTTACCCACGTTGCTCAAATGTTAACACAAGCACAGCATTTTAGACAAGGTATGTGATGACAAGTTCAAAAAAATGCATCCGTGAGGATAAGGGTCATGGATGCATGGTTGAAAATATACATGTACAGAAGGTGCACCGTACATTTTTATTAAAGGAATGAATAAGATGTGCATGCATTTTGGGCTCTGTAGGAGTAAAAAAAAGGTTGGCTTGAGCTAATTAGATGGTTTCTTTATCTCTAAAGCAGGAGTTGCTCATGGCAGTGGCTTCTGGTTGCCTTTGCCCCTTAACACCACTCCCCGTTCCATTGATAAGAGTGTCCTAATAATGTTCATCTTGAAGTCCTCCCCTCTCCTGCTCTCCATTCCTGAGGTCCCAGCGATACTGACTCCAGAAGTGCAGCTTGTGACCTGGGCTCGGATCTCCCATGGCGAGGGATGGAATGCGCCTGGCTCAGGAATGGACAGAATATTGGATCTGACCAATCGGGATTAACAAGTTCACTTGTGATATATGTGATATATTTGACCTGATATATCTGAGATAGCTGGGAAGTAGAGTCTTTCTTCTGCTAGGTTTGATGCTAGAGCTATCAATGACTAACATGTAAAGTCAGAGAACTGTCCAAACATAGGAGAAGGCACATCAGAGGGACCAAGGAAGCCAGGTCCAGTACAATCAGACTAATGAGACCCTGGAACCAGCTGTATCTGAAGCACCTTTCCAGCTACGTGAACCAAAAAGTTATCCTTTCCTTGCTTAAAACTCCGAAAGTCAACATATTAGTTAATTTTATTTGTTGGTTTGTTTTACTAATTTTTGTCATCCAAAGAGACTTTACTGAAACATTAACCTTCAGCCCCAAATGTATATTTTCGTGCATACTTTCATGTTTCTAGAGCAGTTTCTTTAGCTTTCATGAGATCCTCAAATGAGTTAATTCCCCAAAAGATCAAGAATCGCTTTTCTAGAGAAAAGCAATCCCGCAAAACTTGACTAAAAGTTGCCCTTTTATGGCACATTTTTATTTTTACCAAAAACAAACAAACAAACAAAGAACTCTGACCAATTTCTACTTCTAAATAGGAAAGTAGATATGGAATAATCATAGAAAAGAAGAAAGGAAGTAATTAACCATGGCAGGTCAGGGTTTTAAGATCTTTGTTGTTCTACAAATTCTTATTTTTTAGTATCACCCTAAATCATATCAAAAACACTGATGGCACTCACAGCACATGTAGTTGGTATATAAGTCCATGAGGATGATTTAAGTTACAAGTTGAGATAATGTCACGGTTGATAAAATAGTTGACAAAGAAATGTCTTATTTGGGAGATATTTAATGAAACAGTCATTTTGTTATAGTTTTCATCTTATATTTTGGAGCCAATAAAATTTTTTCAGAACTCACCTATTTTTTGAGAAGGCCAAAAATATCCTGGAACCTAGGAGCTATACTAGCATACTTAAATGATAACATGATTAAAAATTATTTTTAAAAGTTGCCACACAAGAATATGCACACAGTGTGCTGGGCTCCATTTCCATCTATTTTACACCCAATCTACCCTGTTCTGATTGTGAAATCTCAAGTTGCCTCTGCCTATCCAAAGGTGATCACTGCACAGAGCTGGTTCTTCTTTATTGGTAATGTAGAAGGCTCTACTGCTGGAATTAATGGATCCTTAATGAATTTTTCCATTTCAAAAGGAAATTCTGCAATGCAGTGTTAATCTTCTAATTTATAATTTGTTATACTTTAATGTTAATCTTCAAACTTATAATTTTATTGAGACCGCTACAGACATAGCAATGAATCACAATACACAACAAAACAAAATAAAAAACAAAACAACTCAACAATACTCTGCCCATCCTCCATCTTAGAGAAGTGGGCCAGATATCAGAAAAATAAGTTTAAAAAATATTCTCGAGTAATATAGGGATCCAGCCTGAGATGGCAGCTTCAAAAGAGAAAAAAAACAAAGGAAGAAAAAGTAAAAGTGTTAAGTAACTTTCTTCAAGGCAGAATGGGAAAAAAGGTTTAAATGCCTCAAAATACAAGGAAGACAACACCTACGAATTATTAAGTTGAAACAAGTGCAGAACAAACTTAAAAGAAAAAAATTTTTTCCCTAGATTTGCCTACAGGTGTGTGGGAGGAACTGATTACTGATAGGTGTATAAATAATATTTTGAAGGTAAGGAAACCTGTCATTACAGTTTTAACATCTTTATCTAGAGCAGTGTTTCTCAGACTTTAACCTGCAAATAAATTATCAGATTTTCTTGAGCAAAAAAAAATGCAAATTCTGATTCAGTATGTCTGGGGTGGAGCCAGAGATTCTGCAATTCTCACAAATTCTCAGGTGATGATGATGTTGACAGTTAGGAGACCACACTTTGTGTATCAAGGCTCTAGAGTTCAGCATTTTTTAAGAGCTCCCTTTCAATTTGAATCAGCTTGCCAACATAGATATTGTAACATTTTTAAACAGTGTTAAAAGTTCATACTTATAGAGGTGATTTTCCTTCACTGTAGATAAAAAGAACACTTCTCAACTTTATTTTTTCCAAGTACTATTTTTGGAGAAGTGGCCCTCACTCTCAAAGATTCAGCTTCAGCAAGTCTGGGGCAGGGCTCAAGACTTTGCATTTCTTGAGCCCAGGTGATGGAGAAGCTACTATGCTTGTTGCCCCACTGTTTTAGGGCAAACATCAAGAGTCCTGCTGGAAATTTCTGTAAGAATTCATGAGAACAGAAAGTCTTTACTATCAGAAACTCATCAAGTATTGGAGCTTCAGGTGACGTGAGATTAATATTTCCCAAGGTCCTCATTTGAGAGGCAAAGAGCTTGGGTACCAGAGAAACTGGGTGTCTTACCTGGAGCCACAGAACTGGTTAGAGAAGCAAAATGAGGCCCAGAACTCCACTCTTTCATCGTTACACAAGGAGTCTTGTCCCTATATCACACTACTGTTTTTTCAGCTTTTTAAAATATTCCTGAATCACTTGCTGATGGATCACTAACAACCCAACATTGAACACATTTCAGTTCTTCCAGTCACTCTCTTTTTAGAAATAATCTCCAATAAAGTGTTTCTAAGTGTGGCCCAAGGGCCTCCTCTATTGGAATCTCAACAGAGCTTGGCTTGCTTAAAGATTCAGATTCTTAAAGTTGTCCCCAAACTATTGAATTTGATTCTCTTGGGCTGGTAGCTGGGAGTCTGCATTTTGACAAGCGTACCTACAAATGCCCCCCAGTGGGACTGTTTGATGAACAGGTCCATAAGATGATGGCTCAACCTTGCATGGTTCTCCTTGGAGGAGAGGGTTTAAAAATCCCCATGCTCAGGCTGCATGCAATTACATCGGAATCTCCAGAGGTGCAGCTCAGGCACCAGTAGTTGTCAAAGCTCTCCAGTGATTCCAATGTGCAGCCAAGGATGAGAAACAGTACTCAGAGATTTCCAGACACTTCTATATTTCTATCCAATATAAGGATGTTAAACCTTCAGACAAAATGATATTTTCTTTTAATGAATATAGAAATTTGGTCACCTGGAATACCAAGGGTATTAGAGCAGTTGGCTTCAAACATTTCAGTCTGATCCAGTAAACCCAAATGCTTCTATTCCAACAAAATAAGTTGGAAAAAAGTTCTGAATTGGTGTCGGCAGGGTCCCACTGAGGTGGGGTTTCCTGTTTGCCTGGAGAACTAGAAATTCTTGTTATTTCTATCTGGTCACTTCTGGCAGTTTACAAAGCAAGGATTTTTATGAGAAAATTTTTTTTTATGGATTTCTGGTTAAGTTACTAAATAATAAATACTTCCCTGCAAATGAGCAGTTTGATTTAACAGCAACGGCAGGTTAAAGTGACCCACGTCAGTTCCCAGGATTCTTTTAAGGAGTAAACAAGAGAAAAGTAGGAAAATAGAATTCTTGCAAAGTAGAGTGTCTGAAATTCACCTTTTTAGACTTCAAAGTCCAAAACGCTAATGGCATGGATTTCTGAATTGCTGCCAAAGATGTTCTACCTAGTAAGTTTCTTGAGGGTATCTGTATTCTAAACAATCAATCTAGTAATTTCTCCATAATCAAAAGTTGTTGGCTTAGCTGAAAAAGAGCTTAAGCTTTATGAAAAGATGCCATTTTAGGGACTTTAAAAACTTGCAGAGCTGGACATAAAAACAGAGGTAGGTTAGTGACTTAATATATAAGTGACATTTATTAACTTCAAGATAATGACTACCTAATTAAAAGCAGGCTTGCTGATACTTCCATTTTGGCGATAATAGTAACACCTTTATTGCTTTTCTCTTTCCTTTTTTCACCCCACAGATCACCCCTCAGTGCCAAAACAGAACAGCATACACTATGGTTCCCACATCAGACACTGGCATCTCTCTCCATCCTAGTCCTGAACTCTGAATTTCCAGCAGAAATGCACTCAAAAGGAAGCTTGGGTGAGGGTAGGGGAAGGCTCTCAGCTGAAGTTCAGACAAAACAATTTGGCTGCCACCCCTCTCTGGAAGAAGCCCTTTTAGCAGCCCTAATCTGTGGTTCCTAATTCGCTCCTCTGCCTAATCCGCATTTCTCAAATATTTATGTCCTACAATTGTTGGGAGATCTCGTGAACTGTCAGATTCTGATTCAGTAGGTCTGGGGTAGGGCCTAAGAGTCTGTATTTCTAGGTTCCCATGCGATGCTAATGCTGCAGGTTCATGGACCACATTTTCAAGTGCAAGGAACTAGATATTATTTTTGGTGGAAAATAAAACACAGTGATGGTGAAAGGCTATGTCCCCTGCCCCACATCTACTAAGGTGTCAGTGGTAGTGGTCAATTTTGGAGAGCCCATCAAGCCCACAACTTCTTTGAGAATTATTATCTGACCCATTTCCATGGCATATCAATGGCACCCATATTTGTGCTAGGACCTTACCACTGGCCAGAGTTGACTGGACCAAGGATGGACATACATGTCCTCAAGCTGAGCCAATCAGCTTCTTCCTCTCTTGAGAATTTGGGGTCAGACTTCAGAGGGCCAGTCATGAGTTGCTTGAACAAGGAGATGTAAACATCTGGAACCGTCATTGTACCTCATGTGGAAAGAGAATTGGGGACAGAGAAAAATAGCACTGGAGGAGCAGAGATGAGAGAGAACCTGAAAATCAATTGCCGCCTGGATTCTTGAAAGCTTTTTAGTTCCTATTTTCAGATTCTTCCTTTCTTACCATGGGATCCCTGGAAACAGCCCTGCATCCTTTTGATAAATTCCTCTTTTTCTTGCTTAAACTAGCTTGAGAGGGAGCCTACAAATCCTAATGCAAAGGGAAGGTAGTTTTACTTTTCATCAGAGAATACACTGTCTGTCCCAGAGGTCAGGATCTTAGAGGAATAAAGAGTTCACATCCATATCCAGTAGTGGTGGGCAACTTCCTGGGGCTACCTGTGAACAATCCTATGACCTTCTGTGAGTCATTTAAAAGGAGCCTTTAATTCCTCTTGAAATGTCAGACAATGTCAACTCTTCAAACTCTTTTAATAATTAAGGCTCTGTTTACTTCAATCTATGTCCTTCTTTCCCATTTCCTTCAACCTTATTATCCTTACATGCCAAGTAAAAAGAAACCCGGCCTATTCCTCCATCACTCCCCCCTAAGCAGGTGACTCGCATTCCACCCACAGGAGACAGGTGGCTGGCCCACAGAAGGCATCCGGAAGGTGGGAGCTATGATTTTTATAAGTTCCTCTCTCCACTCTCTCATTCACCTGACTACCTGTTTGATCCTCCCCTCTTGCCTTATCACACTCTTCCTTATTATAATCCTTGTAAATGTCTTTGATCTTCCACTTAAAATAAAAATCCAGTGGTTCTCCTCAGGTGGTACCAGCTCCTGGATTCCTACCTATCCTAAAGACAATTCCTTCCCCCACCCATCCAACCCCGTTCATCCACTTGACCTCAGAAGATATAATTCCACACACCCACCCTTCCATAACCACCAACACATCCCATCTTTCATGATATGTATTAGACTTGGTACCAGTGCAATTCACCTTGACAAGGCTAGCTTATGCCAAATGAGTCATCCGTTAGGGGTAAACAGCCTGGCAAAAATAAGCCTTTAACCTTCTGCCTCCTTGAGACAAGAACAGAATCTAGATTCATTTTTGTCCTGAGATGCATGGTTACAGCTCCAAGCCACTTTGCATTAATGAAGTTTCCGCCTTTTCATCTATTGGTGGGTACGGAAGTGTACAACCATCTGTTTTCATTCAAGATGTGTCTTTGGACATGTCTTCCACATCCATAAAGACTTCCATTCACCTAATACAGCTAAGAAAATTGTTATTGATTATGACAAGGTAAACATTTCATTATCTTTTCACTTATGGTATCAATTGTATACTAAAACTCCCCTAGAAGAACAAATATGTTCAATTCCAACCCCAATAAAAATTCAATATATTCATTTCCAATTTAAACTCATATTTTTCATTGATTTCTCTAAAATGATCTATTCCAAAGTTATTAAAACAATGCCTATGAAGAATATTCAATGCCATGAAAAAGCACTCCAAATATAATGGTTTTGGGGAAAAAAACAGAAGACATAGAAATGATATGTCCAAAGTTTCAAAGTATAGTTTATGTTTATGTCTGGAAATACTAGAAATAAATATAACAAGGGCTTCCCTGGTGGCACAATGGTTGAGAATCTGCCTGCTAATGCAGGGGACACGGGTTCGAGCCCTGGTTTGGGAAGATCCCACATGCCGCGGAGCAACTAGGCCCGTGAGCCACAATTGCTGAGCCTGCGCATCTGGAGCCTGTGCTCTGCAACAAGAGAGGCCACGATAGTGAGAGGTCCGTGCACCGCGATGAAGAGTGGCCCCCGCTTGCCGCAACTAGAGGAAGCCCTCGCACAGAAACGAAGACCCAACACAGCCAAAAAATAAATAAATAAATAAATAATAATTAAAGGTGCTAATAATTTTAAAAAAAATATATATATATAACAAAATATTATTAGTGGTTATGTCTGGATGATAGGATTGAAGTAAATAGTTCATTTCTTCTTTGTAATTTTATGAAGTAAAAAAGATCTTTTCAGGGAATTCCCTGGCAGTGCAGTGGTTAGGACTCGGCGCTTTCACTGTGGTGGCCTAGGTTCAATCCCTGGTTGGGGAGCTAAGATCACACAAGCTGCGTGGCGCTCTGCCCCCCACCCCGCAAAAAAGATTCTTTTCAGTGCTCATGAACACGTATAATTAGAGAAAAAGTAAACATTACCTATATATCATGGCCTACATTCAGCAAATTAAAATGATTCATGCATCTCCTTTGCTTTGACTGTCCTGCGGGAAGTACAGTTCACTACATTAATGTGATTTGCTGACAGGCTTCTTACATTTTGTGTTGGAAAGGAAGCACTGGAGGAAGACTGTTGTGTTCCTTCCAAGTGCCTTAGACTGAAAGGATGAGATAAGCAATCAGCTTTAGGGTTGGTTTGAAAGTGATAACACCTGCCTCTTGGACTAATACACTTGGGGTGGGGGAGAAGAAAAATGATGGCTTTAATACTTTTTGTGTAACTTAACCTTTTTTTTAAAAAAATTCAAAACATGTTGCTTCCTACCTTCTAAGGCAATGTGTTCTCTTCTAAAAAAGCCCTAACTGTTCAAACATATTTAAATATTTATTTTATTTCTTCAAGTATTTTCATGAGGAAAAATATAGAAAATGATCACCACTAAGTAAATAAAATTATAATTGCATGATCATCTGCCTCTGAAAATGTATAAAACAAGAAAATACCCTTCCAATCAGACTTATGAGAGATAAGCAATGTTACCAGGTACTGACTATGCATATGTTCGTGTGTATACATACATATATCATGTCTATGTGTATGGCAGCATATACATGTATATGTATGTGTACATGCAGAGTTATAAAGTAGATATACAAACATACATGTTTTTAAGAAAAATTAAAATGACATCAAGTTTTACATACTTCTTTGCAGTTTGCATTTTTTGGAACACATAGAACACATTTCTCAAAGGGAACAACTAATTCCAATAGCATAGCCATTTAAAAATTTAATACTGCCAAATTACCCAAACAAACAAACAAAAAAACTATACAAGATATCCTGCCTTTTGGCCGGAACCGCCATCTTCCAGTAAGTCACCAAAATGACCAACACAAAGGGAAAGAGGAGGGGCACCCGCTACATGTTCTCTAGGCCTTTTAGAGAACGTGGAGTTGTTCCTTTGGCCACATACATGCGAATCTACAAGAAAGGTGATATTGTAGATATCAAGGGAATGGGCACTGTTCAAAAAGGAATGCTCCACAAATGTTACCATGGCAAAACTGGGAGAGTCTACAATGTTACCCAGCATGCTGTTGGCATCATTGTAAACAAACAAGTTAAGGGCAAGATTCTTGCCAAGAGAATTAACGTGTGTATCAAGCATATTAAGTACTCTAAGAGCCGAGATAGATTCCTGAAACGGGTGAAGGAAAATGATCAGAAAAAGAAGGAAGCCAAAGAGAAAGGTACTTGGGTTCAACTGGAGCACCAGCCTGCCCCACCCAGAGAAGCACACTTCGTGAGAACCAATGGAAAAGAGCCTGAACTGTTGGAGCCCAATCCCTATGAATTCATGGTATGATGGATGTAAAGAAAATAAAAGACCTGGACCGTAAAAAAAAAAAAAAAAAAAAGATATCCTCCACTTAAAAACTTTCTTGAAAGGCATATGATTATTTTTATTATGATGACAATAATAAAAATTAAAATTAAAACAGTCCAGGAGCTTGGGGTGGGAGGGAGAAATGCCTTCAAGGTAAATGGTGGGTTGTTTTTGCTTCTTTGTTTCCTTAAACTGTGTGGTGATTAAGAATATTTATTATCTCGTTCTTCCTCATGCTTTTCATATATTTTACAAATATCCTTTTGAAACTGCTCAATATTTAATAAAAATAATTTTCTAAAAGATATAAAAGTATAAGACAAAAAGGCTTCCTTTCCCATCACACCAGTCCACTCCCACAATGCTACAAATAAATTGATCATTTCTGATTTCAACTCCTCTAGTCTACCTCCATACCTCTCTAGAGGCAGGACTATTCAATAGAACTCTAGCGAACCACATATGTAATTTTAAATTTTCTAGTAATACATTAAAAACAACAATAAGAAAATGGTAAAATTAATTTTAGCAATATATTATTTAAATAGACTGAAAATACTATCAGTTCAACATTATTCAATACTAAAACTGACTGAGGTATTTTAACATTCATTTTTTTCATACTAAGTCTTGGGAATCTGATGTGTATTTTCCTTACAGCACATCTGAGTTTGGATAAGCCGCATTTCAATGGCTCAATAACCCCGCCTGGCCAGTAGCTACTGAATTGGAAAGTGTGACTCCAGATAATATGCTCAAACCCCTATTTCTTGATTTGTCAACTTAAAAATTATCATTTGACTCCACAGTATGCCATTCCCTTTTTTTCCTTCTCTTCACCACTGCTAATATTATATAATATTTTGTTTTTCAATTGATCTGTAGACAGTTTAAACCTCTCTTCTTAACTCACCAAACTGAGGCAGTGTTATCTCGCTCTCTCTGTAAAATGAGGGATTAGGGTCCCTCTGTCTCCTTTCACCTTCTTTCTCTTTCCACCTCCCAACCTTTCTCTAGCAAACTACTACTCTCACATTGTCAAAGTTTTATCATTTATACCATGTTCTGTACTATAACTTTTTTACACAGTGATGTTTGTAAATTGCAAAATGAACAGCATTTACAATATGAAAATTACATGGTACCTACTCTCCGCAGAAACAAATTGTGCGTGTGAAGGAAGAGAAGGCCATACAACACTGCTCTAACCGGTGCTGCTCCAAGAACCAGAACAAAGAAAACTGAGTCGAGAAGGGCCCGACTTAAATACTTCATTAACTGAGAACATGCAGTTTTATCAAACTTTCTCTTATAGAAATTTCATTTGCTTTTAGGATTTTAGAGCTCCCTAAAAATCCTATTCTGCTTTTGACAGCTTTTTTTTTTTTTTTCTTTTAAACATTTGCCAAAGAGCTACTGTCTTGGGGTTTCTTGTTTTTTGTATTAGTTTAGTTTATCCACCTATCCTTGGAACCCACATTTCTCTCTTTTATTTTACTGCATTAATTCTTTTAGGAATGGCCTGGGGATGAGCAAATGTTTTAGTTCTTACTTGTCTTAAAATGCTTTTATTTTCCCTTCATACTGAATTTGCAGTTTGTTGGGAACAGAATCAAAATTCCTACCAAACCAGGAAGGTATCATTCTCTTGTCCTCTAGAAATCATCTCTGTAGTCAATTCCCTATCCCACTCCCATTTCTGGAATCTTTTAGCATCCTCTCCTGCTCCTTGGTGTTCTGAAATATCAGGGAAATGTGTTTAATTACCAATCCACTCATATGCTTACTCAACCTACTTTGCACTCAGAGGGCCTTTGTTGTCTGAAGATTTGGAAAAGTTAAAAATGTGTGTGTGTATGTATCTTTTATTTCCTCCAATTTTTTTTCAATTTTCTCTTTCCAGACACTCTATAAGAAAATGTAGGACCACTATCATGTCTCATCTTTTCACTCATATTTTCCAACTCTTTGTTCTTTCGCTCTGTTTTTCTGGAAGGTTTCTTCATCTTTCCACTATACTATTATTTTTTAAGTCAACAATTACACTTTAATTTCCAAGAATCCCTTCTTGGTCTTGAACTACTCCTCTTCCATAGGAGTCTGTTCTTAACTATCCCTCATGATAAAATTTGGAATTATTTTAAGGATTTATCTCTTCTCATTTATTTCTGTTTCTTCTGGCTCAGTTGGTAGGTTTGTTCACATTGATCCTTCTCTTTTAGCTGTTTGTTTTTCATCAGTATCTGCTGATTCTAGTTTGTTTGATCATGTTAATGAATGATCTGGACGCCACAGAGTAATCCAGATTCAAATAGTTACCAACATGGCTTCTTCTTCATTTCTCCTCATCAAAATGCAGACCATTCCATTTCTGGTCACTTCTGAAATAGTTCTTGGTGGTCACTTAATTCTGGATTCCCTAAGAACCATGAACTATTTGGGTTAAAAACTGGATTTTCTTGCTGCAGTTTTCAAAAGTATGGCAGATGAGGGTCTGATGGGCATTATTTCAAAATTAGGCTTTATCTGACAGATCAAAGGTCATCATTATAACTTAGTCATAATGGCTACATTGAAACAGATTCTAGAATTAATTCAGTGTTACAGAACTTAGTTGAAGAAAAACTAATTTCACTTACATTTAAGGTCTAAACAAATCAATAAATGAATCTATTTATTTTCATGCTATTCCCACATGTACCATTTTAGGATAGCCTACTAAAGCAAAGAGACATTTGAAATTGTGTGGGTACCTCTATCCTTCCTTATTACAGTAGCTTATGCCAAAAAAAAAAAAAAAAAAGAACAAGTAAGTGCCCTGTGTCCAGAAAGACAATAAATACCACCTCAGACAGGAGGGTAAAGATCCCAAGACACTCTGTATGACAGACTCTAGGTCCATCCACCTCACTACAAATAACTCAGTTTCATTTCTTTTTATGGCTGAGTAATATTCCATTGTATATATGCACCACATCTTCTTTATCCATTCATCTGTCGATGGACACTTACATTGCTTCCATGTCCTGGCTATTGTAAATAGTGCTGCAATGAACACTGTGGTACATGACTCTTTTTGAATTACGGTTTTCTCAGGGTATAGGCCCAGTAGTGGTAAGTCAGAAAGAGAAAAACAAACACCATATGCTAACACATACATATGGAATCTAAAAAAAAATGGTTCTGATGAACCTAGGGTCAGGACAGGAATAAAGACACAGACGTAGAGAATGGACTTGAGGACACAGGGAGGGGGAAGGGTTAGCTGGGACGAAGTGAGAGAGTAACATTGACATATATACACTACCAAATGTAAAATAGATAGCTAGTGGGAAGCAGCTGCATAGCACAGAGAGATCAGCTTGGTGCTTTGTGATCACCTAGAGGGGTGGGATAGGGAGGGTGGGAGGGAGATGCAAGAGGGAGGGGATACGGGGGTATACGTATACATATAGCTGATTCACTTTGTTATACAGCAGAAACTAACACAACATTGTAAAGCAATTATACTCCAATAAAGATGTTAAAAAAAAAAAAAATCCCAAGACACACAAGTAAAAACTAAAATGGTCTCTGTGTGCCTATCTAATTGCTTTTCTCTCAGACTTGTAGCAGAGCCATAGTTAAGAAAGTTACTGGTGACTGTTCTATCTTAAAGCTCTCTGAGTTCACCATGCCATGCCATGAAATCCTGCTCTACTGTGCAATTGTCCCTCATGAGAACAAAGACTTGCTTACAAGGCTGAATGTGTAAGCTGCCTTCCACTGATTTCAACCTCAGTCTTTCCTCAAACCTTGCAAACACACATACTAAGGGTCCCATCTAAACAAAATCCTCCAACACTAAAATCCTCAGGAAAGTTTATTTCTGAAAAATCCATTCTCAAGTGATTATACATTCATATTACACAACATTTACATTTTAAAAATGTGAATCATGTTATTTAATTTTCCAACTCAGATGGAAAACACTGCTAACACTGGTGATACTTAAAAAGATATGTTGCCCAGGAGAGAAGACTATAAAATGTTAAATATCTGTAATGAAATGTAACAGCTACCAAAACAAGAACAGATGCCTCAGCAGATGGTGCAACTTGTCCACCCAATATCTTTTCTCCCTATTTCAGTGGGTAATGAAAACGAACCCAACTAAAAATACTTGCTTCCAGAGGCTTCCTTACAATTAGTGGTAGCTTTGTGACCCTGTTTAGTCCAGTGATAGACTAAATGTTGAGA
Source organism: Eubalaena glacialis (assembly GCF_028564815.1). Classification (NCBI taxonomy): domain Eukaryota; kingdom Metazoa; phylum Chordata; class Mammalia; order Artiodactyla; family Balaenidae; genus Eubalaena; species Eubalaena glacialis. The sequence continues at coordinate 42,596,433 of NC_083728.1, read as the reverse complement.
TTTGGGGATAAGTTTCTGCTTTTCTAATATAGATACAATGTTCCCCACTTCCTTTTTTTGCTTTCTGCTGGGAGTGTGTATGTGACACCTGGAGGTACAGCACCCATTTTGCAACCATGAGGCAATGATCATCAGGATGAAGGCTTATCAACTAAGGATGGTAGAGAATGAATATGGAGAGAGGCTGGATTTCTGAGGGAACCACTTAGCTTGAACCAGCCCAGTACTACCTACCACTGAACTTACTGTTATGTGGGGCAAATATGAACTTATGTGTTTAAATACTTTCTGGTTCACAGCACTCATTCTTGACTAAGGCACTGGCAATACCTGAACTTAAGTTAGCCCTCCAGTCATGCGTATACGAAGACTTTAGTGCTTGACCAAAACAGAGATGACTTTCTCTTCTGTGATATTTCCTTTAAATCTTAGATACAGGCCCATGGCCCCTTACCAAAATCCTTTGGGGTCTGATATGTTTCACTGTCAGAAAGGTAATATGGTGCATATATAATACATTATGCAATAGTCCCATCAAATCTAGACATCACCCTTAAGTCCAGGGGTTGACAGACTATGGACAGTGGTCAAAGTCCAACCTGCCCTCTATTTTTGTAAATAAAGTTTTACTGGAACACAGCCATGACTTCATTTACATACTGTCTCTGGCTGCTTTTGTGCCAGTCACGATGGCAGAGTTGAGTAGTTGACAAAGAGACAGTATGATCCACAAAGCCTAAAATATTTACTATCTAGATCTTTAGAGAAAAAGTTTGTGGATCCCTAGCAAATACACCAGTATTTATGCAGTGAGACCTATAGCTATTCACCCAAAGTGGGATAAATAAAGACTATATATAACCTCCTGTTGGTTTAGGCATAATTTTGCCACTAAATTTATGCCAAACTTATGGGAAAACTAAATTTCAAATCTTTAATGCTTTCAGAATTATGGAAAAAGGGACTGAGGTTCTGTCAGGAGATAGGATTAATTTGTCAGGCTGATCGAATCCACCATGGAGCGGTCAGCTCACTGGCCAGTCCTTTAACGTCTCATAGCCCAGAAAGCTTAAAAAGTCCTATTGCCTGAGAGCCCTAAGAAATAAAGAGGCAGCATACTACAGTGAAAAGAACACCAGCTGTTGAGTAAGATGAATGATTTCTAATCTTACATTCTGCTGATTTGGGGTATATATTGTTCTTCTCTGAGTCTCCATTTTCAAATCTGTGGAATGGAACCAAAATGTTACTGACTCTGCCCAGGGCCACAGAGGATGGTAAGATTATTTGTCAAAGTGCTATGAACAAGGCAAGACACAACACACCCATGTGTTACATATATTATTGGGCAAATTGGATATACTTCATTATATATGCTGGCATAAATGTGTATTTTATTAGATATAATGTGTATTTAATTATTAGCTTTTCCTCTTTTACTGAACAGAGTGTTTGATTGCAGAAAAGTCAAAGTTTTTCCAGTCCTCCAAAATGTCTGGGGTTCCTCATGATATTTCTTAATTCTAATACAAGGAAGCTAACATTATACTTTTAATATTTTGCTGTTCTATACATAATTTGAGTCATATGGACCATATTTCTCAGGGAGCTTCTTTGAATAGTTCATTTCTAACGACTATTCAAAAATTTCATGGGGACTTTACCATATTAATTTTTTATGCAATATAAATATTAGAAAAAATACATAAATGTGATAGATTTTTAAATGACTTTAAAAAATATTTTTGATCTTACTTACAATTTTAAATTTCAAAAATCAGATTTTTCTAAACTAAGACTTTTTAAATCATGGCGTTTACACAGTTAAAATACTGATTTACTTTCAAACGTAAGAGTAAGAATTGCTATTATTGCTTAACTCCTATGTTTCTCCAAGTGCTCAGTCTTCACATACTTGTTTACACAATCTCGAATAAAAACATTTATACTTTAATAATAATTTCCAGAAGCTGATAGGATTCTCTTAATATGTAAATAAATAAATACTACCTAATACATAGCTGTTTTATTACATAGCCTAAATGCTACATGGCCTGAATTTTAGAGAAGTCCTTTTGTTAGATTTGACAGCAATTACTCATCACGGAAATGTATCCTGTACAGAAGCTCTTCTACCAAGAAACGGGTTAGATTTCAAAAGGCTGTCAATCAGCCCCTTTGTTCATGAGTCCACATGACCACGACAGTGCCTCTTAGAGCTGGGCAAACTGAATACGCTTTTGTTTTAAAGTGGCTTTGTCTGTACTAATGAGAGCCTCCCAGGTGAAGGTTCCTAGTAGAGAAGCACCTATTTTTTTCCAAGTCTGTGCTGCTAAAGTTCCCTCCTCAGAAGACAAGCTCAGGTGGTACAGTTTGCAATGGAGGCATGTAAATATGCAAGCCTATGTTTTGAGGTCTGTGTACATTTTGAGTCTCCAGGAACCCAGAGAAGGGTACATGAGCAGCTTACAAGGTACCCAAATATGGTCATAAAAATCACATCTCAGTTAGAGCTCATAGATTCAGAGCTGCTTTAAATGAGTAGACTTCATACCCACCTTATTTGAGCTCATCATCAATGAGAAGGCAAAACATAATCAAGGAAACAAAGGCACCTAAAGGAAATTAATTATGAGCACCTAAAGGAAATTAATTCTGGAAATCTATAAGGTGGGAAGTGTAAGAACTAAGAAAAGGACACTGTGGATGAAACACTGAGGCAGAGGCAATGAATAACATGACAACAAAGAAGCAAGATGCATCTTCACTAGGGCTGAAGCAGAGGTGAGGAGCTGGAAGAAGAGGCAGCCCTTGATGGGCTTCCAGATCGGGTTTGAATATGGATCAGCACAGCCTAACGTGTCAGCTACCTGGGAGAATAAGGAAGGTAAGCTATGGTGAAACTGTTGACTGGGAAACAGAAGAAAGAGTTAGCCAGATTGAATGGAGAAAAGAGACCAAGAGAGTGTGACCCAAGCAAGTATAGCAGATACCAGCCAGACACCGATCCCTACAGAAAATATCCACAGAACAAGGGAAGCAAATATGGAAACCACTCTTGGTTACTTAAGAACTTCCACTACCATAGTGCTGGGGTTGCAATGTGTCTGAATTGAGGGGATGAATCAGGATTGGTCTAGACCAGCAGTTCTCAAACTTGGCTGCATATTGGAATAACCTGGAAAGCTTCAATAAAATATTGATGTCTGGACCCCATAGAAAGTCTGATTCCAAGGTTCTCAGGTGGGGTGTAAGCAACAGTATTTTCTAAAGTTCCCACAGTTATTTTAAATCCTAGCCAAAGTTGAGAACAGCTTAAGCTTTAATGTGCATTAAATTAAATTAAAATATAGATTTTGACTGAAAAGATCTAGGGTGGGACCCAAGATTCAGCAGTTCTAACAAGCTCTCAGAAAATGCTGTCACTGCTCATCGCTGGACCATGTTTTGCACAGCGAGGGCCTAGTCCTGCCTTGTCCAATACAACAGCGACCAGCCACTTGAAACGTGACTGATGTGACTGAGGAACCAAATTTTTAATTTAATTTAAATTAAATTAAATTTAAAATCTGAAACATGATTTGATTATTGGAAAATATTTAATTATGCATGAAGCAATTTGGTGAACACCTTTTCAATTGATATCTAAATACAGATCAAACATCTCTAATGAAAATTTAGCGTCTGAATTGAAATGTAGTATAAGCATAAAATATGGACTCAATTTCAAAGATTTAGTATGAAATAAAGAAAATAAAATATCTCATTGGCAATTTTTTTATATTTCTTACATGTTGAAATGATAATGGTCTAGATATACTGGGTTAAATAAAACATTATTAAAATTAATTTTACCTGTTTTTCTTTTCTTTTTTTAAAAATGTGGCTACTAGAAAATCTTAAATTATATATATGGCTAGCTTTATATATTTTTTGGACAGCACTGGTCAAGAACAAAGGCAATTGAGGCTTTCCTATTACATGTTGTCAGTAATTGATCTAATGCATGAATATGTGACACAGATCTAGCTGATGAAAACCAAGGGGAAGCTGTAGCAGGCCTCCTGAGAAAGAAATTATTTCTTAATAAAAAAAGAAAGCCTGGGAGTTCCCTGATGGTCTAGTGGTTAGGATTCAGCGCTTTCACTGACATGCACCAGGTTCAATCCCTGGTCAGGGAACTGAGATCCCGCAAGCCTTGCAGGGCAGCCAAGATTTAAACAAAAAAGCCACATAAGAAAAAGTCCTTTGTCCCTGTCTCCTTCCATGCCTACTTTGCCCCTGTCTCCTTCTAGCTGTATTTCAATGCAGCTAAAAGAGGATAAAATGCATAGAGTTGGCAGCCATTTTACCACCATGAGGAAACAGGACCCTGGGTCCTAAATACTCCTTTGGGTTGCAAATCAAAATAGGACCCTCCATCTTTGAATTTATTATCAGATAAAAAAAATAATGCCCTTATTGTTTAAATCAGTGCTCCTTAAATGTTACTGTGCATTTGAATTACCTGAGGATCTTATTAAAATATAGATTCCCTTTCAGCAAATCTAGGGTGGGACGGGAAAGTCCAGGTTTCTAACAGGCTCCCAGGTGACATCTATATAGCTGATACAAGGACTGCACTTTCATTAGCAAGAGCTCAAACCGAAATTACTTAGATACTCTAGTACTTGCTGATGAAAGCATTCCTAATGGGCACAGGAGGCAAAGCCAATTTCTGCCCATTAACAACAGCTCCATTTACACACTGGCTGGCAGCATAATCGTGTCAGACCAACTGGGGACCGAGGATCTAGGAATTTTGTAGCTTTCCCAAAAGACAATAACTATTATGGGAGCATGAGGGCAGAGAGCAAGGGTTCTGTGGTCATGTGAGTTTGGAAGATGCTGGGGTAAAAGAAGTTAAGACATTTCTCTACTATTGGGCTTTGCATGCATAGTCACTGCTATGGAGGTACATGCCTTAATTTTGAAAGTATTGTTAATTACACTTGATTACAAAATACTTTCTTTTCACAGAGAATATCATTAGAGTAACATACCACAGAAAACACTTTGTGAATTGCTGCATTATTCAGATCATGAGTTAAAAGAAACAGCAAGGCTTATAAGCCTTGATGTCTGAGAAAATGTAGTTTGTGTGGTACTAAATGTATAAGCAGTATGGAGTTTGGAGTGAAGTAATCTAGATTCAAATCACTCACTGTATCACACACATCACAAGTCAGCTGTGTGAGGATGGACAAGTTTGTTATACTCTGTGGTTAGACTTCTTCACCCATAAGACAGGAGAAGAATGCCTGCCTACATCATAGAACTATGGTAAGAATAATGCATGCTCACACTTTTCAAAATGACACTTCTTGGATGTGGAACAGCATTAAATCTTTATATATATATATAAACTTTATATATATATATCTATGTATATATATAGAATGTATTTAGAAATACACAAATACATCATGAAGTAGAATACATAACTCACATGTAGGCTAAAGGTACCTAGGAGAAAATCTAGGCTACCTGGACATGTTGGGGAAATCATTCGCTCTCCTCTGCTCTTAAGTGTATCTCATAGACTAGCTGCACATGTTCGAAAGTACTTTAAAGCCAAAGCTCTTAGAGCCTGAGGAAGCCTTGGGTACCACTTGGCCAGTGCAGGCTAGCTACTCAGCAGGTCTCCCCACAAGGGCATCCATCCCACAGTTTGGCCACCACTTTCCAAAATTTGCAGGTTCAGATGTGAGAGGTTAGGATGCCCAGAGTTCATAAGGCCTCAAAGAACTGATTCTGTTTAAAAAACTAAAAGACATTAAAGGATTTTTTAATGCCAAAATATTAGAGTGAGAAAAATTGTAATAACTCTTAAGTGGATCATATCCTTTGACCAGTGATATTATTTGATGCTTAGAGACAATGATGTGTTTGAAGAAACTGTTCTTTGCAAGTAGTACTGATGATAATCTGTCCATTTTTGCCTGTTTCCTTTCTCTATACTTCTATAATTGACTTCCTCCCTTCTAATCATTTTTGAATAAAGTTTTACACAGACTCATTCATTCGCTCAAAAAATATTTACCTGGTTCTTTCAATGTTGCTGTGTTCTTAGAACACAAATATGATGTAGACATGGTCCTGTCTTGTCCAGGGGTAAAAAGACAGAGGAGAGATAAAGTATGTATATGAATAATAGCAAGTTGAGACAGTGTGTCACTGAAACCTTATGAAAAGCACATGGATCATTTCTGGTTTAGGGAATGTGGTAGGCAGGATAATAGCTTCTTCCTAATGCTCAGAATCTGTGAATATGTTATGTCATAGGTAAAGGAGAATTATAGGCAAAGGTTGCAGGTGGCATTAAGATTGCTATTCCACTGATTGTAACATAAACACACTATCTGGGATTATCCAGGTGGACCTAATATAATCACAAAGGTCCTTAAATGAGGAAGAAGGAGGCAGAAGAGTCAGAAACACATGACACTGTGAGAAAGACCCCTCAGGCCATTGACAGTTTTGAAGATGGAAGGGGGCCACCAGCCAAGGAATGCAGGTGACCTCTAGAAGCTGGAAAAGGCAAGGAACAGATCCTCCCCAGAGCCTTCAGAAGGCACAGTCAGCCAACACCTTGATTTTAGCACATTGAGACCCATTTTGGACTTCTGACCTCCAGAATTGAAAGATAATAATGTCTGTGTTGTTTTAAGCCACTAACTTCGTGGTAATTTTCTACAATAGCAATAAGAAATTAATACATGGGATCTGAGAAAACTCTGTGAAGGATCCAGCCTGGTAGGTTGTAAGGAATTTGAAGACATAGTTGTGATTCTTAACAAATTAAAAATAAATAAATAGTTCTCAAAGTGTTAAAGGATTCACTAGGTCAGATTTAAATTTTCAACGCAGTGAAAGAGAAAACAAAAATAAATAACACAAACTCTTTATACAACTTTTACTAAATTAGTCTAACATAAAAGACAGCACTTTTTATATTTAATGACATGCACAAGAGATGCCAAAATTAATCATCAAAAAACTACGTACTCTGAAATCTTCAAGTGATTACCAAACTTTATCCCTAATGTTGCAAACTATCCCCTTATCTCACCCATATTCAAGAAACTATTCAAGTTAACATGGTATATTAAAAGATTTCCAAATTTGGTATTAGTTTCAACCAAATCAGAAAGCCTCAAGGTCAGATAGCTTCATCCACCAAAGGGAAGACAGAAGAAGCAAGAAGAACTACAGTCCTGCAGCCTGTGGAATAAAAACCACATTCACAGAAAGATAGACAAGATAAAAAGGCAGAGGGCTATGTACCAGATGAAGGAAAAAGATAAAACCCCAGAAAAACAACTACATGAAGTGGAGATAGGCAACCTTCCAGAAAAAGAATTCAGAATAATGATAGTGAAGATGATCCAGGACCTCAGAAAAAGAATGGAGGCAAAGGTCAAGAAGATGCAAGAAATGTTTAACAAAGACCTAGAAGAATTAAAGAACAAACAAACAGAGAGGAACAATAAAATAACTGAAATGAAAACTACATTAGAAGGAATCATTAGCAGAATAACTGAGGCAGAAGAACGGATAAGTGACCTGGAAGACAGAATGGTGGAATTCACTGCTGCGGAACAGAGTAAAGAAAAAAGAATGAAAAGAAATGAAGACAGCCTAAGAGACCTCTGGGACAACATTAAACGCAACAACATTCGCATTATAGGGGTCCCAGAAGGAGAAGAGAGAGAGAAAGGACCAGAGAAAATATTTGAAGAGATTATAGTCGAAAACTTCCCTAACATGGGAAAGGAAATAGCCACCCATGTCCAGGAAGCACAGAGAGTCCCATACAGGATAAACCCAAGGAGAAACATGCCGGGACACATAGTAATCAAACTGGCAAAAACTAAAGATAAAAAAAATTATTGAAAGCAGCAAGGGAAAAACGACAAATAACATACAAGGGAACTCCCATAAGGTTAACAGCTGATTTCTCAGCAGAAACTCTACAAGCCAGAAGGGAGTGGCATGATATACTTAAAGTGATGAAAGGGAAGAAGCTACAACCAAGATTACTCTACCCGGCAAGGATCTCATTCAGATTTGATGGAGAAATCAAAAGCTTTACAGACAAGCAAAAGCTAAGAGAATTCAGCACTACCAAACCAGCTCTACAACAAATGCTGAAGGAACTTCTCTAAGTGGGAAACACAAGAGAAGAAAAGGACCTACAAAAACAAACCCAAAACAATTAAGAAAATGGTAATAGAAACATACATATCGATAATTACCTTAAACGTGAATGGATTAAATGCTCCAAGAAAAAGGCACAGGCGTGCTGAATGGGTACAAAAACAGGACCCACATATATTCTGTCTACATGAGACCCACTTCAGACCTAGGGACATATATAGACTGAAAGTGAGGGGATGGAAAAAGATATTCCATGCAAATGGAAATCAAAAGAAAGCTGGAGTAGCAATACGCATATCAGATAAAATAGACTTTAAAATACAGAATGTTACAAGAGACAAGGAAGGACACTACATAATGATCAAGGGATCGATCCAAGAGGAAGGTATAACAATTATAAATATATATGCACCCAACATAGGAGCACCTCAATACATAAGGCAACCGCTAACAGCTATAAAAGAGGAAATCGACAGTTACACAATAATAGTGGGAGACCTTAACACCTGACTTACACCAATGGACAGATCATCCAAACAGAAAATTAATAAGGAAACACAAGCTTTAAACACAATAGACCAGAGGGATTTAATTGATATTTATAGGACATTCCATCCAAAAACAGAAGATGACACTTTCTTCTCAAGTGCGCATGGAACATTCTCCAGGATAGATCACATCTTGGGTCACAAATCAAGCCTCAGTAAATTTAAGAAAATGGAAATCATATCAAGCATCTTTTCTGACCACAAAGCTACGAGATTAGAAATGAACTACAGGGAAAAAAACATAAAAACCACAAAGACATGGAGCCTAAACAATACGTTACTAAATAACCAAGAGATCAATGAAGAAATAAAAGAGGAAATAAATAAATACCTAGAGACAAATGACAATGAAAACACGACGACCCAAAACCTATGGGATGCAACAAAAGCAGTTCTAAGAGGGATGTTTATAGCTATACAAGGCTACCTCAAGAAACAAGAAAAATCTCAAATAAAAAAATCTAACCTTACACCTAAAGGAACTAGAGAAAGAAGAACAAACAAAACCTAAAGTTAGCAGAAGGAAAGAAATCATAAAGATCAGAGCAGAAATAAATGAAATAGAAACAAAGAAAAATAGCAAAGATCAATAAAACTAAAAGCTGGTTCTTAGAGAAGATAAATAAAATTGATAAACCATTAGCCAGACTCATCAAGAAAAAGAGGGAGAGGACTCAAATCAATAAAATTAGAAATGGAAAAGGAGAAGTAACAACAGACACCGCAGAAATACAAAGCATCCTAAGAGACTACTACAAGCAACTCTATGCCAATAAAATCGACAACCTGGAAGAAATGGACAAATTCTTAGAAAAGTATAAGCTTCCAAGACTGAACCAGGAAGAAATAGAAAATATGAACAGACCAATCACAAGGAATGAAATTAAAACTGTGATTCAAAATCTTCCAACAAACAAAAGTCCAGGACCAGATGGCTTCACAGGTGAATTCTATCAAACATTTAGAGAAGAGCTAACACCCATCCTTCTCAAACTCTTCCAAAAATTGCAGAGGAAGGAACACTCCCAAACTCATTCTATGAGGCCACCATCACCCTGATACCAAAACCAGACAAAGATGCTATAAAACAAGAAAATTACAGACCAATATCACTGATGAATATAGATGCAAAAATCCTCAATGAAATGCTAGCAAACAGAATCCAACAACACATTAAAAGGATCATACACCATGATCAAGTGGGATTTACCCCAGGGATGCAAGGTTTCTTCAATATAAGCAAATCAATCAATGTGACACACCATATTAACAAATTGAAGAAGAAAAACCATATGATCATCTCAACAGATGCAGAAAAAGCTTTTGATAAAATTCGACACCTATGTATGATAAAAACTCTCCAGAAAGTGGGCATAGAGGGAACCTACCTCAACATAATAAAGGCCATATATGAAAAACCCACAGCAAACATCATTCTCAATGGTGAAAAACTGAAAGCATTTCCTCTAACATCAGGAACAAGACACGGATGTCCACTCTCACCACTATTATTCAACATAGTTTTGGAAGCCCTAGACACAGCAATCAGAGAAGAAAAAGAAATAAAAGGAATCCAAATTGGAAAAGAAGAAGTAAAACTGTCACTGTTTGCAGATGACATGATACTATACATAGAGAATCCTAAAGATGCTACCAGAAAACTACTAGAGCTAATCAATGAATTTGGTAAAGTTGCAAGATACAAAATAATGCACAGAAATCTCTTGCATTCTTATATACTAATGATGAAAAATCTGAAAGAGAAATTAAGGAAACACTCCCATTTACCACTGCAACAAAAAGAATAAAATACCTAGGAATAAACCTACTTAGGGAGACAAAAGACCTGTATGCAGAAAACTATAAGACACAGATGAAAGAAGTTAAAGATGATATAAACAGATGGAGAGATACACCATTTTCTTGGATTGGAAGAATCAATATTGTGAAAATGACTATACTACCCAAAGCAATCTACAGATTCAATGCAATCTCTATCAAATTACCAATGGCATTTTTTACAGAACTGGAACAAAAAATCTTAAAATTTGTTTGGAGACACAAAAGACCCCGAATAGCCAAAGCAGTCTTGAGGGAAAAAAATGGAGCTGGAGGAATCCGACTCCTTGACTTCAGACTATACTACAAAGCTACAGTAATCAAGACAATATGGTACTGGCACAAAAACAGAAATATAGATCAATGGATAAGATAGAAAGCCCAGAGATAAACCCACACACCTATGGTCAACTAATATATGACAAAGGAAGCAAAGATATACAATGGAGACAAGACAGTCTCTTCAATAAGTGGTGCTGAGAAAACTGGACAGCTACATGTAAAAGAATGAAATTAGAACACTCCCTAACACCATACACAAAAATAAACTCAAAATGCATTAGAGACCTAAATGTAAGACCAGACACTATAAAACTCTTAGAGGAAAACATAGGAATAACACTCTTCAACATAAATCACAGCCAGGTCTTTTTTGATCCACCTCCTAGAGTAATGGAAATAAAAACAAAAATAAACAAATGGGACCTAATGAAACTTAAAAGCTTTTGCACAGCAAAGGAAACCATAAACAAGACGAAAAGACAACACTCAGAATAGGAGAAAATATTTGCAAAGGAATTAATGGACAAAGGATTAATCTCCAAAATATATACACAGCTCATGCAATTCAATATTAAAAAAAAAACCCAATCCAAAAAAGGGCAGAAGACCTAAATAGACATTTCTCCAAAGAAGACATACAGATGGCCAAGAAGCACATGAAAAGCTGCTCAACATCACTAATTGTTAGAGAAATGCAAATCAAAACTACAATGAGGTATCACCTCACACCAGTTAGAATGGGCATTATCAGAAAATCTACAAACAACAAATGCTGGAGATGGTGTGGAGAAAAGGTCACCCTCTTGCACTGTTGGTGGGAATGTAAATTGATACAGTCACTATGGAGAACAGTATGGAGGTTCCTTAAAAAATGAAAAATAGAATTACCATATGACCCAGCAATCCCACTACTGGGCATATACCCAGAGAAAACCATAATTCAAAAAGACCCATGCACCCCAATGTTCATTGCAGCACTATTTATAATAGCCAAGTCGTGGAAGCAACCTAAATGCCCATCGACAGACGAATGGATAAAGAAGATGTGGCACATATATACAATGGAATATTACTCAGCCATAAAAAGGAACGAAACTGGGTCATTTGTAGAGATGTGGATGGATCTAGAGACTGTCATACAGAGTGAAGTAAGTCAGAAAGAGAAAAACTAATATCGTTTATTAACGCATATATGTAGAGCCTAGAAAAATGGTACAGAGGAACCGGTTTGCAGGGCAGAAATTGAGACACAGATGTAGAGAACAAACGTATGGACACCAAGGGGGGAAAGCGGTGGGGGGTGGGAGTGGTGGGATGATTTGAGAGATTGGGATTGACATGTATACACTGATGTGTATAAAATGGATGACTAATAAGAACCTGCTGTACAAAAAAATAAAATTCCAAAAAAAAAAAGAATTAAAAAGGAGAAGTAATTATCAAAAAAAAAAAAAAAGAAAGAAAGCCTCAAGGTCTAGAGGATTTAGATGTTTTGGAAGATAGAAAAATGCAAATGTCAATGTAAATGCAAATGTCAGTCACATGAAGACCTCCAGTATTCAAGTAAAGATAATTATACATTAGCTACAATCACAGTATATACATGCACATATGTATATGTGCATGTATATATTGTGATTAACACACATCCGTATATATTTAAAATATCTATACACATATTGTGTGTGTATATGCATATATAGATACAGACACGAATAGAGATATAGAGGTATGTAATATATATATGTCAATAAAGGCATTCATCTTATTTTCATAATTAATAGTGCTGACAGGTCACTGACACAATTAGAAACATCGTCCACAATCCTGCAGTTCTCAGTGTTATAAGAACCCCTGCCCTGATTCACCTTGACTACAGAGACAATATTGATACTCTGCTGCTGTAAGCCAGTGCCTTGTTCAACAAAGGATTGTATTATGAGGTACTTTAATTTTTTTTTTTAAGGAATGAACTAAAAATATTTTTTTATAATTTATATTGAGAGAAAACAGAAGCTGCATTAACAACATGCTTCCTAGTTTCTCTCCGCCCACAGAAATCAGACCACAGCGTATAGGCCAGGACTGGAAATCCGATCACCTAGTGCCTGGAGCACCTGTCACCTCAGCCCCTCCAGGAGGCCCTGGGGAGTGTTTATCATAATCACTCTGTTCTGCAGTTTGCTGCAGGTCGCATGCTGCCCCCAAGCCCCTCTGGAAGTAGATGGAGGGAGTAAGTTCGACAAGTAAATATCAAAGTACAAACCTACCAATCCAGTAGCATTAGGGAAACATTCAACCCAACAACTCCGTTCAACTAAACAACTGCCCAGGAGGGTTAGAAACAGAAAGGTGTCCGTGTGCGGGGCCTGGGCCACAAGGTGATGGCACTTTTAAAGCTGAAGGACGCCTCTGTTCTCACCATACAGGAGGGAGCATCTGCACTGGAAGGTTGTGTTATTATACACAAAGGGTTTATACAGTGTCTACAAGATCTTAGGTGCTACAGTAGACATACAAATGTTCTAAAATTTCTTGCCTACCTACTTGCATGAACGACTTTAACATGCCTAATGCAGGCTCACCCACTGGACGACAACAGAGCTACACAGACTTGTCTTACAGCTCTTCCTAAAACAAGCCTTTCAGGCCCTCTCAAGCTGGGGTCTAGCGAATTCAGGGCCAGGGTTAGGGGGATGGGGTGGTCTGTGAACTAAGATGGGAATAAAGTTACATCTTTATTTATACTAACTTCTCATTAAAATCCAGACTCTTCTTCAATTATGGGCATAGGCAACAAACCACAATAGTATTAGCAGGATCTGTGATTCTGTCACCAATAGAAACCACAGATATTTTAATATCACATTACAGTTGCCATAGGATCTTGAAATGCTGTGTACCATCACCACCACTTTGAAATTATAGTAGCTAACAGGGCTACAACTAGATATTAGTTTATCCATTAAAGATGAACACATTACTATAGCACAATTCATAATACTTCGATAGCTCTAATGCAATATAACTGATTTCCTTGGTAATCTTATGTATTTTATTTGATGCATTAAAAACCTTTCTTTCTGCAAAAAATTCCACAGGCTTCCCCAGATGCCAAATGGGTCCATGACACAAAAATATTAAGACCCCTCCCCAAGCTAGAACAAAAATTCTAGTTCCCGAATTCTAGTTGACTCACCCAATCAATTTCAAATTCAGTCAAATTGAATGACTGGGATCATATAGGAAAAGACAAGGCAATTAGACGTATTTTCCCTTTGATTTCATTTATTCATGCATGCAGCAGATACCAGAGCAAACCATACCTTCAAAGCACCATGGCAGGTGATGTGGGGGGTAGAAAGATAGAGAAAGCAATACTGTTCTTAAGGAGCCCAAAGGCTCACAGAATAAAGGACTCTACAGATAACTGTACACAGACAACTTTACTCCAAGGGAATAAGTGTTGGATTAAAGAACTAACATTTGCAACTGAACATCATCGAGAGCTTTTAGCCAGAGGTGACTTGAACTGAGATTTTTCTTTAGAAAACTAATCTGGTTGAGCGGTTTTTAAAGTGGGCTGGAGGGAGGTTAAGATCATCAAGGAGATGATTCTAGTAATTCCAACAAGAGATACCACGGGCCTAATGGAGGAAAGTACCAAGAGAAAAAGTGAACGGTGATGCAGGGCATAGAGCCCTTGTCTTGTGCACATGGCTTCATCTGAAAAACTCAAAGAATTTAATTGCCAATAACAAAGAAATGTTTAGCTAAACTAATTTAATATACATTGTGTACTATCATGCTATTATTTGTGCATTGTATTATATATATACATATATATGCATATTGTATCATGTAATTATTTAAAACTGTTTTCAACAACTTTATAATAACGTGGGGAAATGTTTTGCTACTTTAAGTGAAAAAGCACTATACAGAATTATATAATTTAGAAGTATATGTGGGTTATTACAAAAATGTCTTCAATTTGTTCTCACCTGTATCCACACCTGTATTAGTTTCCCATGTCTGCCATAGAAAAACTACCACAAACCAGGTAACTTAACATAATGGAAATGTATTCTCTCACCGTTGAGGTCAAAAGTCTGAAATCAAGGCGTTGGCCCGGCCACATTTCCTTCAGAGGCTCTGGGGAGATTCCATTTCTGTCTCTTCCCACTTCTGCTGGTGAAGCACTCCTTGGCTTGAGGCTGCATCAGTCCAGTCTCTGCCTCTGTCTTCACATCATCTTCTCCTCTTCTGTGGGTCTCTCTCAAACCACCTCTGCCTCTCTCTTACAAGGAAGCACTTAGCGTCCACTTATCCAGGATAAGTGCTTCCGCTCAAATTCTTTTAATCACCTCTCTTGCCACATAAGGGAACAATCATAGGTTCCACCGATAGGACATGGATTTCAGGGGCCATTTCCAGCCAACCACAGCATGCTTTGTCATGTGGTTCTGTGGCTCCTCCCACCAAGAGGAGGAGTCAATTTCCTCACTTCCTCCATCTGGACTGACCTTGGGACTTGCTTAAGCCAAAAGAATGCAGCAGAAGTGATCTTGTGCCAGTTCCTAGCCTAGGTCTCAAGAGACCTTGCTGACCGTCAGTCTCTCTGTTTCTCTCTCTCTCGAAATCCTGCCTCTCCTGCATGAACAGACCTAGGCTAGCCTTCCTGATGAGGACAGGCACATAGTCTAGTCAACCCACCCTCAGCCTACAGCTGGCAAACTCCCAGAGGTGTGAGCAAGGCCATTCTTGACTAAATAGACACCAGCTAATGCCAAGATATGAGTGAGCCCTGCTGAGGTCAATCAAGCCTGGACCACTTCCTCATAAATGCCCACTGCACCCGTAAAACAATAAAGGCTTAATGTTTTAAGTCACTGATATTGGTACCATAACACATTTTCTTTACTGAAAGAAAAATAACAACTATCACTCACTGCTAGAATTAGAGCACTGCAAGACTGAGTGCATGTTATTTTGCAAATTC
Organism: Eubalaena glacialis; assembly: GCF_028564815.1. Lineage (NCBI taxonomy): Eukaryota > Metazoa > Chordata > Mammalia > Artiodactyla > Balaenidae > Eubalaena > Eubalaena glacialis. The sequence goes on along the minus strand of NC_083728.1, from coordinate 42,580,563 downwards.
AAAACGGAACTTCATTTAAAGAACAAATTTAAACTTCTCAGCAAAACAATAACAACAAAAGATGTTTAACTCTAGACACTCCTTATTTTATTGATCATCAGGTATGTACAGTAGAATCCTGAGTAGACTGACAAAACTGTTTTTCTAACAGAGCCTTGGGATTTATCATCTGACACTTCAACCACAGGTAGACTAAAATTATACCATGTATGAGGCTGGTATTACCTATTTTTTTTTTTTCCTTCGGGAGTTAAGAAAGAGATCAGTTGATTTTCATCTTCAAAATTAAGTCTGTAAAAATAACTAATCTCAACTGGATCCATAATTCTGATAAAAGCTAGTCATCAGATTAAAATGTTTCCATGACTAACTCTGTATCCTTACCAGCAGAACTAAATTGATTTAGAGTTCAAGTTTCTCAAAAATATTTTGGAAATGTAACATTATGTTCTCCATGACATTCTATGGCATTCTTTTACAGCTTTTTAATTGAATTCAATTTGCAATGGGAAAGGAAACCTAATTCTCTTGGGAGGGTTTCAGGAAGATGTGGGAGGGTTTCAGGAAGATATGGGAAATTTCATCTGGGTAAAGAAAAAGAAATGATTCATGACTAAGATGCAGTAATACTGCCAAATACCACCCCTGAGAGCCAAAACCAACACCTGAAGATCAGGGGTCACCTAGAGGGACAAGACTTTGCTCAGAAGGGACAACTCCTCTCCCATACATGACAATGAACTGACCATTCAACACCAGCTTTTGGCTAAAACAACCTCTGAATACCCAGGATCCAGAGAGATTCAAGTCCTTAATAATGTAAAATAACATTTAATGAGGGCTCACTGTGTTCCAGGAACAGTTCTTATGTTTTACATAAATAAGCTCAATTAAGCCCTACAACAACCCATGAGATGTCAATTAATTAACAATTAATAATAATTCCCATTTTACAGATGAGAAAGCTGAGGAACAAAGACCAGCCTAAGACTGCACAGCGAGGAAGTGGGAGAGCTAGGATTTGAGTCCCATGTATCTGGTTCTAAAGTATCTCTTTAACAACTCTGCTTTCCTGCCTCACCTTCATAACCATGTTCTGAAAAACCAACCTTCCAGATAAGCTCACGTTTAAAAATCAATCAAAAGACTACGAACTTCTCAAAATAAAATAAGCAGCAAAAACTGTAAATTCAAAGTCTTTTTTTTAAACATTTTATTGGAGTATAGTTGCTTTACAATGTTGTGTTAGTTTCTGCAAACAGTCTTAAGAGAAGCCATAAAGGACCTTGAGAAATCATCTGCTCCTGCCCCCTGTTGGCACATGCCTCTCTAAGTTGCTCCTTCACAAACATGGGTTGGAGGACCGGCTGCATCACGGTCGCATGAAATTTCCAAATGCATCTGACTTCCATGGAGAATCACAAAATCACTCAGAGCCCCCAGTGAAGTCATTTATTGACAGAGAAATTTATTCATTTATTGCTAAAAGAAATCTCTTCTGGGTTATTTCGAGCAGCCATGAAGAATACCTCAGCAGCATCCCCTTTAAATAAAACCCTCCACCAGTATCCTCCTCTCTGGGTTTACCAAGTCAATTTCTTTAACTTTTCTTTCTAGAGCTTCTATTCTAATGATCTTGATTGTTTTTTGAACCCTCTAACAATTTTTCTCTAAATTTTTTTTAGGGTTGCCGGATAAAATATAGGACACCCAATTAAATTTGATTTCAGATCAACAACAAATAATATTTTAGTATAAGTATGTCCCATGTATAACTATGTCCCAAATATTACATGGGACATACCTACACTAAAAAATGACTCATTAATGATCTGAGTTGTAAATATGGGTGGAGGTTGTGAATCTACATTTACTATATCTGGCTATTTTATTTTAAACCTGTCAAAACCACATACAGTTGTCTAACTCAGTTGTCTCAAACTTGAGCATGCATCAGAATCACCTGGAGAGCTGTTAAAACATAGACTCCTGGATCCCACCTCCAGAGGTTCTGATTCAGAAATCTCTTGCAATTAGGAAACTGCATTTCTACCAGGTTGCCAGGTGATGCTGATGCTGCTGGTCTGAGGACCATGCTTTTTGAGAATCAGTACTCGAATTCCCTGAATTAAGTACAGTGTGGGGAAGGAGCATGTCCGGGTCTGTAAAAGCCCCAGCTAAACTGCATAAGCCCAGGGAAGAGTGTGGGGTCTCCTCTATGCCCACAGAGCATTCAAGTCCCCTTTCCCCAGTCCTACTAGGAAATCAGAAAGTGCCTCAAATTAAGAAGGTCCAGCCCCTGCTCATTCATACTGGATTAGATTCCCTGAGATGGAAAGGACCTCTTTAAGGCTCGGATGACTGCTCCTGAGGCAAGTTTGTCCCAAAGGAGAAACCTGCAGGGGCCTTCAACCCAATCCCCCTTCTTAAAAGCTGATCTTCTCATAATGACTGTTCTCATTTTATTTTCTGACCTTTGTGCCCTGGTAAACCTCCCCCAGGTCCAATATTTGGTACAAGAGGCTGTGGCATGTGGCAGATTGCTTGATGCCTCCAATTAACAGCCTCCCTGTATCCTTTTCCTTTGTCCGCTAACTTTGAAGTCTCTTCCCATTCTGATTCTGGGGTTGGCCTTGGACCTCATTTTGGCCAACAGAATGAAGCAGAAGTGCCATATGCCGGTTCTAAATCTAGACTTCAAGAGGCCTTGCAAGTTTCTGTTCCTTCTCTTGGGACCCTGCTCAGTCATCATGAACAAGGCCAGGCTAACCCAACAGAGCATGAGAGACCACGGGGAACAGAGCTAAGTCAGCCCAACTGAGGTCATTCACAACTGGCCAGTCCCCAACTGACCCAGTAGCTGACCACAAATGCATGAGTAAGCCCAGATGAGCCTAGCCCAAACCAGCAAAAATGCCCAGCTGGCCCATAAGTTTGTGATCCAAAATAAATGTTTATTATTACAAACTGAGGTTCTGGGGTAATAACTGTTCAGCGTTACTGTAGCCATAGATAACTGATGAAGTGTCTGACATTCTGGTCATGCTCAGCTCAACTCTCTGATTCCAATGACTTTGTCAGGACTCCTCCCTGGAGAGGGAGCTCTCTTCATTTCGGCGTCTCCAGGTTATGCCCTTGGCTGAAAGCCTCCCATGTCGTTGATACTCTGGGCATAGCCCTTGAATGAATCTGCTGATTCACTGCACAACTATCCTGAATTGGACAATCATATTCAGTGTTGGTCAACACTAACCATGGTTCTTTCATTTCCTTTTCTTTTATGCTTGGCCAATTTTATTTCCCATCCTGCTTTTGGCTCACTGGTTTCTCATATGGGGTTTTTGGGTGTGTGTGCTGTTACCGTTTTGCCATGAGATGAATAAAAGAATGACTGAGACTGATTCTCCAATCTCTGCTTCTCTAAGAAGAAGAGATGCAAAGGAGGTGTATGAATGAGCAAGATAAATGGGGACAAGGGGAGAGAGGCAACAGTATTTACCCCAACCGTAAAATCATTACCCGCATCAAAGAAATCAGAGAAGCCTTCTCCATTAAAGTGAGAAGTTCCTTTGTAGTTAAACAATAAAACTAATCCCACTGGAAATTTTTTCAACTTACTTTTTTAAAAATTTACTTCCTGTCTTGCTTATATTTCAAAGAAAACTAAGCCTGAATATTTCTTGCATAGGTACTATCTTCCATTCCATAACCTTAAGACAAGAAGGGAAAAGGAAGAAGGGATTTAACTGATTCAGTGGGCTAGATGAGATTTCTGTAACTCAAAACAAATCTTTTCTACCACGGGGAAATGCAGTAGCAAAGTTCTGACACCACGGGCCATCAGAGCAGGCATCAGAAGCACAACCTAAGCAGATAGGGTGGCTGGACTAAAGTCGAGTGCTCATCACCCCTCCCTCCCTCTCTCCTTTCCTCCATAGATTCGTCTGAGCCCTGCAATGAAATGAAAGTAAAGGAATAAAGAAGAGAACTTACTGATAACTGAAGAGAAGAGAAAGTGTCAAGAGCAAACAAGATTAGAAGTTAGAGACAAACAAGCAGGCATAAATCTATGATCTGAGATCGAATTAGGGAAAGCTGTGGTCCAGAATATGGCAGAAGGGGATTGCAGTGGGCGTGGCTTGCAGCTGGCTGGTGCGGAGGATAGGAGGAAGATTCAAGCTTAGACACAGCACAGAAGACGACTTAAAAATAATTTTAAAAGATACATGCATCCCTATGTTCACAGCAGCACTATTCACAATAGCCAAGACATGGAAACAACCTAAATGTCAATTGAACAGATGAATGGATAAAGAAGATGTGGTATACGTATACACAATGGAATATTACTCAGCCATTAAAAAGAATGAAATCATGCCATTTGCAGTGACATGGATGGACCTGGAGATTATCATGCTAAGTGAAGTAAGCCAGACAGGGAAAGAAATACCAATGTGGAATCTAAAATACAACACAAATGAACTTACTTACAAAACAGAAATAGAGTCACAGAGAACAGACTTGTGGTTGCCAAGGGGCAGGGGGGGTGGGGGATGGATTGGGAGTTTGGGATTAGAAGATGCAAACTATTATATATAGAATGGATAAACAACAAGGTCTTACTGTATAGCACAGGGTATAACATCCTGTGATATACACCATAATGAAAAAAGGATATGAAAAAGAATATATATGTATAACTGAATCACTTTGCTGTACAGCAGAAATTAACACAACATTGTAAATCAACTGTATTTCAATGAAATAAATTTTTAAAAAATTAAAAAATAAAAATGGTTACATAAAAAGCACATGCTAAAAGGCTGAGGATATAGTTATTTACAGTGAACTGTTGTTGCAGAGAGAACGGAAGGGAAAACTGAGCAGCAGGGGAACAGGGAAATAGTATGGTTAAGGAAATTATGAGAGACTTAACACTCAATGCTACACATCCATTAAAATCCAGTTCGTAATGAATGTATAACAGCCTGGGGAAACTATGGTGATATAAGATGTGAAAAAAGAACAACGGAAATGTTCTAATATTTGAAAATGCAAAAGTGAGAGGATTGTTTAAAGAAGTGGGAGTGAAAGGAAGAAAATTCCAGAGAAGGACAGTGGATCAAACATCATCACCCTACATGGTGGGGGAAGTTAAGAGAGGCTTTCAAATGTTGAAGGAATAAGAAACAGAGGCTCAAGAATGCTAGGTAAACTAACACAGGCCACGAACAGAAGGACTATACATAGTAATGTAATTATTTAAAAAATCGAGGTTGTCATTGATGTGGGTTAAATCTGTATTCATTAAATAAGTTAATAAATAACATCCGAAACTGATCAATTGAGTCTGAAGGACAAGGAATTTAGGTCAGAGCAATAACCAGGATATGATTTAAAAACAGAAATGGTTATAACAATTGCCTCCAAAGAACTTGGGGGGGGGGCAGTGGTGGAAATTGATCCAGTTCACATGTCTTTCTTCATATTTTTAAAATATATATACACATACATTATTCTTATTAAAAACACAACTAAAATGTTACACTTACCCTACTGAATAACTATTCAACACAGATGACCCAGTTGGCAATCAAGAGGAACAGGAGTGTATTTTGTGAGATAAGTCAGAAAGTCCCTCAAATATAATCCGATTGTCTTTGAGCACCATCATTTATAGCATGGAAAACTGCACTAAGAACCTCAGTAATGAGGAACTGCTGATGATTTCCACTTTCCTTTTAAGCCCTGGAAAATCACAGGGAGAGTTATTGCTATATCAAAATCAGTCGAGGCAGCAGCTGCCCAGAAATGTGGTGTTGCCCGGAGACAGTGTCATGTGTAGAAAGAACTAGAATGGTAAGACCAAATTGGGAAATCAAAGGCTGTACTGTTTCCCAGCTCTCCTACTCTGTGCTGAAGGACAGCTATGCCTACGTCCGGATGAGGTGTCCCTCTGAAGTGTCGAGTCCACCTCCTCCTCCACAACACACATGGAGCAGCCCACGTCCATCAATCTGGCAGTCCCTTAGGCTCTTAGCACAGGACCACTTCTGCTTCTAGAAACCATCTTTGTGGACCATGCCATGTTTGCTTGTAGTGAAGTGACAGCAGAACGTCTTCATGGTTGAATGTGAAAATGGTATATGCTAGTGGTATGTCCACAGGCTCCAAGTCCCTCCTACAATATCTGTATCCCTACACCTCAGAGCATCACCATTCTAATCTGCCTGTTCTCATGCTCTCACCTGGACTAGCCTTATTGCTGCGCAAGCTTATCATTTCCTTCTTCTCCAATCCCCAGCCCCTGCTTCCAGGCCCCCAACCAACCCAGTCATCTCAACCAGCAGGCTGCTATGTGATGATTCACAAAGCACTGCTCCTTTCACGCTAGTCCCTTCCTTTCCTGATGAAAAACTTCCCTTAGCTCATCACTGCCCACCACAGCGTGACCCCCAAGAGTGTCCCAAGCAATACTAATGCCCCCAATAGTTCTTATAAAAATACTAAGAAAAGAAAGGGAAAGAACAGATTCCACGGAGGAACAATTTGGAATATACTGCGTACTCTAACTCCCATTGGAAGATTCACGATCTATATTAGAATGCTCTGGGTTCTAGGAATCCCGTGCCCAGCTTCGTTTAATTCAGCATTTCACGTCTATACAAAACACAGATTAACACAACCTGGAATTCCTCTTCTGTTGAGCAAACTTTGGCAACACTACTGGTTTGTGTTCCAAGGAGCTGTGGTCTAGCATGGTGCTTCTCAAACATGAACGCACAGAAGGCCCACATGGAGGGCTTGTGAACACCCAGATGCTGAGCCCCATCCCAGAGATGCTGAGGCAGTAAACGGGGGCTCCCAGATTCAGCAGCACTAACAAGCTCCTGGGTGATGCTGCTGGTCTCTGAACAACAACATGAGTAACAAATTCCTATGGGAAAAAAATCTAAACTCCTTATCATGACATTCAGGGTCCTTCTTATTTTAATCAGAACCTCTCCACCCTCCTTTTCTCCTATAACTTCCCTTTGGTTATCTTATGCTGCAGCCCAAAGAACTACCTCCTTTTTCCTGTATCCTAGTTGTTCTTTCCGGCCTCCATTATCTCCCTCTGCCCAAACCCTTCTCCCTTCAAGATCTGGAACAAACAAATGCTTGGCTGGCTTGTCTTTTCTTTACATACTTTAGAACTTCCTGTACTGATTTGTAATTGTTTACCTGCATTGCTTAACTTCTGTAGCCCATAAGCTATAGGAAGGCATATTCTGCATCTGACTTACATTTGGAGATGACGATACCTGGGAGAATGCTTTATAAATAGTAAGGGCTCAATCAGCATTTGATGAGTAAATAATGCATGGCTAGCAATGGCTGCTGATCTGAATTAGGGGAGATCCTTATTAACTCCAAATTGTAAGATGGGTATGCAAACATATGAGGGCTTAGAAATGAGGCTGCCCCCAAAGAGTTTTGTAGATTCTTTACTACAGGACATGAGAAATTGTAAATGGTGACCCATGTTAGAAATATGAGAAAATGATCCTTAGCTGTGCAGAGCTAATAAAGACGACAATAAGACATGTGTGTGTATACAGAGACTACAGGTCACTTAAGCATACACCCACACCCACACCCACACATATATGTCTTGATCTGGGAAGTGGTTATATGGGTATATATACATATAAACACACAAAAAGTCTTGAACTATGATGTACGCATTTTCCAGTATGTAAGTTATACTCCAATAAATAAAACACAGTAGAGAAAAGTGAGAAAAAATAATATAATACAGAAAAGACCATGTTTTAAAGTTCTTATCTTGTCTTTTTTTATTCACTCTCTTAGAGTATGTGGGAGAGTAACCCATTATTCCACAATCTGTATTTTTCTGACACAGTAAATGCATCATTAAGGAATTATTTAGGGAAGGTACTAGAATAAAAACTATCACATAGGTATCATGATGACATACATGTGGCAGTAGGTAACGAGAAATCTGTATGCTGTTGTCCTTCCCTATGAAAGAAAGCATCTTAGTCTTTCGTTTCTTCCAGGCCAAGTTTTATCCAAAATTCTATAACCTAAGTCACCTTTGGAGGAAACAGCATTCAGCCACCGTTGATCTCATTTGACATTGTTAGTTTCCATAGAAACTCCTGTAGAATGCTCCCGCTTGTCTGGACTAAGTGCCTCTCCCATCCGTTCAAAACGAGGCCAGGAAAACCCTGCCTCAGAGTCTGACATCTCCCAGCCCTGCTCTGTTGCAGAAGGACACAAGAGCACTTAAGTCAGCATCTGTTACCTTTATCAGAAGAGCTGTCTCCCTTATGGACACACAAATGAAAGATTAAACACTGCCTTGTCCAATTAGCCTGGGTCTAAATAGGCTGTTCTCTGCAGGACTCTCGTAGGAAATGTTCCTGAGGCTCATATTTGAAAAAAGTGAACAAAAAACAAAACCAAAAGGAAAAACCTGGTTACTAGAAAAGGAACCCTGTGTCCTATCAGTTTATATCATTACATAATTACCAGCAGCCTTTGAGGGTAATATTGGTTTTTATCCTGGAAGGTTATTCCTCCTTGCTTTGGGAGGGGGAGGAAAATAGCAGTAAGAATTTCAGGACTTGGAAGGACGTACAGACCTATGGGTCATTTAAATATTCTTAGTTTTATCCAGCATATATGCTCACCATAACCAGGCTGTCCTGTGAAAACGTCAAGACATTAAAAGACAAAATTAATCTACAGTGTAAGAAGTCAGGAGAGAGGTTACCCTTAGGGAAGGGAAGGAATAGTGACCAGAAGGGATCATGAAGGGGGGTCCTGGGGTGTTGGGAATCGCTGTTTCTTTTTCAGGTTACCTCGGCGCATTAACCTCATTAAAATCCAAGGAGCTGTGAACTTATAATTTGTGCACTTTTCTAATTGTATGTTAGTTATACTTCAATAAAGAGATTTTATAAACAAACAAATGACAGACAAACCAAGGCATCTAGGCAATGGAGATATTTGGTCTGGAGTAGACAGAGGCAATCATAGCCTGCTAATTTCCTGCTGAACTAAACTAGAAAGGTAAGTTAGGAACAAGCTCCAGACCACTCATAAAAGATGCCCAAAACAATGACTGTGGTGGCTAATTACCTTCGTTCTTCTTCAATGAGAGTTTGTCCATGAACAGGCTGGACACGTCCAGCCTGAGCCTTCCTTACCCACTGAATGATGTAAGCCAACTGGTATCTGTAGGTGGCATTTATGGGATCATGAGCCCTACAACCTGCCTCTACATCTGGGAACTCTGTCAACCAAGGCTGACTGGTCCTGTGTAAGCCCCAGGATCAATGTTAGGCCATTCATTGACTTCCAGGGATTTTTGAAAACAGAATTGGGAAAGTGGTCCATTTTTCTGGATGCCTGAAGCTATAATATGTATAGTTTTTTGGCTGTTGGAAGTCATGTTTCCATTAAAGGGAGAAGTCTGGTCTACAGAAATAGAGTTGGTTTATATCAGTTGGTTAGACACTATTATAATTTTTCTGTAAAATATAGATCAATACGTTTTAACATTTACAGGCTAACAAAAAAAAAAAAAAAAAGTGAGGCCAAGACTTTTTAACCTTAGATGGTATCTTCAACCACCACTGATATCTTCAGTCACCCACGTGTACGGGCATTTGCTTGACCTTGAAATCATCAGCAACAATACCTCCTTTAAAAGTCATGTGCCACATCCTTCTCTGCCCAATAAACTGTTCTATTCTCAACTATTATAACTCCAAGTCCAACGATTCTAAATCTCACTGAGACCTACCATCTGTTGACTCTACCACTCTTTCATTATCCATCACAGTCCCCAGGCCTCCCTTCCCTTCTTTCCTATCCTAAATTCCACTGTTACACCTAATTCTCTACTAAGCAGTGCGGTCATGGAATCGAACTAGGCTGAAGAAAAACTCACAGCCAAACTGACCGGTCTTCACCTTACACTCATGACCACAGATCTCTAATGAACATTCAAAGGTTGTCCAATAATCCTTCTTCAGTATGTTTTCTCCTCTACTCTCTAAAATGATTTTTCCTACAGTCTCCTCAAGCCTGAGTCTCTTGTTCGTGCCTCTTTTCAATGATAATATTGCATCGAACCCAGCATCTTAAAAGAGCCACATACACAGACTTCAGTTTCTCACCTCTCTCTTTCCTCAGACCACTCCAATTAGAATCCTCCCCTCTTGTAAAGGTCCTCAGTGACCTTCCTATTGGGAAATCTGACGGTCACCTTTCTGTCCCCATCAACCATCTCAACAGTTTTGACCCAAGTAACCACTCTCTCCTTCTTGAAACATTTTCTTCTCTTGGAGACAGCAATTCCACACTCTCTTAGTTTTCCTTGATCTCACCAACCACTTTTCCTCAATCATGACCTCTTTTGCTTTGCTTAACTTCTATATGTTAGAGTGACCCAGGGCTCTTCTCTGTGTATCTTCTCTTCCTAAGTCATCCCATGTGGGCTCAAAGCTTTACATAACACCTATATTTCCATTCCTAGTTCTCATATATCCAATTGCTCCAGACTCATATATCCAACTGCTTACTTGACATTTCCACTTGAATACTTACTAAGCATATTAAACTTTAAAATTTAAAGCAGAACACTTGATTTTTTAAAAAATCCATATTTTTCCTCTAGTTTTTCCCATATCAGTAAATTTCTCACCTATTCTTCAATCTGGTACCTTAGGAGTCATCCTCAATGCCTCCTTTCCTCAAAATATCCATACCCAATTCATCTGCTGCTGGCATCGCTTCCAAAATAATTCCCAAATCAGCCTACTTCTCTCCACCACCATTTCTGGCATTAACATCTAAATAATCATAGTCTTTTTTCTTATGTTAATCCAATAGCCTCCTAACTGGCTTCTCTGCTTCCAATCTTGTCTGCAACTCCACACCCCAATTTATTGTCCACTATAAGAGTGATTTTCTAAAATATAAATCGGATCACGTCTATCCTATTTCTTAAAAAAAAATATATGTATATAATCTATAATATATATGTATATATTATATATAAAGTAAAAATCCCCTTACCAAGGTTTAAAGGGGATGATGCCATCTGGCTGCTGCCCATCACTCTGACTTCCTCTACCATTTGCTCCTGACTGGCCGCTGTTATTTGGACACACCGAGTTCATCTCTATCACAGGACTTTTCAACTTGCTGTTCCTTTTGTCTAAAACACTCTGCCCCTGTTTCTTCACATAGCTGTCTCCTACTTATCTTTGGGGTCTCAGCTTAAATGTTACTTTCATAGTACGACCTTCCTTGACTAGAAATCCAAATGACTCACCTCCCCACCTAACTCAGCCTCTATCATAAAATCTCATTTTATTTTCTTAACACCTATCACTCATAAAATTTCTTGTTCTTTCATTTGTTTACTTCTTTTTGTTTTGTTTTTGTTGCCATATTTTACCTTTTTTATTGAGTTATAATTAACATACAATATTATCTTAGTTTCAAGTGTACAACATAGTGATTCAATATTTTTACACATTATGAAATGATCACATCAATAAGATCAGTTTCCATCTGTCACCATACAAAGCTGTTACAATATTATTGACTATATTCCCTATGTGTACATTACATCCCAAGACTTACGTATTTTATAGCTGGGAGTTTATATCTCTTAATCCTCTTCACCTATTTTCTCTGTCCCACTGCCCCCCCTCCCCTGTGGCAACCACCCATTTCTTCTCTGTATCTATGAGTCTGCTTCTCACAGAGAAAACAAAATTCTTTCGTTTTGTTTATTCATTTGTTTTGTTTTCTAGATTTCATATAAGTGAAATAATATGGTATTTGTTTTTCTCTATTTCACTTAGCATAATACGCTACAGGTCTATCCATGTTGCTGCATATGGCAAGATTTCATTCTTTTTTAATGGCTGAGTAATATTCCATTGTGTATATATATCACATCTTCTTTATCCATTCATCTATGCTTCCATAGATGCTTCCATAGCTTGGCTATTGTAAATCATGCTACAGTGAACATAGGGATACATATATCTTTTCAAATTAGTGTTTTCATTGTCTTTGGATAAACACCCCAGAAGTGGAATTGCTGGATGATATGGTAGTTCTCTTTTTAGTTTTTTGAGAAACCTCTACACTGTTTTCAATAGTGGCTGAACCAATTTATGTTCCTATCAACAGTGCACAAGTGTGCCCTTTTCTCCATACTCGTGTCAACACTTGCTGTTTCTTGTCTTTTTGATAATAGTTATTCTGAGGTGGAATCTCATAGTGGTTTTGATTTACATTTCCCTGATGACTAGTAATGTTAAGCACCTTTTCATGTGCCTGTTGGCCATCTGTATGTATTCTTTGGAAAAATGTCTATTCAGGTATTCTGCCCATTTTTTAATCAGATTGTTTTCTTGATATTGAGTTGTATGAGTATTCTATTTATTTGGACATCAACCCCCTTACTGGATATATTGTATGCAAATCTTTTCCCATTCAGTAGGTAGCCTTTTCATTTTGTTGATAGTTTCCTTCACTGTGCAAAAACTTCTTAGTTTGATGTAGTCCCACTTATTTTTGCTTTTGTTTCCCTTGCCAAAGGAAACATATCCAAAAAATACTGCTAAGACCAATGTCAAAGAGATTACCACCTATGTTTTCTTCCAGCATTTTTATGGTTTCAAGTCTTACAGTTGAGTCTTTAATACACTTAGAGTTTATTTCTGTGTATGGAGTAAGAAAGTGATCCAGTTTTATTCTCTTGCATATAGCTGTCCAGTTTTCTGAATACTGTTTATTGAAAAGACTATTTTTCCCCATTGTTTATTATTGCCACCTTTGTCATAGGTTAATTGACCATATGAATGTGGGTTTATTCCTGGATTCACTATTCTGTTCCAATTGATCTATGTGTCTGTTTTGTGTCAGTATCATACTGTTTTGATTACTATAACTTCATAGTATAGTTTCAAGTCTGGGAGCATGAAACCTGCATCTCTATTTTTCTTTCTCAAAACTGCCTTGACTATTCAGGGTCTTTTGTGGCTCCCTACAAATTTTAGCAATTATTTGTTCTAGTTCTGTGAAAAATGTCATTCATATTTTGACAGGGATTGCACTGAATCTGTAGATTATTTTGGGTAGCATGAACATTTTAATGATATTTGATTCTTCCAATCCATGAGCACAACATATCTTTCCACTTATTTGTGTCATCTTCAATTTCTTTCCTAAATGTCCTATAGTTTCCCTACTGTCCTAAAGTCTTTTGCCTCCTGGGTTAAATTTATTCCTAGGTATTTTATTCTTTTTGGTGCAATTGTAAATGGGTTGTCTTCTTAATTTCTCTTTCTGATAATTTGTTATTAGTGTATAGAAATGTAACAGGTTTCTGTGTATTAATTTTGTATCCTGCAATTTTATTTAGTTCATTTATTAGTTCTAACAGAACTAGATTTAATAAATGGATTTCCTTCTCGTATAGTCTGGGTGCCCTTTATATTGCTGCCTTTTCACTGTGTCCCGGGGTGGGGGGTGGGGGGGGCGAGTCTGCACTTGGGCCCCTCAGCAATATCCCTCCCTACTGCAGGTTGCTGCTTCAGGGGAGGTGTTCTTATGGATACCGTGTCTCCATCTTTCCTACCTATTTCTCTGTGTCCTTCTATGTGCAGTAAGTGTTCAGTCAGCCCTCGGATCTTCTTCAAGAGAATTGCTCTGTATGTAGGTGTAGACTCAACATGTCTGTGGGAGGAAGTGAGCTTAGGGTCTTCCTAAACTTGGACCCCTCTCCTATTCACTTCTTTATTATCTCTCTTCCTCTCTACCAGAAAGTATTCCTCTCTAAGATCACTGCTTTCTTCCAAGTGCTTAGAAAAATGTTTGGTACATTTTAGACACTTGATAAATACCTGATGAATGAATTAATTAATCACAGACATAAAACGCCAAAAAAATGACCATTTAGAAAACACTAATCAGGAGGGAACTAAAAAGTTTTTCTGGGTCAGCTTCTTTCTCATTTAATATTATGCTATTAAAAATATGAAATCTGAAACCCATTTCTGAATTATCAAAACAAAACTAAAATGAAATACATTTTAGTCAATCCAAACAGACTACAATCTGACTAAGAAGCAAAACAAAAACTGCTTCCATTTTAGCATCACCAGCCTTTGACAACATAAATCACTGTCTCTAGCACTCTGGGGCATGAATGACATCTGGGAATTTAAAAATCCTTTGATGGTAAAAGAAAAGAAGTTGCTCTTACTAAGTTACATCCAGCATTGAATCCAAATAAACATATGACAAACATATTTTTCTCTCAGCTCTATCTTTTAAACAATCAGAGAGTGAAAAAGCCAAAACAGGATTTTAACAGCAGGTTCTGCATGGTTAGACTGGACACTTCCACATGATTTTAAGGGACTGTTTGACTCTTGTTCTTATATTCTTTTTTCCACTCTGGAACTTGTATAGTACACATAAAACATTTACCCACTTTTAAAGCACTCTGTTTTCATCAAACAATGAGAACTGATTGACATGAACATATGATCTATGAAACATAAACCCGATCTTTATTCCTCTGCACTGCATCAAACATTGAAAATGATTTATTAACTTCCCCCAGCAGTAGCTAACATAGCTCAACTGTATAAATGAATTTCCCACACTTCTGGTAAAGAATTTCAAAAATCTGGTCCAATTAAAAAGATTTTGGCTTAGTCACATGGGCCAGATCTACATATGATGAGAAGTCTAAGCAGTTTACTTGTTCTTACCCTCTGTTTCTAACAATGGACAATTTAGAGACAACTAAATCTAAGAAAAAGCCTAGGTTAATGGTAACTTCTAGAAAGCTTTAATCTTTAACCTTTTCAAACATATGTCCCCTTTTGTTGATCAAAAAATTTTTCATGATATTGCCCTAATGTCATATATGTATTGAGAAACATGGACAACCCCCTCCCCCCCAAATAGCTCAATTTATTGAGGGCTACATTATATATAGTACAATGCACCCACGTAACTAGCACCACACTCAAGATATTGGAACCTTTTCCATCAACCCAAAAGTTCCTCCAGGCCCCTCTGCCATCCTCAACCCCACACCCTACCCAACACACATGCCAGCCACAAGCAATCATCTATCTACTTCCTGTCATGACAGATTAGATTGGCCTGTTTTGAACATCCTATAAATGAAATAACACAGCATGTATCCTTTTATGTATCACTTCTTTACACAGCAGGATGTTTCTGAGATTCACCCAAGTTGTTGTTTGTACCAGCAACTTGCTCCTTTTTCATTGCTAAGCAGTATTCCATTGTATGCATACTTCATAATTTGTTTATCCATTAATGTGGTGGATACTTGTTTTTTTTCCAGTTTCTGTTATTATAACTAAAGCTGCTATGAACATTCATTTACAATCTTTGTGTGGATATATTTTCATTCTCTCGGGGAAAAAAACCTAGGAATGAAAATGCTAGAGGCATATGGTAAGTGTATGCTGAACTTTGTAAGAATCTGCCAAACAGTTCTGTGTGAATGCACTAAAAAATACGTTTATTTTCCAGATATAACACTTTAATATTGAACATTTCAGATTTTACACACCAGTTTCCTTTCTCTGCCCCACAAGATACCATCATGTTCTTCTGCATCTCCATGGAATTCAGTGTACGGAGCCATCTCACAATGGGCTAAGGAACAGCTGCTATACACAGCATGATTTTTTAATATGAAATACGGAACTAATTAGAAAGAGGATTCCCTTAACAGAGTCCCATGTGGGTACAAAGGACAAGTAAGTCACGTGACAAGGAGATAACTCTCTTCTACGAGAGTTTATATGAAGCATATTCTTCCATATAAGGTGTTAGGTTTGAATTTTCTCAACAGTCTCCCTACATAAGACCCCAGAGATCCTGTTCTCCCGTTACAGCTCCATGAGGCCTGTCTCCATGAGATAACAGCTGGAGGTTTCTACTAGATTACCTTATTTCCAGAGGCTACATTCTAAGTAGGATAAGAGAAGAAAATTGAGCTATCACTCTGCATTCTCCTGACTGGGATCTCTCCCAGTGAACTGGCTGGACCAAGCCATGCAGGAAAGTAAGACACCCATGGTTGAAATAAATATTCTGATTAAACTATTCATCCCAACTTGGGAATAAAGAACCACCACTCATAAATAAATGCCCTAGTGATTCCTTTCCAGGTTGTTATTTTCTGATTATGAACATAGGCAAGTCTATTATGAATATAAAATATAATAGGCCACAGAATTTGCATAGTTAAATAATCCTTCTCTCAAAGCCATTCACCCGAAAGGGTACATTTCCCCACCTCTTAAATCTGGGCTGGTCTGTGACTTCCTTTGACAAACAGAGTGTGGAAGAAATGATGGTATGGCTTTTGTACTCATTCACACTCTCTCCTTTGCTCTTTCTCTCTCTCTTTGAAACCCAAACTGGCCTGCTAGAAGGCAAGAAACACATAGAGGAGAAATGAGCCATCCCAGCTAAGGCCATTCTCGACCAGCCAGCCCTCAGTATACCCAACAGTTGACCAGAGATACTTAAGTGAGCTCAGTTGAGATCGGTAGAACATTCCAGCTAAGGGCAGTCCAAACTGACAATCCACTCAATTGTGAGCTAAATAAATGGTTGGTGGTTTAAGCCAGGACATTTCTGGGGTAGTCTGTTATGCAGCAAAAGCTAACTGATACATTAATCAGCTAGGGAAATAGTTTCTTTCCCATTAGCAGTGCATAGAGGCCCCTCCTACAACTTCTCCTTATTCCCCATGGCCCTGACTTTTGACCCACTTTTCTGGCTTTTATTTCCTACTTATCTATGTTCTCCTTTACCCCTATGCTGCCTGGTATGGGCTGAACTGTGTCTCCTCCAAAATTCGTATGTTGAAGCCTTAACTCCCAGTACCTCACAATGTGACTGTATTTGGAGATAAGGCCTTTAAAGAGGTAATTAAATTAGAAATAGGCTCTTAGGATGGGCCCTCATCCAATCTGACTGGTATCCTTATAAGAAGAGAAAATTTGGACACACAGACAGACACCAGGGATGTGTGTGCACAGAGAAAAGATTACATGAGGATACAGCAAGAAAGTGGCCATCTTCAAGCCAAGGAGAAAAGCCTTAGGAGAAACCATACCTGATGACACCTTGATCTTGGACTCTCAGCCTCCAGAACTGTAAGAAAGTAAATTTCTGTTGTTAAAGCCACCCAGTCTGTGATATTTTGTTATGGCAGATCTAGCAGACTAACACACTGCCTATGGGAGAAAAGTGTACAATAAATTTCCCAGCTTTTTTCCCTGACAATCACTCTGATAATTCCTGTCTTAAGCAAGGCAGGAAACCCTTCAAAAAAAGTCTTGACACACTCCTGGCACATATCCAAAGAAAATGAAAACACTAATTCAAAAAGATACATGCACCCCAATGTTCATAGCAGCATTATCTACACTAGCCAAGATATGGAAGCAACCTAAGTGTCCATTGACAGATGAATGAATAAAGAAGATGGGGTGTGTGTGTGTGTGTGTGTGTGTGTGTGTGTGTGTGTGTATACAATCAACTACTACTCAGCCATAAAAAAGAAATTTTGCCATTTGCGACAACATGGATGAACCTGGAGGGTATTACACTTGGTGAAATAAGTCAGAGAAAGAAAAATACTGTGTGTTATCACTTACATGTGGAATCTAAAAAATAAAACAAATGAATGAACATATCAAAACAGAAACAGACTCACAGATATAGAGAAAAAACTAGTTGCTACCAGCGGAGAGAGGAGTAGAGGGAGGGGCAAGACAGGTAAAGGGGTACAAACTACTATGTACAAAATTAAAAAGCTGAAAGGATATATTGCACAGAACAGGGAATATAGCCAATATTTTACAATAACTTTATTTTTTTAATTAAAAGAATTTTTTTTTTTTTTTTGGCTGCATTGGGTCTTCGTTGCTGCGCGCAGGCTTTTCTCTGGTTGCAGAGAGCGGGGGCTACTCTTCGTTGAGGTGCGTAGGCTTCTCATTGCAGTGGTTTCTCTTGTTGCGGAGCATGGGCTCTAGGCACGTGGGCTTCAGTAGTTGTGGTACACAGGCTCAGTAGTTGTGGCTCGCAGGCTCTAGAGGTCAGGCTCAGTAGCTGTAGCGCACAGGCTTAGTTGCTCTGCAGCATGTGGGATCCTCCCAGACCAGGGCTCGAACCTGTGTCCCCTGCATTGGCAGGTGGATTCTTAACCACTGCACCACCAGGGAAGCCCTACAACAACTTTAAATGGAGTATAATCTATAAAGACTTGAATCACTGTGCTGTACACCTGAAACTAATATAATATCACAAATCAACTATACTTCAATTTTTTAAAAAATTAGGTAAACAGAAATTTTAAAAGAAAAAAGTTTTAAACATGAAGAATCCATATTTGTTGTAAAATAAATTTTTTAGATAACAAATAAAGTAAAATATAAGCTCGCCACTTTGGGGGGAGAAATATAAAATAAATTAAGGAAGTAACATTTCCACCTCCATGCCATCCTGAGAGGGCATCCCTGCTGACATCTGGTAGGTCTTCTTGCAGTGTGAACTTTAGCTCCTGCACTTCCCCACCGAATGGTAACCTCCCTGAAAGGCAGTGAGCACAGGCAGAGGACATAGGCCCTTTTGCAGGTGGCACAGCATCCTAAAGCCCTTCCTTTGTTTGCAGAATTTCTGGGTCTGTTTTAGCAGCTGAAAATGGCAGACAGTTACTCTCATAACTGATTTGAAAGCACACATCTAAGTAGAGGAGTTTATTGTTGTACCTGTTTAATGGGATTTTACTATTGCTAGCCCTTCCGCTCCCATAGGAAATGCAGGATCACAGTGGATGCATCAGACAGCAGGCGACAGTCTACACTTACCCTAGAAATCCTAGCCAAGGGCTTCTCCATGGAGCAAACTGTCAGAACCACCCTTTGGTATATTTAATAAAAATAATGACTCTCAATAATTGAGCACTTATTATGTGTCAGGCACCCTGTAAGAGCATGGGGTAGGTGTTGGTGGTAGTTTGTTTGTCTGTATCAGATGAGAATTGTATCCTCACAGCAATGCTATAAGCTCCTGCCAAACCCTGAAGACCAAGCTATACTGACCACAGTCAGTGATGAGTTCTGGTTGGTCCCAGAGTCAGGCCTGGTGACACTTGTTGCCCCTCAAGGATCGGCTTCTCAGTTCTCACAGACAAGGGCTCCCACCTGGTCCTCTACCCAGGGGTGACTATACTTCTAGATGTTCCTGTTCAGTGCATAAAGGTCCCAGGAGCCCTAGTATACGTGTCTCCCCAGACTTCTTCTCCTAACCTAGCTGGGAAGGTAAGAAAAGCCCTTGTTTCACCTACACAGAAAAAAGCCTCTTTCAGGAGGCCCTGCCCAGGCCCAGAAGTTATCTCCTACACTCATAGGTGGCCCTGGGTCCTTTGCCTTAATCAATTTCCTGCTACTTGTTTAATCAGTCTCATCTAAGTAGTTCTCCCTGTACAGTTATTTGGATGTTTTCATTCACTGCTCAAGTGTTTAATACATATACACACATATACACAAACACATATGTAGCTGCTTCCTACTCTGTTCTAATGAGGGTCAGGTAGAAAACACATGTGTCTCTTCCCATCCTCAAAGTGTCTAGGGGCTAAAGCAACTTTCTCTCACCTCCCAGGAACCATCTTTCAGCTTGAATTAGATGAGGACTCTAAGGCCATCTGGAAATGGTTAAAGAATAGTTGCTAAGGATTTACAGATAAGAGTTATTTACAAAAGGAAAAACCTACACAGTCCCCACTACTCTCAAAGGAATGGACCAGAGGTCAAATATATTGGAAAAAAATGTGACTTATCCCAGCAACCAATCCCAGCAAAATCACCTGTCTTCCTCCTCACTCTCTCTCCACCTTCTGACTTCTTCCTGATTTTGATGCCTATGTCACAGCTTTCCCTTATATAAGAGAAGGGTTTTTTTAAAAAAAAAAAATTGTCTACATAATTGAAGACAATGACTAACACAACTGAACACACGCATAAACCAGAGAACAGTACTAGTCATCACAACAAATGGGGAAGGTCACATGTTTGCTCTTTCCCGAAAGGCTCCCTTGGAATTATTTTGTTTTCATTTGTTACATGAATAAACTCAGTATATATTTATTTAATAAAAAAGAATCTATTAAATAATACATTATACACTGCAATATTCAGCTTCTTTTTAAAAAAATAACCAAGATATCCTTATCTGATGCTTACAATATTCACTTTCTCTTAGGTGTTCAAAGGTAAACTTCACCTTTGCACTTCTGTAGGTCACAGTCTAGGAGGGTTGACTGGTTTCTCTGCTCAGTGTCCACAAGGCTAAGATCAGGATGCTGGCAGGGCTGAATTCCTTTTCAGAGTCTCTAGGGGAACATTCACTTCTAAGCTCATTCAGTTTGCTGGCAGAATTTGGTTCTCTGTGCTTGTAGGACTGAGGTCCTGATTTCCTTGCATGCTGTTGGCTGGGGTTGTTCTAGGCTTCTAGAGGCCATCCCTATCCCTTGGCTCATCTTTCTCCATCTTCAAAGCCAGCAATGACACGTGGAGTCTTTCTCATTCTTCTACTCTCTCTGACCTCTCCCTCCCTTGGAATTCTAACAGGTGGCTTTAACCCAACAGCCTGTGCAGTGGCTTTGCTTTGAATACCACAACACTGTTCTCATCACGGTTCCGAGGGAGTGACCTTAAGCAAGAGAAGTGTTTGGAGTCCAGTGCACCTATAATAAACCACCACGCAACTATATGATTATTCACTGGGTTGCTGCTTTCTCTTGAGGTGCAGTACCACAGTTCCAGAATCACTACAGGACAAAACGATAATAAAAGCAAAAGGAGGAGGAGCCCTGAATAGCCAAAATAATACTAGAAAAGAAGAACAAAGTTGAAAGACTCATACTTGATGATTTTAAAACTTACTACAGAGACATGGGAATCCAAACAATGTGGTACTGGCTAAAGGACAGGCATATAGAAAAATGGAGTAGAATTGAGAGTCAAGAAATAAACTTATACATCATGGCCAATTGATTGACAAGGATGCCAAGATCATTCGATGGGGAAAGAACAATTTCTTCAATAAATGGTGCTGGGACAACTGGATATCCACATACAAAAGAATGAAGTTGAATCCCTACCTCACACCAAATTCAAAAATTAACTCAAAATGAATTAATACATAAATATAAGAGCTTAAAACCACAAAACTTTTAGAAGAAAATATAGGGGTAAATCTTCCTAACTTTGGGTTTGGCAATGGATTCTTATATTTGACATGCAAGCAAAAGCAACAATAACATAAAATAGGGAAATACAACTTCATCAAAATTAAAAACTTGTGTGCATTAAAAGACATTATCAAGAAAGTGAAAAGACAATCTATAAAATGAGAGGTCTCTGCAAGTCATATACCTGATAAAGATCAAGTATCCAGAATATATAAAAAAAAAAAACTTTTCCAATATAATAACAAAAAGGCAATCAACCCACTTACAAAATGGGTAAACAACTTGAACTGACATTTCTCCAAAGAAGGTATACAAACAGCCAACAACCACATGAAGAGATGCACATCATTAGTCAACAGGGAATGCAAATCAAAACCACATGTTGTACCATTTCATACTCATTAGATGGCTTTAATAAAAAGAAAAAGAAAATAAGTGTTGGCAAGGATGTGGAGAAACTGGAACTCAAGTACATTGCTGGTGGGAATGAAAAATGGTGCAGCTACTGTGGAGAACAGTTTTGTAATTCATCAAAAAGTTAAACATAGGGACTTCCCTGGTGGCACAGTGGTTAAGAATCCACCTGCCAATGCAGGGGACGTGGGTTTGAGCCATGGTCCAGGAAGATCCCACATGTCATGGAGCAACTAGTGTGCCACAACTACTGAGCCTGCATGCCACAACTACTGAAGCCTGCATACCTAGAGCCTGTGCTCCGCAACAAGAGAAGCCACCGCAGTGAGAAGCCCGTGCACCACAATGAAGAGTAACCCTCACTCACCTCAACTACAGAAAGCCCACACGCAGCAACAAAGACCCAACACAGCCAAAAATAAAAAAATAAAATAAATTTATCAAAAAAAAAAAGTTAAACATAGAATTAGTATATGACCCAGCAATTCCACTCCTAGGTACATCCCTGAAACAACTGAAAAGAAGGACTCAAATACATGTATACACATGTTCATAGCAGCACTATTCACAATAGCCAAAAGATGAAAACAGCCCAAATGTCCATTAATGGATGAATGGATAAACGAATTGTGGTATATACATACAATGGACATTATTATTCAGCTATAAAAAGGGACGAAACACTGATACATGCTATAACATGGAAGACTCTTAACAACATTACGCCTAGTGAAAAAAAGCAAAGGTCAAGGGTTGTATGGTTCCATTTATATGAAATATCCAAAATAGGTAAATCCATAGAGATGGAAAGCAGATTGGCTGTTGCCACGGGTTGAGGAAGGGTAAAGTGGGGAGCAACTGCTTAATGGGTAGGGGCTTCTTTGGGGGTGATGAAAATTTTTAGA
The DNA here is from genome assembly GCF_028564815.1 of Eubalaena glacialis. Classification (NCBI taxonomy): domain Eukaryota; kingdom Metazoa; phylum Chordata; class Mammalia; order Artiodactyla; family Balaenidae; genus Eubalaena; species Eubalaena glacialis. The sequence continues at coordinate 42,557,883 of NC_083728.1, read as the reverse complement.
ATTAGGTAGAGGTAGTGGTTGCACAAGTTTGTGAATGTGCTAAATGACATTGCATGGCTCACTTTAAAATGGTTACTTTTTGTTATGTGAATCTCACTTCATGTTTTTTAAAAAGGCAGGAGGAAGAAGAAAGACAAGGCAGGCAAAGCAACGCAGGTTTTTAGCTAAGGCCAAAGCCTTGGGAACAGCAGAAATAAGCACCAGGAGGGGCACGGGTGCCGGCAGATGTGCTCAGAGGGAAGAAGCAGAGATGGTGTGAACAAAGGAAAAGGAGGTGGTTCAATCCGGGGATGGCGTCCTAACAGAAGAGTCTAGAATCCACAGAAATGGCCCTTTGTAAAGTCCCTGAAGGCAGGGCACCACGAGGACCACGAGGTAGAAGTTCCTTAAAGGAAGGACAATGTGGTACCTGAAGCTCCTCAAGGTCAATCCTTTGCAGACTCTTCATCCCTTTACACTTGTACAAAAGAAAGAGCAGAGGGTTACTGAGGAGAAGAAAGAGGCGAGTTAACGTCTCCAATGCCAGGGAGCTAAATTGGATTTGCTTATTTTTTTTCTCCCTTTTACAGAAACAGACAAAACAACGGGAACATTTCCATTGTAGGGGGAAAAGATCCACATTTCAGGTCTGAAAAAGATTCAGCGTGCCCAATTCAAAATAGGAGAGTATGTAACATGTGTGGGGACATGAAATTCTATCTTTGGAATAAGTTCTTGCTGTCACAACCGCACAAAGGCTCTTGGGAAATGTCATACAAAGAAGAAAGTAGTTTGGAGCCTCACAAACATCCCTGGGAAAGAAAAATGGGAAGGAACATATTATCTACAGTAAGACAGGTCCTACATATGCAACATCTCCTTGTAAAGACTTCCAAAATCCAATGAAATCGGTGATGCTGTGCTCATTTTCCAGATGGGAAAACCAAGCCCCAGGCTTCAGAGCTCACATTCTTCCTCCTACACCATAATGCACTGAGCCAGGTGAGAAATTATAAAAGTCACCAGGAGCAACCTCCAGTTTTCCAGTAAACTTCTAATTGCTTGGAGAAGTGGGTGTGGCTTTTATTTTTCTATTAGCTCAATAAGGGCTCTCAAACATTTCTAATGAGAAAATGCACTGCATCTATCCAAATTCCATACTGCTGTATTATCATTCGAGGAGTATACAAAATACTACCATTGCATCAGTTTCTTGCTGCTTATTTTTTATAAGAGTAGTGCCTTCTCTCTGCTCCCTGCATGTCCACTGTAAAAGCACATGGCCTGCAGCCATACGGGAAGGGTCAGTAGATCATGTCAGCACTTTTGCCGGCAGAGCCACTGGAGTCCTACTCAAACTGCTCTCTTCCTGCGTTTGTGACACTTGATTTCCCCCACAGGCCACAGAATATGGCAAGGAACGAAGCAGCTGATCTGCAAGGTGGTCACTGCCCAAGGTCACCGGCTGGTTCCTTTCCTGGGAGGCTTTATTTTAGTCCTCAGGCATCAGCAAGCTGCCCTTTCCCACCTGAGGACAGTGAAGACACGATGCCTGCTCCTCTGTTCATTTCACAAAAGTAGGCAAGGACTTTTAAAATGCAACAATTTCAACATTTTATTGATAAATCCAAAAAAAAATGATAAAATAAAAAGGATCAGGGAACTAAACTGGATTTATTTTTTTCTCCCTTTTATAGAAACAGACCAAACAACGCAAACCTTTCCATTGTACAGGGAAAAAAAATCCACGTTTCAGATCTGGAAAAGATTCAGGCTGCCCAATTCAAAATAGGGGAGTGTGGAACACATGTGGAGACGAGAAATTCTGTCTTTGGAATAAGAAGTTCCTGCTGACACGACCACACAAGGGCTCTTGGGAAATGTCACACAAAAGCAATTTTAATGTCATGATGATTTCAAAAATAGCATACTCACAAGCTTCATGTGAAAAGCCTGGCCGAAGAAACTAAAAAATATAAGGGCAACAGCTAAAATTTTCTGTACTGGACTGTTAGACCTTTTCCAGTTTCTTCAAATCTTTCAGGAAACAAGAAAGGACAAATAACTTTGCTAATATAAACTTCTGAAATTTTCTTTGGCCTGAAAAACAGGATAAGCCTTCAGCATCTACTGAAGTAGAAAACTGACATTATTTTCCCAAAGGTATCACACTATAATTGTATGGTTTATGCTTTTCTTCTCTAGTATTTTATTTTAAAAATAAAGAAAAGTTGAAAGTTTTTTTTTTTTTTTTTTACAGTGAACAACCATATTCCCACCACCTAGCTTTTTTGAATATCTTGCCTTTTATCCAGCTCTCTCTCCATCAGTTCTTTTTTTTTTTCATGTATTTCACAGTAAATACGTTGCAGAGTTCAATACACTTTACCTCTAAACTCTTACACTGCTGGCATTTTAAATCATTTCTAGTTAAAAGTTGTGACTTAGCAAGAGGAAAGAGGGAGAAGAAAGTAAGTGAAAGCTCATCACACACCTAGTTTCAAGCCCCACATTCAGATAAATTTGAGATTCTGGCAAAAGATGGAGACCTTCCTATGAAAACCGGGAGGAACAGGATTTGGCAGAATGCTGGCCTTGGCAATGGTTAGGAAAGTTATTTTACAAAAGTCATGGTGCTGGCCCCATACCCTTCTTTCATCCTTCTAATCACCTTGGGAAAAGAGGTCCAGATGGCCATGGAGACCAAGAAATGGAGCAACAGAGAGCCACCCTAGAAATGGAAAGATTGTGAGAAAAACCCTGCCATTGGCCCAGGTGGAAAATTCCCTCTTATGGAGAGGACATCTCTATGTGGTAGAGGGGTGTCCTTCTGGCAAAGGGAGTAAAGGGTTAGAAAATTCTTCCTTCTCTTTGGTTTTGCTCTCATCTCTCAATTATTCCACAAATCAAGAAAAGGAGGAGAACATTTGAGGCTGGGCCATGCCCACACCTTGGGGATGCCTCTAACAGTAAAGATTAAGTGAAGATAATAAAAAGTGGATGGCAGGCCAGTACTGACCAGTCACTGTCTAAACAGAAGACTTCAGATTGTCTTAAGGGCTGCCCAGTCTAGCTTACCAGGTAAGGGAGGGAAAGGGAGCCACTGTGCAGAAGTGTACCCAGGAATGAATGGTGTGTTCACGCCAGAGCATGCCCAGAGTATGGCTACAGGGGGCAAGATCCGTACAGCAGTGGCATTGGAGAGGGCCCCTGCGGCAGAAGTTCTTCCAACATTCTCTTCATACAATGTGACTTTAATACTCTCCCACTGGGAGGTGGGCATTTATGTCTCCTTCCCTTGAAACTGGACAGGCTTGTGACTCACCAGTAACCAAATAATGTGATGGAAATGATGCAGCATGATTGTTAAGGCTACGTCATAAAGAAGATCTGCGTCTCACTTGTCAGGAGGAATAATCACACTGGAGCCCACGTAAGCAGTCCAGCTGCCCTGAAGCCGCCATGCTGTGAGGAAGCCCACAGTTTCCCATGAAGAGAGACATTATGGAGAATTCTGAGACTATATGGAGAGAGACAGCCCAGCCAGCTTCCAGCTGCTCCAGCCTCTTGTTCTTTCAGCTTCAGATGCCATTTGAATGCAACTACCTGAGGGACCCCAAGCCGGAACAGCACAACGAAGCCCTTCTGGAACCCCTGACCTACAGAAAATGTGAGAGGTGAAAAGGTGGCTGCTTTTGTTTCAAGCCACTACATTTTGAAGTGACTCCTTACACCACAATAAATAACTAAAACAGACCCCAGCATATAAACTGGGTCATGATGATACCTCACTTCATACACTGCACAATCCAAATCTTCAAACCTGGTATCAAACTAGCCACTACCTACCTTTCTTATTGTGTAGTTAGTACATCAGCCTCATCAGTTTACATGCAAGTACCCAAACTCTTCCAGAACTTTCTCCCGCAACACACATTATATACATATATATATAACTTTTTTCCATTGCCTAAGATGCCCTCTTTTCCTTTTCAAAATGTTTCTACATTCTACCCTTCATTCAAGACTCAGTTTCTTCCAAAAAGTGACCCTATAATTCTGCACTCCTTAAGGTTATCAGTGATATCATAGCTGCCAAACCCAATCATTTTAATCATAATTCATGCCTACAGGGCATTAAGTCCCAAATGGAAGCAGCAATGGCTCATCAAGGACAGATCAGCTCACTTTCTTTGGACAACAATGCCGCCTCACTTCTTTATTGAATGGGGTTACCAAGCTGGGAGATTCAAAAGTGCTGACAAAAAGTCTTATCTAAAGGAAGTAAGCCTCTTCCTAGAGTTTTTCTATAACATTCTGAAGTTGCACTGTCCAATACAGTGCCATTGGCCAAAGGTGGTTTTGACCACCTGAAATAAGGCTAGTCTGAATTGAGATCTGTTGTAAATATGAAATATACACAGATGAAAATTCTTAAAAATAAAAGGTAAAATATAATTAATAATGTTGAATGTTGAAATGATAAGAATTAGGATATGCTGGGCTAAAATATATATTGTTAAAATTAATTTCAAGTGTGATCTTGGACTTCCCAGCCTCCAGTTCAGCCTGTTATCACAACCTCTTTTTTTTTCTTTTTAAATGAGGCTATAGGAAAATTTAAAACTTTTCATGCTGCTCACATGCTGTTACTATTGGACCAAACTTTTGTGCTATACTGAGTTGAAGGTGCCCAAGGAAACACCATATATTTCCATAAAAGTTTTAGGAAAATACTTTTAAGGCAAAGGTGAAACATTTGGATATAAAATTTAAAAGGATGGTTAAAAGAGGTGAGAATGAAAAAAAAACAGAGTTAATATTTATGCTTGGAAATGTTTCTAGCAAGAATAAATGCCAACCATACAGTCACACAGTATCCTTGCCTCTTTTTCAGGGCACTGAAATCATTATCCATGATGAAATTCATATAAGGAAAGCTTTGAAATTTCAGATTTTATTTATTTTTTAACTCTAATATATGTAGCAATTCTACTAACTGAAAATTACCTAGGTGTCTCACTCACTGAAAATTACCTAGGTGCAATCACTTTAGGACTTAGATATTTGAAGCAGTAACTTATGACCTATTCAAGGGAAGAAAATGAATTGATACAGCTTCCGAAAGTATGTAAACTTGCACCAGGAAAAGGCCTAAGGGATGAAAAATGTGCCTGCATGAGTGAGGAAGCGAGTGAGAGAACACGTGTCTAGGTAGAGAAGACACTCCAATGTCTTATTCAGATATCACTGGGTACCTTGTCCTGCGTGCCCACCTCCCAGCTTTTGTGTGTTTTGCTTTTAAAGATGGCACTTGCAAATTTCTTAAGAGGAACAGCCTTCAACTTCTAGAGCTGCTTCACCTGCAGATGCAGAGTCAAGTGCTCCCCAGTTTACAGCCCCTCTCCCACCAGCCCACAGCCAATGGCTGAGGCGGGGATGGGAAAGCCCAGCTCCTTACCTTGAGCAGACGGACAGATTCTCAGGAGCAATTACACTCCAGAGCCCCCCCAGGGGTCAGGCTGAGGCAGAGACATTGCCCGAACCACCCCTCTGCTTGGCTCCCTCCTTCTCCCGTACCTTCCCCAACTCCCTAGTTCTCTTGGAGGCACTGCCTTAATGAAACACTTGTGTAAAAATCCCACCTCAGATCTGCTTAGGGAAGCCCAAGCCAAGAATTTTGTGATGTATGAATGGACCCTAAGAAAATGTGAAACCGGATTCTTACTGTTGTTTTTGTACCTCAGATAAGAGTTTCTATAACACTTAAGTATTTAAAATAACTGCACAGTTTAATAAGCAAGAAGTATCTTTGTTCCTAAAGAGCATTGCAGCAGCCCTAGAACAGAGATCTTAGCCCTAGAAAAAAGATGCTAATAACTGGCACAGCATATATATCTCCAGGTGTGAAAGAAGTTAAGGGTAGCGTGTAAGGCTCCAAAGTAGAAGTAAAAATAAAGAGAAGTCAGCTTAAAGTTTGGTGAGCTTCATAACTGACATCGATGTTATCAATTCTGTACATAATCAATATTTAATAAAAACAATTTCAAGTCATTCAGAAAGCAAGAAAGCACCCCAACATTAGGTAAATTTCACCCCAAAAAAGAGTATACCTTCCAAGCTGAAATAAAACAGGGCAGTAGGTATCAAGGGTTGTTTTCTTTTTCATGAAACTTGAAGACAGCCTTTGGTTTAACTAAGTTAATAAATTCCTCTTTACGAAGAGTCATTCTGAAGCTAGAAATTTAAGAATGAAGATAATTCATCTCATTTTGTTTTCTATAAATATTTCCTATTTTAACACTGATAAAAGGCTAAGTTGAATGTAACATAAATAAGAGAAATTTAAAATACACCTTTTGCCATTACAGGGATTAAAATATATTCTGAATGCCTACTGTGGATGTAATAGTCCTAAAAAAAAAAAAAAAAAAAACCCACTTAGAACTAATGTACAGCCCACTGTTGGAATCACGGCAAAATAAAGCAGGCTTTCAAGATGAAACCAGAAAGGTTCAGATGCCAGGGTCTAGATAGTCCCCATTTTAAATACGGGAAGACATTATAAAAGAACCCGATTTCACTTCAATATAAAAACATACTCATCATAAAAGGTATCCAACAATTGAATGTTGCTAGAGTGGGATGTTTTTAGTTTTAGGAGAGGACAGCATGAAATACACAAGAATTCTCTCTTTGGGAAAAGGGCAAGCCTAACACAAAGATAACAATCAAACAACCTGGTGACATGTGGGACACCAGGTCCAATCAAGTCCTAACAGGTGTGGGGATGGAAGAGTAGCCCACATACTATGTTAGCTGTCCCAGGACCCAATGCCATCTAAAGTCTTTGTAAAATCAAATGTATGGCATTTATACCACTTAATACAGAGGAAATCATTCTTGGAACTTACAATATAGAACAAATAACTTCTAAGCTCTGTTCTTTTTTGTTCTTTTGGACTCTTAAATCAAGTGTTTATTTTCACTAAGTACCTAATTCTTCATAGGGACAATTTATAATCCAGCTGATAAACAATGACTTATTTTTTTAAGGATAATACAACTATTGTACAGAGAAAGTGGATAGTCCAGAAAAACATTTTTTAAAAAAAGAGTAAAAAGCAGACATTGTGTCTACACTGATTTAAAGTCCCTACTGAATTATTCAGCACCCCTTACTCCTATTTGCCTGCTAAGACATGGTTTATGAGTCATCCGTGGGGAACAGTAAAATATACTGCACTTGACTAAAAATAAGTAGGAACATTTAATAATAAATCTACTTTCTTGATAGCCTTGGGTCATCATTAAATACTGATCACTTGGAGAAGTGTTGGATTGTGTGATTCTTCCCTCCCCTTACAGAAAGGCCAGAA